>NC_079490.1:134025119-134334260 GCF_020520425.1 Spinacia oleracea | reverse complement strand
ACAGCTAGCAACCTATCCAAAACAAAATCCGTTGTGTTCAGGAAAGTGAGAATATGCACGGTAGACGTTCACGTCACTATGTCAGCAACAACAAACGTTCTTAAACTTTATGCAACAACAAAAAGCGATTGTGTTAAAGGGAAATGTACTTGCAATTTCTGTTTAAACAGACAACTTTTTGAGGCGAAAGTGAGTCAAAATCAGAATGTTAAACTATAATTTCTAGTATATTAGTCTGGAACTTTTAAACCAAAAGAGGAAACAGGAAAAAAGGATGAGCCCAAATAGGCTCATAGGCTGCTGCTAATCATATACGAAGTAATCTTCAGTTGGGCATGAAACTTCCAATGCAGTGACAACACACACGCGCACGCCCACGGCGTGCCACAGGGATATTAAATGAATGGAATTGGGATATGGATGGAATATATTGAAATAAAGCCCTCCTAAAATTTCAACTAAAAAGTGATACAAGTATGATTTTTCATTATTCCAATTAACGTAACGAGCCTTTTAGGCTTGCAAGCACACAATATATAGACGTAATTAACACAGAAATTTAAAGCAAAGAAATATAGCTCAAGAAAAGTCATCAAAAACCATTGGCCATGATCTAAGTCGGTCCAAAGTACAAAGCTATTACCGTAAGCAGTTAAGCAAAGAGATGCATTTTATATATGAAAAAAGTATTCTTAAGAGTAAAGAATGGGTGACAAACAAGGAGTGTAAACTCAACCAGGCTTATAACAGATTAACAGCATACCTTTCCTTCAAAAAGTGAGGCATCATACAATCTCTCAGAACAAAGATTGTAAACCTTGTACTTTCCCTGCAAAGTAAAAGGTAGATCTAACATCAGTAAGATTATAAAAAACAAAACATGAATAGGATTCAGGGTTTCACAGATACATAATGACAAATTTAAAATCTTCAACTTTACATTGTGCACCTTAGTAGCTTGTCTGCCATAAACCTAACCCCCTGGTGTTTTACATGCTAAGCACTATGATGACCAGTTGACCATGGTTCCATATAAGTTTAGAATACATTAGGATTTAGGGGGACAAAAACCCAAATGAAAATAGTAACAATAAGAAGAAGAAAAGGACAATGATGTGTGTTCCAAGAACCTACAATTATTTTAATAATGGTCAAACCGGAGAAATAAATGGGGGAAAACCACCATCAAACAGATTTCTTTCCGTGACTTGGGAGTAAAATTCACCATGATGGTGATGCAATAAAATATAGCCAAAACCTCCAAAAGAACGAGGCTTTCACTTTACCACGTGGATTCTGGACAATGTAGGTGATCTCCAACTAAGGACACAAACAAACAGAGATAAATTGATAGTAGAAAAGAACACATCAGACTAACCAGAGGTGGCAAGTATGTAATGCTGACGACAAAGCCTATGTTCTACGGCGGGAATAGGTCATGTAATCCAATATCTTATATCAAGATTAAAGTACCCAAAACCCAATATGATGTTAAAAGTGTGGACCGAAAAACTGTACTCAAAAGGGCCACACTAAGTTTCATTAGTCAGACTAAAAGCCTACCTCCTTACCCAACAAAAAGAAAGCCATGTCAAATCTCTTTGTTGGTTGGTTTAACATAATAATAGCCGAACACGAGAAGTGGAAAATATCAAACAACTATTCTGTTGTGGGAAGTTCCAAAGTTCCCTTTACCCAAGGGAAATAAGGTAAGATATTTCTTCCGTTTTTTGGGGAGCAGAACTTCTCATAGAATTGGAGTTCCTGTACTTTTGTCAACCAAACAGCTCCAGAGCTTTGTACGAATGTACATAGTAATGTACCAAGAACTGCTACTTGTTGACGTTCTTGTGTATTCGAGTATTTCTAGTAAATCAAACAAGCGCTGAACAACTACTCCCTCCGTATTTAAATAGGAGACGCACTTACCATTTCCGGGCCGGATTTGAATAGGAGATACCTTGCCATTTTTAAGTAACTTTTCAACCCCACCATCTAATTAAATAATACTCCAACCCCACTACCACATTAAACAATTAATTTCATAAACCCCCTACCACACACCCCTCCAAAATTTAATGATCCCCACTTATTTTACTTGATTAAAATATTTACCTCAACCTCACTTGCTTTATTATTTTATTTCATTCAACTATTCTTCCTTAATACACGTGTCGGGCCAAGTGTATCTCCTATTTAAATACGGAGGGAGTAGTTAAGTCAAAAAGAATAAATTAGACAAACTAACACATTGTACGAACATTTTATTTTAGAATTTGGGTAACGCCAATCCCAAAAATTTGATCCGTATAATTCTTCTAACGCACGCAGTTCGGATAATTGTTATGCCTTATGGGTTTACAGGATCATGCAGCCCTGTAGACCTCCCTAGATCATAGTAATGAACTGTAGTGATACAAAATATATTTTTCCAGCACATTTGATATTATTGCATGAATTGTAGATTAGACAAGTGCATTCCACATTCCAAATGCAGAAGTGAAAATATCAGCAGCAAGATAAAAGAGAGGCCTAATAAAACCACATAACACTGCCTCAGTGCGAAGGGCATACAGGGTACCATGTTTATTAAAGAAATAGATCACAGCCATTTAAGATGCACTTCAAACCTAAATGTGAAATTTTTTATCCAATTACCTTATGATGGCTTTCTAAGAAGCTAATCACTTCTTCCATATGATTACGGTACAAACCCTGCATCATGTTATTCAATTCATTAGTAAGGAGGAAAAAAAAAGGGTGACCGCACAGAAAAGAGGTTTATTAACTGTGAACGTAAAACAATTACCTCTACATAACCAAAAAAGCCTGAACTCATATCACCAGCTGGGAATCCCATAGCGATAATGTTCTCAGTGATATAAGTCATGTCCAGATCATATCCATCTTCCTGCAAAACGAGGCTAACATAATCACAAAAAAGAATCACATATAAGCAATCATACATCAATCACCAGATTAGAGGAAAGCGAAAGAACTTGTAGAGCACCTCCCACCAGACGCACAGAAAAAACTGCAAATATTATTATTGGAGCTATAACTGCTTATTATTCTTCATCCAACTTCGCCATCAGTAAAAGAATCACTATTGGAAAAAGTCATCTCTGAACTACGACGGACTAGAAAGATATGTCAATGATTGTTTAAAAGAATTACTTAAATTTATTCCCATATTTCAGAGAAAGTAACTGCAACCAGTAGCCATGCTAACTTGCTAAGCAAAACCTGTATCTCAAATAGACATCTAAAACTCTACACAGATTCTGTTTTTGCATTTTACTGCCGCAAAATCACAATATACCTCAGCATCTCATATGTAGGTAACTGCTTAGAACAAAAATATTGGCTACTCATAAAGACAGACTAAGCATCATAAATGACGATAATCAAAGGTGACACTGGTAAATTACTACATTAGTTCCCAGCTAATACAATCCATAGGTTTTCAAGTAAACAACTAAAATGGCTAATGCAGAACCACCCCTTGGCATCTCCTAGCTAGGTATTAACTTCCTTTGGTTTAAGCTACTCTTGACAGACCATACACCAAAGAGAAAGTTTCATTTGATTGGGCGTATGAATTCAAATTCCCTGAAATTCTGCCAACACAGAGCCAAGCCAAGGTAATTTGGCAGAGATATGACGATGATCGCCAATATTCCTGAAGGTGCAAGACATGTTGCTTCAGAATACCTAGTGCTAAAATCACGTACAAGACTAGTGACCTAGAAGAAATAATTTGGTAAAATCTGTACCAAAAGATGTTTGTGAAAACTTCAATGCATGCCTTTCTAGTGTCCCTCAATCTACAAGACCTAAAAACGGAGAGGATTTATCCGGGAACTACACCTCTAAAGGAAGCAATGGGTACTATGGACCTCATCCTCAATTACTGATTTACTGTCAGTTCAATCCTTCATATACAGATAATTCTTGGGATCAAGTTTGCTAAGTTTGCACCTACACCTACACCTCCTTTGTTTATAAGATGAAAAATCCTCAAGTTTGCTATGTTAGCTGAAAAATATATCAAGGTTAAGTTAAGATACACCTACAATATTTATAAGATGAAAAATCAATCATACATTTTTCTCTAAGTTAGCAGATAGTATATCAAAACCAGTCATAGGATCCTGTTGAAGAAAGATTCACTACACAGCCGAAATGAATGCGAAATCTAAGCTACCCACAGAGATCCCTTAATTACATAAATGGAAAATGCTCAAGTTTAGAAAGAAGTACCGGCTTCTCACTTTCACCCATCAAACAAAGCAAGCAACAGTGCAAGACTACAGTAACCTTAGTTTTCAACAACTCAAAACTTAGGAGGAAGACCGTTAGAGTGATAACGGTGAATATGAATTGGATCCATGCATGTGCATTCTGAATCTACAAGATTACAGGTGCATGTATACCCCATCATAGGATCTGCATGAAGAAAAAAAGCTACGGAGAAATTGAATGTTTGCCTAACCAATTCCATCATTAGTTTATCCAACAAGTCAATAATTGTCACATCTTTTATGTGCTGCCACAAGACATTGATCAAGTAAGCAAAAGCGAGGATCACAAGAAAGTTTACTATTTATTTACCCTAGTATTCTAATTCCAGAGAAACTTACTGATGGAGGCAGTGCAATGAGATAACTAAAAAACTCAACGTCACCTGATATCTTCGTTTGTTTTGAGAAACAACGTGCCGAGCTTTGACAGACACAGCTCTTACAGCATTTTTCGATGTGTCAACCAATCCTTTGGTGAAGGTTCCAATAAAATTCGACTGAGAAGCTTCTGTATCAGTGACTTCTTCTACAGCCGGCTCTTTCGGAGATAAACGAGATGTTATTCCGCTGGTAAACCGGGAAAAGGCAGACTTTGGAGAGTTCTCAACTGGCGAGTCAACTTGTCCTCCTGCCAACGGCTGTGGAATTTTCAAGCTCCTCGCCCATGATGCTATGCCGGAGATGGATTGCTTGGACGACGCATCATCATGTGCTGCATTATCAATCCTGACATCCGCAGGAGGAGTAGGCTGTACCACCGAAGCTACGGCCGGAGATGCAGTTGATGAATCCACAGACCCAACATCCACTTCACCACTGCTCATTTTGAGTTCAGCATCCAACAACACCAAATAGCACTGCAGTGAATGCAAGAGAGTAAAAACCCTGCTAAAATAAGAAAATACAAACCCTAGCTTTGAGATAGTGATCAAATAGTCAGCAACCAGCCAGTCAGTAGTGTATTCATCTAACCTTTACACACTGCTAAATTAAGTAAATTACCAATAGAACTAATTAAACCCCATTACTATAACAAGTATAAAAAACATTTTGCACCCAGAACCACCCACATTATACATTATGGGAAGACAAACTTTAGGCTTTCTATAATTAATACTCCAATCCAATCACCCAATCTCAACAAATTTGTATCTTATACGAATTACATTCCATCATTTCAAAAAGATTAAAGCAACGATTCAAAAAATAATTAAAACCTATAAAAAACCAAACAATGCCAACTTCTATGGAAACAATTAACAAAACCTAATCATCAATTCAAAAATAAGCTCACAATAAGCTCATATTAAGTTCACAATAAATAAACAGTTTCTCAAATTACCAGAACAATAATAACATAAAATAATGAATCAGAATTCTTCAATTCGGATGCATGAAAATCAAATACAAACGAAAATTGCCGAAACAACAGAAAAAATAGAGGAATTGCAACCAAAAAAATCCTAGAAATACTCAATTTAGAATCATTGATTAAATTTCCGGATCGATTGATGAACAACAGATAAATACCTTAGGGAAATGGAGGTGATTCAAAGATGAGGATGATGATTATTGGAGTAGTGAGGTTTTTTTAGGAGAGAGAAAGCGAGAGGAGAGAGAAAGAATGTTCGATTTTTGGATGATGAGGAGCTGATGAATGAAAGAAATGAGTTGATGGTGGAAAAGGTCACGTGCTTTGTGTGTCGGGCATTTCTGATCCGTTGAATGAATGTTGATCTTTGCTAGAACTAGGGGTGAGAAATAGCTACGGCTGTGATGCGTTGACTGTTTGGGGAGTTGTGTTGCCTGCGATGTACTGTATCTTTCCCTTTTGGCGATAGTTATGAATTATGACATCGACATAGATGAATTATGACATCGACATAGATGAATCTCCAAAATTAGATAAATAGGGTCTAATTACAAGCAAATAGATTTGTCAAACTACGTGAATGAAACCTAATGGCTAATGCAACTGAAAATCTGGTGGAAAAGAAATGAAACTATTTTTTGCCTAACCACTTCAAATTCAGGTATGTGTCTTCTAGAGATCCAAGGTTTAGCTTGGGAATTCTTCACCTCTAACAATTACAACTTCCTATGAACCCATATGCTCAGTGGCGGACTCGTGATTTCATACTTCGTGGGGGCACTATTATATACTATTTCAAAAGGCGATAGCTTTGTCCTCATTTATTTTAAACATATATGTATTCTAAAAGTAACCCAAATTCATAATGGTAATCGATAGCGTATGAATGTACTGATATACAAGTGTGAAATAATTCAAAAGATGCAATACGATTAAGTTGGAGATGCATATAAAGATTTCCAAAAAATTGAGTTTATAATCAAAGTTATTCACTTATTTTGAGTTTTTGTATCACAAATTGAGGGGAGTTTTATATAAAAAGAAGTGAGAGCAACTAAAGAAAATGTTAGGTTAATACTCCGTATTAAAGTTAATACAAAGTACTTTTTTGAAAACTTTTTGTAGCAAATAGGGGGGAATTTAATTTATTTATTTTTCAAACAGAAATCAATTTTGATTGGGTTGAGGATCGAACTCAAGATCAGTGGGATAGAGTACAATTCAAAAACACTAGTTTTGTACAGTTAGCGGAATAAATCTATATAAGTCATTGGCTTATTTTGTTTTCTTTCTTTTTATATAAATAATGATGGGGCACGTGTCTCACCATGCCCAATGTTAGGTCCACCTATGCACACACCCATAGATCAACAAACATGACCCCCTCCCCCGAGATGATCAGGGTACTTGGAACTCAATAATAGCTCCATTTTGTGTAAAGGATGATAATTTCCTGATTATTAATTCACGTAGGGAGTTTTTGATGTAGAGGGAGTTTTTGATGTAGAGGCCTGAGATCATAGTGCAACATGAAGAAGTGTACAAACTTGTAGAAAACTTGATGTTAGAGTACTTCTGAATCAGTTCCCTAACTAAATTAGGCATGTAATATTAGAGGAGAGACCTCCATGAACTTATTTCTTATTATAACTTTTATGTTTGATTTATGTTAACTTGCTCCTAAAAAAATGGTTGATCATAAAAAATACTTGTGACTTGTCAATAATTTCTTGCTCCAATTTCTTAAATTTGATGATACATATATGAACAAACATTAACCACCAAATTGTAGGTAAACAGACAAATCATATACTAAGATTTAGATGGTAGAGGATTGAATAAGAAAACATAATGAACTGCGGGTAGCTGAAACTATTTACATAAACAGTAATTCCGTACATTGTGCCATGTCTTTGAATAGTTCAGTTGCCATAAAGAGTGCTAGAACAATTTAGGGATTTAGATAATATGTACAAAACCACCAAGCTGAAAGAAACAATGCCATGGTGAACAATGGGATCCCCTTAATGAGATGAGCCAACCTAAGCAACCCTAGTTCTTCAGTATTCTTCAGTTGCCAAGTTGAGAAATGCTTTGCAGTTACCAAGCTTGCAATGTCAAGTGCTTAAAAAATGCCGAACTTTGCATGGTGCTTTGCAGGAGTACGCTTCAAAGCTTTAACACTGAATGGACTGTTCTTGCTCTGTTAAGCAAAAAAAGGCACAAGATATCAGCTCTAAAACTTCAAAAATGTAGATGAACTATAATGCTTACAAAATATAAAGGCTTACCGCATTGCAAGTACCCTTCCTAGCATTACAGACGGGGTAGTCATGAGGGCAGCAGCTAGAGTGGTCAGCACAGCAGACAGCTGACTCCAATGGGCAGCAACCCCATGCAAAGCAGTAAGGGCCGTATTCATAAACACAGCAGCAAGTGGTAGAAGAAGGGCATGTGTAGTACTCATCACAAGTTACATCAGCTGACGCGGGAGATGGAGGAGATGGAGGAGTGGGACCTGGGTTAGGAGGGTTCTGGCTGTTCTTTATCGGGTATGAAGGCTCAATTGCAATACCACATTTACCAGTTTTCACGGTTTCCAAATTTCTCTCCATTCTTATGTAACCACTCTCTCCCCAATCAGCACCCCATGAATTCCTTACAATCCAGTAGTCCTTCCCATCATCGCTGCCATAACCAACTGCCACAACACCATGATCAAGATCTGCTCCACACTTTCCGGTAAAAACACCCTGCATCAGCAAATACACGTGTCATTTACTGGTTCACTTGAGAAAAGGGGGTTGGGGATGATAACATGAGCAAATACATACCGATTGATAAAACTGGAAGGTACTGCCACCAGCTTCAATGGCAACACTAACAGGCTGGTGAGCAACTGCCTTCTGCAATGCCTTCTCGTCATTTTCAGGGACATCCTCAAAATCATCAATTGTAACAACCTTGGCATTCTTCTGCAAGAGGAAAATACAGACAGGCTGAGTCAAGATATGTACAAGTCAATCATTTTATAAAAGCACTATATACAGAAGTAGTGTCTAAATCAATGCAAGGTGAAATATTGTACAGACCCTGTACTGGTCACATTTGCCGTCTTTTGCTGTGTAAGGATAGTCTGCATCAGTATCAATGCCACCATTGTTAATGATGAATTCATATGCGTAGTCCATAAGTCCACCATCACATCCAGAGTTGTAAGATGTGTCACAATCTACGAGCTCTTGTTCAGACAACGACAACAGCTCCCCAGTAACAATCTGGTTGATCCCTTCCACAGCAGCAATAGTGGAGAATGCCCAACAACTCCCTTCATTTCAAACAACAACTAAATAGCTTGAGTACACAATAATTCAAGTACTTAAAGTTCTATCAAAACTCAAAAGTTTCTTCCATAATAAGGAATAAACGGATACCCTTTATGAGGAATCCTCTCAGCTAGCGTTGCTTGGAATACAAAGGGTTAGATTAGATCAAGATCAAATACTAGATTGTAATCGTTTAGTCAAAATCTTCACTAATTTAAGATAGAATATTATCTAAGGATAAAGATACACTGCCCCAATAAATCAATTATTCACACAATGTGAACTCATAGGAAATCGTGAGTCATGCAGACTCATGCCTTTACATCTTATTTTATACGGAGTACCTCCAAAGTACCTTTTTTTTTTTTTTTGAGGGGACCTCCAAAGTACCTTAATTACTTTAATTAACACTTTTACAAAAGTAGCCAGCTACTAATCAACGGATCAATTGTGATTTATAATTAATTTACTGAACATATTTACAAAATCATCCACCTGCTATCTACAAGTCAATTATTCTCATCTTAACAACTATTCTAATCTCTAATTGGCAAACAAAAAAATCATTATCAAGAATCCAAACTAGCCAAAAAAAAAAGCACCAACTATGAAATAAATTAGAGGGGAATCTTATTATGGCCCATTTAAACATCAGAGGTGGAAAAAGATGGAATTATTTTTAATATGAAAAAGGCATCAAGACAGTTCTAGTAGGGCCAACCTCCATTAAATAGTTCAGATTTCAGTCATTTCACACTAGATAATTGGTATTATCTCATAAAATATCATCAAATTGGTACTATAGAAACAAAGCAAACAATAACAATAATCCATTTCTATTTCTTGATCCATAATGATTTAGAAGATAAGGACATGGTGATAAATAGAATAAATATCAACAAGCTTAAAAATAGAGATTTTATATTTTTAAAATATTCCTTTAAGATAAAGATAGATAATACGGAGTATTGAACAAGAACACAACCACCATCCTGATTTTTAGATAAATATTTTCAAGTTGTTGACTTCTTCTGTCTTCTTTAATACAGATTCCACAGTTTCACCCATTCCTAATTTTCTGGCTAGATACACTGAACCTTTACACACTATCTCCAGTTCTGGAAGAACCACATGAATCAACATAAATCTAATTAAATCAAAGGCGAAAACTTGAATGCTACCAACTTATGGGGTAATGTTCATGTGATTAGGGGTAACCAAACCTATGTTACCTATCGTATCGGATACCTTATATTGTATACAACACTACTTAACGAATAAAATTCCATCAAATCTTCAACCACATATATGTATTTTGAAAATTGAACTCTAATTGACTAAAATGAAAATGATAGACATTTACACAACAAACAAAGACAATTTTTAGGTGAACCAACTCAAGATTCCACCCAATTAAAAGTTGTCACTTGCTCATAAACAAACAAATAACAGTCCAATCCGCTTCTTCTGCAAAAGCTCAAACAATAACAAAAGAACGAATAAGTTCCTAACTTCTCCACTAACCCTAAACAAATTATTTCAATCCAATTAACTTTTAAAAATTCTATACAGGTTAAAGTAGGAACATCAACACCGATCAAAAGCGTGGATTTGTAATCAATTCATCTCATCGAGAACAACATAATCAACATGCTCAAATAACCCAAGAAATTCAAGAAAATAGAGAGAAAGAAAAAGGATGGTTAAATTACCGCATTGCCCTTGGTCCTTGACCTTAGCAACAGCGCCATTCTTCCTCCAGTCAACGGCTTCCGGCAACTCATCGCCTTCTTTGAACAAATACCGATCGCTCTTCACCTTCGATTTCGCCGACGACAACAACGGGGAAGATGAAGAACTCTTCTTCCTCCCAAGGTAAACAGATCGGAACTCCTCGTTGGTCAAATCGGCGAACTTATTAAGCCCAACTTTGAAGGTTTGTGAATCATCGGAATTATGTTGATCGATGAACTCCAAGTTATCCTTAAAGATCGCGAATCTCTTCTCCTTTTCACCGAGAGCATTATAGTTTTTGCGGTGTTGGACCAGCCATGACTCGTAGATTCTCATCACCTCGTCGTCGGAGCGGGACGACGAGGGGAGGAGGTTGTGGTTGTGGTCGTAACTGATGATCGACATATCGACGGCGGAGGAGACGGCGAGGAGAGAGAAAAGGAGAAGTAGAGA
Source organism: Spinacia oleracea (assembly GCF_020520425.1). Taxonomy (NCBI): domain Eukaryota; kingdom Viridiplantae; phylum Streptophyta; class Magnoliopsida; order Caryophyllales; family Amaranthaceae; genus Spinacia; species Spinacia oleracea. The sequence continues at coordinate 134,323,071 of NC_079490.1, read as the reverse complement.
GAGGGAGGCCATTGACGACGACGACGCCATTTTCGTGGAAAGAGAGAAGGGAAATGGGGGTGGATTTTGTGAGAGGAAAAGGGGAGATGGAGGATTGTTTTTATAGGGATAAGGTCAGGAGGTTGGTTGAGTATGGGATGACAACTACTCCGTTAGTCCGTTCTAATCAAATGAAGCCAATTGTAAATGTAAAGGGAGGTGACAAAAGATAAAATACAAGTACTATGGGTTTAAATTAAATTCAATTATACGCGATTAGGGGTGTCAATTCTCAATCCGACCCAGTGAACCCGATGGGTTTATCCGACCGTTTAGAATCCGAACCGTTTAGAACCCGTGAGTCAAAATCCGAAATCCGATTCGATCCGATTATATTCAACCCGAATCCGACCCAACCCGTTAGTATTGATCCGATTAAGATCCGAATCCGTTAACAGTCCGATCCGTGACAATCCGAATCCATTTAATCCGATCCGAAGCGATCCGAAACCCGTTTATGATCCGATCCGTTTCAATCCGAATCCGTTCCAACCCGAGGAATATCCGTTTAATTCGATCCGTTTTTAATCCGTGACCCGTTTAATCCGACCCGTTTCAACCCGTGACCCGTTTAATCCGATCCCTTTTTAATCCGTGACTCGTTTAATCCGACCCGTTTTTAATCCGTGACATATGGTTATCATCATCAATCCATATGATGATGATATAGCCGTACATATGTTTATCATCATCAATCCATAAGATATCCAATTTCGTATATGAAAAAATTATAAAAACTTAATATTCTGAAAATATATATCGAGACCAATATAACAAGATCTTACATGATAACATTTTGATGCATATAATAGTGAGAATGTACGGTCAAAGTTTTCATACTTTGTACACATATTCCAAGACGTAAAGAACTTTCAGGAATGGAGGTAGTATTAAACCAAGTTATACAATATACTCAATAACTTATATTACTGATCTTAAATTCTTATTACTTTTAAAAGTTAGTTATCGTATTCGTCCCCTATTTAAGTTATCGATATTATAATATATAATTTGGAACCGGATGGATCCGACCAAAATTTCAACCCGCTACCGAATAACTCGATCCGGTAATTACCCGAACCAATTTAAAACTAAATCCAATGTAACCAGGCTAAATTTGTTTCAATCCGACCCGTTTTAGTCTGTTACCGATTAAACCGATCCGATATGAATCCGATCCGATACGAATCCGATCAGATACGAATCCGATCCGATACGAATCCGACCGACATGAACCCGAACCCGTTATAGTCCGACTAAACCCGTTAACAATCCGTCATATTGCAATCCGATCCGATCCGACCCAAACCGACTACAATCCGACCCGTTTACAACCCGGTCCGATATGAACCCGTGAATAAATAATCCGACCCAATCCGGTCCGTTAAGTTTTCAATCCGATCCGATCCGACCCGTTAACCAAATTAATCCGTTCCAATCCGATCTGTTTCAAACCGAATCCGATGAGTCCGACCCAAACTCGATCCGTTGATCCGATTTGACACCCCTATACGCGATCAATTAAATCGAATTTATGCGGTGTTACAACGGATGTTAGTTTTACGTCTATAATTAATTAAATAGACCTTAATTCAATCATAATGCTATAACAGATTGAAAGACCCCCTCGTTGAAAGTTGTATCAAACAGCGACGTGAAAAAGCATATTCACCATTAGCAGATCTCATTCACAACGATCGTGATTTTGCCGTATTAGAATTTCATTTGATTTAAGTTATTTTGTATTTGTTAGTTTTAATTTCTCTTATAGATATCGTATGACTATTTCCTTAATGATCTAATTTTACCTTTCAAAAAATTAAATTCAGTTAAACACAATTATTCAGAAATATAGGGGTTGTTTTATAAATAAATAAAAGTAAAAAGAAAAAAGGGGGTTGTTTGTGAATCGTTAATTGTGATGACTAGGTGGTGTGTCTTGAGAATTTTAATCATTGTGATTCCTTAATTAATTTATTAGAGCATTAATTTTTAATATGGGATAAAATTGATTCTATGGTTGTTGTTCTTGTTTGGGAGGATTTGGGTGAGATTCTTTTTTCTTCTATTTTTGACTTTTTGTGAAGAATTGTTTTTTTATAAATCGTGAACTTTTTCAAATTAATAGTTATATTTTGGATTGAGTATTAAGAAAGAAAATAAATAAATTAAAAGACTATTTCCCAAACAATTTTATTCATAATAACACTCTGTATGTATATAAAACAGAATACTTTGTGTAATACCCCGAAATTTTAAATTCGATTTATTAAAATTGAAAGTATTTATTAACTTAATTTTTGTTTTAATTAAATTACGAATAATCGAATTTCGTTATTTTAATCGTTTTTACGAATTATTTTAAACGATAAATTTATAAACTGAAATTATTTATTTTCGTTAACGATAATTTATTTATTTTTAAGGAATTATTTTAATTAAACATTTTATTACAAATTCTGAATTTTTGCCAAATATTGTGAATTTATTATAAAAAAAAAAATTGAAAATGTCAGCTTTATTTTCTTGCTCCCCACGCTCAAACCAGGAAGTCAAAAACTTCCTTCCTTCCCACATTTCAGTCCAAATGCAAATGCTTGGACCCCAAGCACAATTCCTAGCTTGTTCATCACAATTCTCATGTACAAATTCAGAATTTTGGATAGAATTTCAACAACAAAAAACACCATTTCAATCTCAATCTCAACTCTTGTTTTTCTGTGATTCAATCCAACCAACCACCAACAACAACCACCTCAACCACCGTGCACTACCATCCTCACCACCACTCCACCACCCCGCATCTCCCGACCACCCAGAACCACCGAACACCACCACCCCACCACAACTCCCTGCTCTCTCCTCCTCTCGCGTCCCCTGCCTCCTTCTTTCTTCCTCCTCTTTCGCCCCACGCCACCACCACAACCACCGCACCACCATCACCACCTTATCCCTCCAATAACCACCAGCAACCGCGTCCACCCCAACCACCGCCCAAAACCACCCTTTCATACTCGTTCTCCCTCACAATCCCCCTCCCCTGTCCTCCCTCCCCTGTTCGCGGCTTCGCGCACCCCTCCCATTTCCTCCTTGTGCCGTCGCTGCACAACCACCATCACCAGCGCCTCCCGGCGAGGTTCCGGTGCTTCTGCGCCACCCAGGACCCGAGCCCATCCGTCGCCACCTTCCCCTCCCTCCTCGTCCGTCTTCTCTTCCCTCCCCCTGCCCGTGTTCTTTCTTCCCAGAAAACTCCAAAACAAAGTTTTACTTTTTAAAACTTTGGTTTTATTTTTCTTAAAATCCAATTTAAGGATTGGGCCATTTTACATTGGGCCTTTGGGTAAGTAAAATCTGAATTATAATTTTCAGATTTTCAATATTAGTAATATTTATATTTTAATGCATTTTTAAAATATAATTATTTATTAATAAATCGTTATTATTTTTCAGGTTTAATTATCGATTTTAATAAAGTAAATTACTAGATTTATTTAATAAAAATGGAATTTAAATAATATTCAGGACAAACAATTTATTAATAAATATATATACATATATATTTTTTGATTGAAAATTTGATTAATATTATCTTCATTAAATTTAGAAATTATATTTTTATTAAAATTCGTTATTTATAAAATTAACTACTTATAAAATTTATTAATTATAAAATATCGATTTTAGATTATTTATCGTTCAATAACTAATTCTATGATTTAATATTTTGAAAGAAATTGGACTCGGAGCTCAGGACGAACGAACCAAAGAAAATCCCTAGCGAATTGAGAATTGAGGTAACGGCTATTGCTAGTACCCGCAATCCCCTTATAAATGTATTATGAAATTATGACGTTATGATTGAATTTAAGAATTAAATGTTTTGATGTGTTTTATGGATTGTGGGATGAAATATGATTTGTTTGAATTGTTTATTATAATATGATTTGATTGAGTTTTCTCATAAAATTATGTTTATGCAATGCTTTGAAAGAAATAATATGTTTATTGATCCCAGGATCAAAACGATGTTTTATGAGCTAAATGAGTTATGTTATTTCAATTGAAATACAAGCTAAGGCTTGGTAAAATTACATAAAACATGATAAATGAAAGTGAAAGATCTGGTTTGTCTGGCGGTATATAAACTACCATCTTCCTATCTACCGGTCATGCATGCACCACGGACACCTGTCCACCCATGGATTACGAGCCCAGGCTCCCATGGTTTATGAGCCCAGGCTCAGGGCCCAGGCCCCATGTTACGATGAGCCCAGGCTCTTATGGGCCCAGGCCCAGTGGAGAATTCCTTCACGGTTCGTACTTGCCGACAACTAGCATGTTAAATTGCAAAGTTTATGAATGAATTAAATATGATGTTTTATTAAATGTTTTAACCATTCTATTCTCCATGTGTTATTAAATAAAATGAATTGAAATGAATTTACGCCGCTAGAATAGTTCGTTACTGAGTCTTCGGCTCACCGTTTTGTTTTCCGTTTTAGGTACTGCGGGGGATGACGGACACGAGTAGTGGCGAGGAGTTTCACTTTAATATTATCCACCTAGTTTATGTTTACGGTTCTAATAGTTTAATAAGTTTTAATTAAAGACTTTTAGTAAGTTATGTACTTTCATTTTGGTAATATAAAGGATTATTATATATATTTTGGAGCATTTAAAGGCTTATGATTGATGTTTGCCTTGTAATTTCCGAAAAGGAAGTTACGGCAGGTAATGTCCCGACCAATTAGGTTAATTCCGCTGCTAATTATGTGTTAATTATTGAATTAGAGGTCGGGGCGTTACAGTTTGGTATCAAGAGCAAAGGTTCTGGACCATGAGTGCTAAACCTTACGGGTTTTCGCACGAATAGAATTCATTAGGCTTTAAGTAAAGAATTTTAAGGAATGAGTTAAAAAGAATGTCCTAAAATCTTGCTAAGTTAAAATGAATATGAGTGTGAGTGTAGGAACGGGATCAAAGGGTTTATTTTATATTATTATTTCGCTTCAATCTGATAAGATATGTTATGTAGAATGTCGACCATTGATGCTATCAACGATGTTACTAACGGAGCTCGCAACGAGCATCATGTTCACGATGATAACGACATTACTCACGAGGAGTATGTCCATGTTAATGGCCATGAGGAAAGGATGGAACGATTGGAAAATGTGAGTGCAATGTTGGCCGAATTAGTCCATGATTCTCGGAAAAAGAAAGATGTTAGTGGGAACGAGAGCGCAACGATGTTCAAGAACTTTTCGTCACTCAACCCACCGTCCTATGATGGCAAGCCTGATCCAGTTGAGTTCGAGGATTGGATAAGTCGCATTGATCAGTTGTTTGAAACCCTGCAATGCCCTGAGAAATGGAGAGTTGATTTCGCAGTGTTCTACTTGACGGGTCAAGCAGGATTATGGTGGAAAGTTAGCAAGGAACGAAAGAATGGGCCTGGATTTGGTTGGAACGAGCTAAAAAAGTTAATGAGAGACAAGTTTTATCCACCATCCCTGAGGAAACAAAAAGAAGATGAATTTCTACACTTGCAACTAGGAACAATGAGCGTGTTGGAATACGCAAATAAGTTTATGGAGTTGTCAAGGTTTGCACCAGACTTGGTGTCGACAGAGCAGTCCAGGATGAACCGTTTCGAGCGAGGTCTGGACCTTAAGTACCAGGATAGGTTGTCCACTCAGAGGTTTACTTCATACCAGGATATGGTTGATATTGCAGCTAATGTAGAGAGAGTGGTACTGCTTCGAGAAGCGAAGAATGTTGGGTATAAAAGGAGAAATGAAAACCAGAGTCAAGGAGGAGCAAAGAAGCCTAACCAAGTCTATCAGGGAAATCAAAGGAGGAACGATGTTGGAAACAAAGGACAAGGTTATCGTGGAAACCAGAATAATAGGGCACAAGAATGTGTCAAGTGTGGGAGAAGAGGCCACATCGAGAGTGAATGCCGTGTAGGATCGAACACTTGTTTTCGATGTGGAAGCCATGATCATTACATCAGAGATTGTCCGAAGCAGGTAACCCCAACCACGAGAGGACCAGTTTCAACTAACAACGATCGTGGTCGGAACAACAACAACACAGGAGGTTCAAACCGCAACCCACCCCGACCACCGCCAGCTGGAAGAGTTTTTGTGATGAGACAGGATGAGGCAGATGAGAATGATAATGTTATCACCGGTACCTTCTCTATCCATTCTTTACCAGCCCATGTTCTTTTTGATTCTGGAGCTTCACATTCCTTTATTTCTCCATTGTTTGCAAAGTATTTAAATTTGAAACCATGTTGTGACTTTCATGCTATGAGTGTTTCCCTTCCTAGTGGAGAAATTGTGAAATGTAGAACCATGTATAAGGATTGCCCTATTATAATAAAGAAAGTTGAGTTTCGAGCAGACTTAATAGCTTTTGACCTATCTGAATTTGATGTAATCTTGGGAATGAATTGGTTGACTAAGTATGAAGCTAACCTTAATTGTTCGAGGCAAAGCGTGACCCTTAAAACGGCAGATGGAGATAGAGTTTCATTTCATAAGTTAGTAAGAAAACCAACGATTCAAATTGTCCATGCTTTGAGAGCACGTAAAATGATTGAGAGTGGTTTATCTGGTTATTTGTGTAGTGTTATTGACCTAAATACCTCCGAACCTTCCATTACCGACATACCTGTTGTTTGTGAGTACCCCCATGTTTTTCTAGAAGAAATACCTAGTATGCCCCCTCCAAGAGAATTAGATTTCAGCATTGAAGTAATTCCAGGATCCACCCCTATTTCTAAGGCACCATATAGAATGGCACCAGCTGAGTTACAAGAATTAAAGAAACAATTAGATGAGTTACTTGAAAAAGGATATATTCGACCTAGTGTTTCACCTTGGGGAGCCCCTGTCTTGTTTGTGAAGAAAAAGGACGGAACTATGAGGCTATGCATAGATTATCGAGAGTTAAACAAGATTACCATTAAGAATAAGTATCCTTTACCCCGTATTGATGATTTGTTTGACCAACTTCGAGGTGCAAAAGTGTTTTCTAAGATTGATTTGAGGTCAGGTTACCATCAACTTCGAATTAAACCTGAGGATATTCCAAAGACAGCCTTTAGAACCAGATATGGTCACTATGAGTTTGTTGTGATGCCTTTTGGATTAACCAATGCGCCAGCTGTATTTATGGATTTGATGAACCGTATTTTTAAACCATACCTTGATAAGTTTGTAGTTGTTTTCATTGATGATATTTTGGTATATTCTAAGAGTAATGAGGAACACGAGGAGCATCTGAGAAAAGTGTTAGATATGTTGATTGAAAACCAGTTATATGCTAAGTTGTCGAAATGTGAATTCTGGCTTAAGGAAATATCATTTTTAGGACATATTATCTCTGAGAAAGGTGTATCTGTTGATCCTGAGAAAATAAAAGCAATTGTGGAATGGTCTAGACCAACTAATGTACCCGAAGTACGGAGTTTTATGGGTTTAGCTGGATACTATCGAAGATTCGTTCAAGATTTTTCTAAGGTTGCCTTACCCATAACCCGATTAGTTAGAAAGAATACCAAATTTGTGTGGAATGATGATTGTGAATGTGCATTTCAAGAACTTAAGACACGTCTCACCACTGCCCCTATTCTTACCCTTCCATCTGGAACTGACGGATTTGTAATCTATAGTGATGCTTCTAAGAATGGGTTAGGATGTGTCTTAATGCAAAACGGAAAAGTTATAGCTTATGCTTCACGCCAACTCAAAGTCCATGAACAAAATTACCCTACCCATGACCTCGAACTTGCAGCTGTTGTTTTCGCCCTTAAGATTTGGAGACATTATTTGTATGGAGTTTCGTGTCAAATTTTCACCGACCATAAGAGTCTTAAGTATATTTTCACCCAAAAAGAACTCAATATGAGGCAACGTAGGTGGTTAGAACTTCTTAAAGATTATGACCTTGATATTCAATACCATCCCGGAAAGGCTAACGTTGTTGCAGATGCATTAAGTCGGAAGTCTCACCTAAATTCTATCCTAACTTTTTCCCGAGTCAACCGAGATGATCTACAAAAGATGGAAATTAAGTTTATCAAAGGAGATGCTTGCTTGAATGTGTTAGTAATGAAACCAACTTTGATTGATGAGATTAAGGAAGCGCAATGTAAGGACTTGCAATTAGAAAGAATAAGGAGTGAAGTGGAAAACGGGAAATCACCTGGTTTTGTCATTCAAGAAGATGGCACGTTAAGGTTTCAGGGAAGATTATGTGTGCCTAATGATGAGAAGTTGAAAAAGAGAATTTTAGAAGAAGCTCATAGTTCACCATACTCGATTCACCCTGGAGGAAATAAGATGTATAAGGATTTAAGGCAAGTGTATTGGTGGAGCAACATGAAGCAAGAAGTGGTAGAGTATGTGGCTAAATGTTTGACATGTCAGAGAATCAAGATCGAGCATCAAAGACCAGCAGGTTTGTTGCAACCTCTGGATGTGCCAGAATGGAAATGGGATTCAGTTTCAATGGATTTTATCATAGGTTTACCAAGATCAACCAAGGGAATGAATGCTATTTGGGTCATTGTTGATCGATTAACAAAGTCAGCGCATTTCTTAGCCATGAAGAACAATTCGAGTTTGGATCAACTTGCTGAACTATATGTGAACACTATTGTGCGATTGCATGGAGTGCCTAGTTCGATTGTTTCTGATCGTGATACGAGGTATCAATCAACCTATTGGAAAGAATTGCAGAAAGCTCTTGGGACGAAACTTAACTTCAGTACCGCATTTCACCCAACGACTGATGGACAAACAGAACGTACCAATCAAATTGTCGAGGATATGTTGAGAGCATGTATTTTGGATTTTCAAGGAACCTGGGAGAAGTTTCTACCTATGGTTGAATTTTCGTACAACAACAGTTATCAGGCCACCATTGGTATGGCACCTTACGAAGCACTTTATGGAAGGAAATGTCGAACACCATTATGTTGGAGTGATATCGATGAGGCACGTGTTATAGGACCAGAATTGATTCAAGAAACTACTGACAAGATTCGTTTAATCCAATCAAGAATGATGGCAGCACAAAGTAGGAAAAAGAGTTATGCCGACCAACGAAGAAGACCACTAGAGTTTGCGGTTGGAGATCACGTGTTCTTGAAAATTTCGCCAACGAAAGGAATAATGAGATTTGGTCAAACGGGAAAGTTGAGCCCAAGATACATCGGGCCATATGAGATACTAGAAAGAGTAGGTGCAGTAGCATATCGACTAGCTTTACCAACCGACTTGGAAAAGGTGCATAATGTGTTCCACGTGTCGATGTTAAGAAAATATGTTCCTGATCCTAGCCATGTGATTACGCATGAACCCTTGATGTTGCGAAACGATTTGACCTACGAGGAGAAACCAATTGAAATTCTAGAACGAAGAGAGAAACGACTTAGAAGCAAAGTAATTCCAATGGTTAAAGTCTTGTGGGCCAATCACTTGACATCTGAAGCTACATGGGAAGTCGAAGCGCAAATGAGAGCGAGATATCCCCAGTTATTCGTTTAGAAACGATAAGATGTATGAATTTTAATATGTTAATTGAATGATTATGTTATAATGTTATTCTGCCATGTTTGTATAGTTAATAGAACGAATAAGTATGAATTGTAAGATTTCTACGAATGGCTAGTTCTACTGAGCTCCAGTTTCGAGGACGAAACTTTTTCTAAGGGGGTAAGGATGTAATACCCCGAAATTTTAAATTCGATTTATTAAAATTGAAAGTATTTATTAACTTAATTTTTGTTTTAATTAAATTACGAATAATCGAATTTCGTTATTTTAATCGTTTTTACGAATTATTTTAAACGATAAATTTATAAATTGAAATTATTTATTTTCGTTAACGATAATTTATTTATTTTCAAGGAATTATTTTAATTTAACATTTTATTACAAATTCTTAATTTTTGCCAAATATTGTGAATTTATTATAAAAAATAAAAAATAAAAAAAATGAAAATGTCAGCTTTATTTTCTTGCTCCCCACGCTCAAACCAGGAAGTCAAAAACTTCCTTCCTTCCCACATTTCAGTCCAAATGCAAATGCTTGGACCCCAAGCACAATTCCTAGCTTGTTCATCACAATTCTCATGTACAAATTCAGAATTTTGGATGGAATTTCAACAACAAAAAACACCATTTCAATCTCAATCTCAACTCTTGTTTTTCTGTGATTCAATCCAACCAACCACCAAAAACAACCACCGTGCACCACCATCCTCACCACCACTCCACCACTCCACCACCCCGCATCTCCCGACCACCCAGAACCACCGAACACCACCACCCCACCACAACTCCCTGCTCTCTCCTCCTCTAGCGTCCCCTGCCTCCTTCTTTCTTCCTCCTCTTTCGCCCCACGCCACCACCACAACCACCGCACCACCATCACCACCTTATCCCTCCGATAACCACCAGCAATCGCGTCCACCCCAACCACCGCCCAGAACCACCCTTTCGTACTCGTTCTCCCTCACAATCCCCCTCCCCTGTCCTCCCTCCCCTGTTCGCGGCTTCGCGCACCCCTCCCCTTTCCTCCTTGTGCCGTCGCTGCACAACCACCATCACCAGCGCCTCCCGGCGAGGTTCCGGTGCTTCTGCGCCACCCAGGACCCGAGCCCATCTGTCGCCACCTTCCCCTCCCTCCTCGTCCGTCTTCTCTTCCCTCCCCCTGCCCGTGTTCTTTCTTCCCAGAAAACTCCAAAACAAAGTTTTAATTTTTAAAACTTTGGTTTTATTTTTCTTAAAACCCAATTTAAGGATTGGGCCATTTTACATTGGGCCTTTGGGTAAGTAAAATCTGAATTATAATTTTCAGATTTTCAATATTAGTAATATTTATATTTTAATGCATTTTTATAATATAATTATTTATTAATAAATCGTTTTTATTTTTCAGGTTTAATTATCGATTTTAATAAAGTAAATTACTAGATTTATTTAATAAAAATGGAATTTAAATAATATCCAGGACAAACAATTTATGAAATAAATATATATACATATATATTTTTTGATTGAAAATTTGATTAATATAATCTTCATTAAATTTAGAAATTATATTTTTATTAAAATTCGTTATTTATAAAATTAACTACTTATAAATTTATTAATTATAAAATATCGATTTTAGATTATTTATCGTTCAATAACTAATTCTATGATTTAATATTTTGAAAGAAATTGGACTCGGAGCTCAGGACGAACGAACCAAAGAAAATCCCTAGCGAATTGAGAATTGAGGTAACGGCTATTGCTAGTACCCGCAATCCCCTTATAAATGTATTATGAAATTATGACGTTATGATTGAATTTAAGAATTAATTGTTTTGATGTGTTTTATGGATTGTGGGATGAAATATGATTTGTTTGAATTGTTTATTATAATATGATTTGATTGAGTTTTCTCATAAAATTATGTTTATGCAATGCTTTGAAAGAAATAATATGTTTATTGATCCCAGGATCAAAACGATGTTTTATGAGCTAAATGAGTTATGTTATTTCAATTGAAATACAAGCCAAGGCTTGGTAAAATTACATAAAACATGATAAATGAAAGTGAAAGACCTGGTTTGTCTGGCGGTATATAAACTACCATCTTCCTATCTACCGGTCATGCATGCACCACGGACACCTGTCCACCCATGGATTACGAGCCCAGGCTCCCATGGTTTATGAGCCCAGGCTCAGGGCCCAGGCCCCATGTTACGATGAGCCCAGGCTCTTATGGGCCCAGGCCCAGTGGAGAATTCCTTCACGGTTCGTACTTGCCGACAACTAGCATGTTAAATTGCAAAGTTTATGAATGAATTAAATATGATGTTTTATTAAATGTTTTAACCATTCTATTCTCCCTGTGTTATTAAATAAAATGAATTGAAATGAATTTACGCCGCTAGAATAGTTCGTTACTGAGTCTTCGGCTCACCGTTTTGTTTTCCGTTTTAGGTACTGCGGGGAATGACGGACACGAGTAGTGGCGAGGAGTTTCACTTTAATATTATCCACCTAGTTTATGTTTACGGTTCTAATAGTTTAATAAGTTTTAATTAAAGACTTTTAGTAAGTTATGTACTTTCATTTTGGTAATATAAATGATTATTATATATATTTTGGAGCATTTAAAGGCTTATGATTGATGTTTGCCTTGTAATTTCCGAAAAGGAAGTTACGGCAGGTAATGTCCCGACCAATTAGATTAATTCCGCTGCTAATTATGTGTTAATTATTGAATTAGAGGTCGGGGCGTTACACTTTGAAAGTTCCAATAAAATTAGAGGTTCGATAAATTTTAGTATGCACGGGTGAGACATACGGAGTAATATATTAGAGTTGTACTACGTATCAGAAACGCTCTCCAATCAACTCTCTATTATAGGTACTTTAGGCATAATAATATCGTGTTTTTATCTCAAACATCTTTAAAAGTCTTGTTGGTGTTGTTCTTCATTTGAATTTTGAAATCAAAACCTAAACGTAGCTAGATACAATTTTGCGATAGATTTCATTTTTCATGGAACAAAACATCAAGATAGATACAATTTTGCGATAGATTCTTTTTTCTTAATAACGTAACCAACTAAACCTAGATCAATATAACTTAATTTCCATCATTCAAGCACTTATATATCTCATACGAAATTCTACCCACTATTCCATAAACAATCCTTAATATAACTCACAATAGCCAACATCTATTAAAAGTCAGTATCCCCAACACTACGCATATCAACACCGGATCAAGAGTATAGAAAAAGCAGAAAGGTAAGAGAATTCTCACTCACATACATGAGCAGACGGTAAAATTCGAACATGTAATCTCTAAGTTACGAGATGAGTTTCACAACTTTGTTCGGTTATTTTAAGCAAGCATTGCTATTTGAAGAACTTTGGAGAAACAGTACCATGTTTTACAATCCGAATCACCTATCCACTGGACCACTCCTAACTCGATGTTGCCATAAACATGAATCCATTTATGTATTACGGACTACTACGTATATGCACACGCAAACTCCTTCACCTGGATATTTTTAGAAGAGCTACAAACCGTTGTACCCTTGCGAAAAATCAATAAGATTATGTCATTACTCCATACTTATATGTTATAATCAAATACGTATCAATTTATACTACGTATTTGTTTATATATCTGACATACAGAAACATCGTATTTATTTGTTCGATTCTTTTTTATTGTACTTTGACACATGCATCTCATACAATTTTAATTTAATTCAATCTATGTGTACCTAAAATTTATCTTTCCATATTAATTTACAATAATTATGCATATAATTAAAATAAAGAATATAACAATTATCGATCACCCAAGTGGTTGCACAGATGAAATACAAAAAAAAGCTTAGAAATGTGTGTTGTACACTTGTTCATTTGTATTACTCCTTTTATATTTTAATATATGTCGCACTTTGACTCATACAGATCGAGTTTTTAGGTGATGAGTAGATTTTATTAAAATAATAAATATGCAAGTGGGTTTAGTAACTTAGTGTGGTATAAACAACGGTGAGAAGATTATTAGCAGATCTCATTAGATAAATAATAAATAATAAATAATAATAAAAGGAGAAAAATATAAAAGTAGAAAGTAAAACACATACTTCGTATTAGGCTCCGTTTGGTAGGGCGTAAAACGTTTTCATGGAAAACGATTTTCCTCTTTTCAATCATTTTACGTTGTTTGGTTGGTTAATACCTCAAAGGTGGAAAATCCTTTTCCATTTGAAAGGGAGGGAAACCACGTTTCCTTCTTTCCTCCTTACCTCCCTCCTTTCTTCCCCTCAATCTTCACCATCTTCTCCTATTTTCCTTTAAGTTACCAAACAAAGGAAAATTAGTTTGGAATTGTGTTTTCATTTGAAAAATGTTTTCCATGGAAAATCATTTTAAAAAAAAACGTTTTACGCCCTACCAAACGAAGGGTATATCTATTTTTTTAAAATGAAACACATATTGAAATACGGAGGGAGTAACTCGTAAGATTTGTCAAATGTATCATGTGATTGTGAATGTGTGATGTATGATTGAATGCTAAAATAATGAGATGGTCGGGTAAGACCGCAAGAGCCTCACCCAAACAGCTTAGTTGTGTAGATGCAGTGATGGAATAGTATATGTGTACCTAAACACACCACAGATTCATTCATGGGCCTCATGCTATCTACGATTCTACCCATCTTTCCATCCATCTCCCTTCTTTTGTCATTTATCCATTTAAATCATTTTGTTGAATTTTATCCATCAACAAATAAAATGAACTTCATAGTTCATACATTTGTACTTTTGAGTTCGATCGCATACTCGCAATTATATGGCTCGTTTATTAACGTACATTTTTTACTATTCATTGCGGATTACTTCATAATTTATACTATACCTGTTTTGCAATACTTGCATCGTTTTTCATTTGTGCACTATTTATCAACAAATTTGACAATCATTCTTTCACCATTATGTAAGAAAAAACATAGTCAAGTGAAATCATATTATATTCATATCATTGAGAGCATTTCAAATATCAATTTTTTATAATTTTAACTTATACGCAATTAGAGATATTAACGTCTAAAAAAGTGCATTGGAATACGTGAAAAAAAATGACACAAGTATTGTGAAAAGGAGGTAGTATGTCTCTAAACAACTTTCTCTTTTAATTAAAGTTTAAAAATATACCAATAGTCGTATTCACTAAGTCCATTGATGACCCTTACTTTTCCTTGGTTTTTGTTGATACATAATTTTTTTTTACGGATATTTCATGAAATACCCCCGAGGTTTAAGTTAATTCACCAGGTACCCTCGTTGTTTCAGTAATCTACCAGGTACCCCTCAGGTTTCATTTTCTCGCATGATTTAACCTTGCCGTTAAGTGGCCGTTAGAAACTTTTTTTCACCAGGTACCCTCGTAATTTATTTCACCAGGTACCCCTGAGGTTTTTTAGATTTTCACCAGGTGCCCTTGTGCTTTATGGTAATTTCACCAGATACCCCTGCTCACCAACGGCTAGTTTCACCAGGTTTTGTTCTGTAACAATTGCTGGGGGAGGGGAATATGAAGTGAAAGAGGGGGCTGTCAAATACCCTATTAAGTTTGATGCAAGGACTTGTGGTTGTGGAGTATGGCAAATATCTGGCATACCTTGCAGACATGGCCTTAGGGTTATTTACCACCAAAGACTTGAGGCTACTGATTTTGTGTCTCACTACTTCAAAGGGCAAGCATACAAGTTAACTTACTCAGAGCACATACACCCCATGCCTGACCCAACCCAATGGCTTTCTTTTGACCTTCCTATTATCCTCCCACCACCCATGAAGAGGGCATCAGGTAGACCCCCTAACCTGAGAAAAAGAGGTAAACATGATCCAAAAGGGGGAAAGAGAAATAGCACTGTGAGGTGTGGTAAGTGCAAGGAGGTGGGACACAATGCAAGGACATGCAGAGGTGGGGCCACTGCAAAGCAAAAGAAGGCTGCTGCTGCTGCTGCTGCTGGTGGTGGTGCTTTTGGTTCTGCTGGTGCAGCTGGTTCTGGTGCAGCTGGTTCACAGCAAGGGGGAGATCAAGGTGCTTCCAGTTCACAGCAACAACGTAATGCATCAAGTAAGGGAAAAAGGAAGCGTACTTGATTTTGTGATTTATGCATAACTTTTTGCTAAACTTATCATGTATATCTTTTGCCAATGGGAGCAAGTTTTTGTAGAGCTACACTTAAAGTTTTTGCGTGTCGGGGGCACACTTTTGTAAAGCTACTTAATTCGGAAATGAAATATCATATTATTGATGAAATGTCATCATTCACTTTCTCATTACAAATACTAGAATAAAAAACATTACAATGCCAATTTTGATAGTTCCATGCATTAATTTCTTTTGCTGCTTGAGTTTCTTCTTCATTTGGTGAATTTCTTCATCCAAGCTTCTGTTTTCTTCAATTTCTCCTTCCTTTGTGCTACCTCTGTTGTTTCTGATTGGCAGTGGTTGCTCAATGCTTCCCTTGCACCACTTGAAGTTGTCACATAAGTCACACTTGTAATATAGTCTTTGAGGATTTTTCATTGTTTCAGAACTTCTTATTGCAAATTTTTTCCCACATATGTTGCATGTTTTGTTTGGAACTAAAACGTATGAGGATTCATACGTTGTAGAAGAAGATTGGGATTGAGAATATGAGCTCATTTGAAGGTGAGTTGGGAATTAGGAAAAATATGAGTTGGTTAAGGGGAAGAACAGAAATTTGTAGTGAAGAGTTGCAGCGGCTCCCCCTTTAAATAGAGAAGGATTACCAACGGCTAGTTTTTTTTAAAAAAACTAGCCGTTGGTGAGCAGGGGTATCTGGTGAAATTACCATAAAGCACAAGGGCACCTGGTGAAAATCTAAAAAACCTCAGGGGTACCTGGTGAAATAAATTACGAGGGTACCTGGTGAAAAAAAGTTTCTAACGGCCACTTAACGGCAGGGTTAAGTCATGCGAGAAAATGAAACCTGAGGGGTACCTGGTAGATTACTGAAACAACGAGGGTACCTGGTGAATTAACTTAAACCTCGGGGGTATTTCATGAAATATCCGTTTTTTTTATTGTGCTTAAGGGTGCAAATGAGTCGAGACTCTCAATAAATTATTCGATCAGATTCGGGCTCGATTAAAGCTCGTTCATGTTCGTTTATTGAGTCGAACGTGAACAACTTTTGAAGCTCGTTTAATAAACGAGCTTGAACATGAACATACGTATGCTCGTTCATTTGTGTTCATGAACAACTCGTTTATTTATGTTCATTAACAAGCTCGTCTATTGTTCATAATGAAATTTCCAATACAAAATTGTATGATTATAGATAAAAATAGTATTCTGACTTTAATTTTAACATCCAAGAAAATTATCATAGAATAAAAGTATTTTGAAATTAAATGGCTAATTAGTGCACATTCAAAATTATGTTTTCAAATGGTTAAACTTCAAAGTACAAAGCGCGTTTCAGGAAAAAAAAAAAAACTCACTTATGAACTCGGCTCGGTTAGTAAACGAGACGTTCTTGAACTACTCACGAACATAAAATCTCTTAAAGGGACCGAGCTTGAACAATTATTGAGTTCGCTTGAAAGCTCGGGCTCGAGCTTCGCCCTAATTAAATGAACCTCGACATGGTAGTTCTCGGCTCAGCTCGTATGCACCCCTAATTGTTTGTGCTTAAAAGGATTTAAAAAAAAATGGAGATAAGACAAGTAAAAAAAACAGTACACATTTAAAGGGAACCTTTGCCATCAAAGTGATAAATAGTATTCCAAATTCTTCGTCGCGAAGGTAGTAAGGTTCCCCAAGTAATAAGAAATCGTTTTCCATCAATATCATGGTGGGATTTTTAGGTAGGACGTGTATAATCCAGTCACCTAGAGCTTATCAAGACTAAGTTTTAGGTGATACTAGAGATTATTAACTGAGGCGGATCTTAAACAATTTTACGAGGGAATCGATGGAAAAATTAAGGGATATGAATTTTGCAATTATATTCAAATTTTATGGGAACGAGACTAAAAATACATTGCGGATATTTGATCCGTATAGATCGAGCCACCCAGACCATAAGTCCATAACTAAGAACTGCCGCTGATCATCAGAGTAGCTTGGCCCACTGTCCTGATGTTTGGGTAAAACTTGTTTGTTCGGAATATAAGTCTAGCCTACATATTTTATCCAAGTATAAAATATCACGCATGTGCATCGGTTCATGAATTAGAGGACTTATTCAATTTGAGTAGTGAAATACGGAATCTAATATATATATATATATATATATATATATATATATATATGCTGAACTATTAGAACGCCACCTAGGATTACTAATGGTTCGGCCAATGAAAAATAAGATTTCTAATTTATTTTTGAATTAAAAAAATCGAGTGTCACGTAGATAATTAATTAGGTGCCACGTAGATATTTAAATTAATTAATTAATTACTAATATATACAATTTCATCCAAAATCAAACGCTCTAATAATTAAAAAATAAATCTAAAATAAAATCCATCCAAAATCAAACACTAATCTAAAATAAGATTCAATCCAAAATCAAACATCAATCCAATATTAGAGCGCCACATAGGAAATCTAATGGTTTCGGCAAATGAAAAGTAAGACTTCAAAATTTTTGAATTAAAAAGACGAATGCCACGTAGATAAATAATTAGGTGCCACGTAGATATTTTTATTAATTAATTATTAATATTTCTTATATACAATTTCATCCAAAATCAAACACTATAATAATTAAAAAATAAATCTAAAATGAAATTCAATCAAAAATAAAAAAAACCAATCTAATCTAATATAAATATACCAGTTGATATATATAGGAGTTTTATTTTAACGTAATAATTTAATAGAAACCGTGCATCGCACGGGCTAAAATCTAGTATTACAAACGTGTGAATGCAAAATTTACAAAAAGTTCCTAACAGACGGATGTCTTTGGTTCCAAAAGATAGGTTATTGTCATTTGAGATGCAGAGAGTTAAGTTCTAGTGCTAAAAGAATCCATAAATGGGAGAGGGAAAAAAAAAGTCAGAAATTAAAGATAGAGTAAATGACAAGTATTCTAAGAGGAAGACGCAACTCTAAATTGACAACTTCATCTAAAATAAGAAAAAGAAACAATCTCCCAATTTTCAATTTAACAAAAAAATGGTATTGCCACAAATATCTAATACGGAGTACATACGAGTAGAAAGTCCTGTTCCTTTTATTTTTATGGTGATGATAAAGGTTGCAAGTTGCGACAATATATAGTTGTCGCAATTTAACGTGCCGACGGGTTTAATTGGTACATGTAGACGCCACGTAAGTTATGCGTAATCATAATACTTTTACTATCAATTCAATAATTTTACTATGAAAATACGTGAAAGTGGGAGATAGCTCAGTTGGTTAGAGTTTCTCTCCCGGTTCTAGGTGATCCTGGGATCGATTCTCATCACCGCCATTGTGGCTCATTTGCACCAAAAAAAATACTATGAAAATACCTAAATAAGGTATTCGATATAAAGAAGGAAACAAATTAGAATATTAAGATTTTCCTACCTTTTTTTGAAACATATATAATAGGTTATATAAGGTAAATATTTTAGTTTTCAATTTGAATCATGACACATAAGCATGCCATATCATCATTGCAACACGACTTAAAGGTCGCAAGTTGCGACCTTTATCATTTTCGTTATTTTTATTTGTTTCAAGAGCTATTATTCAATTTGATTGAATAAAATTCAGCTTAAAAAAACAAGATTTGATATACTCCGTACAACATCATGATATATCGCAATAAACTAAAACTATTTACTCGCTTTGTTCTATAAAGTTCCTCATTTTGAACTTTGCGTGTGCAGTCTCCAAAGCATTGTTTCGACCATTAATATATTTAATTACGTATAAAAATCATAATAAATTGACATTGAAATTTTTTATATTCAAACGAATCTAATGAGATCCAAAATTTTAATGCTTTTCCTAATATTTATCTACTAATTATGGTCAAAGTTTTAAAACTTTAACCACGTGAATAGAAAAAGTGAGGAATTTTATGGAATTGAGAAAGACATTTATAGATTAATATTTTAACTTTAAAATGCACAATCATAATCTATTACATTATACTAAAACAGACATCAGAAATGACACATGTCAAATCCTGGTGTAAAATTTTCCTAAAAAACATATTTATTTTATTCATTCTCCTTTTTTTTTACTTTTTTTTTATTTTTTATTTTCTCTCCTTTTGTATAGATGTTTATATAAGGAAAAAATTATAGGATTGTGGAATATGACATTATTAGACAATTTTGGTAATATTTTACTCAAATCGCATATCAATAACTAAAATATTCTTACTCAATATTTTGGTCAAATTAGCATATTAAGCATATCAATATTATGGTCAAATCACCATATAAAACATGTCAAATATATAATATGTAGGATGGCATAAATTGTATATTATGTGATAAAATGAGAGCGTTTGAAATTTTATTAATTAATTACGCAGTAGATTTAAGGGATAAATATTGTAGTTAAATATTTTACATAGTACAAAGAAGATGGCCAAATAATATTTTTTAGTGCGTGAGCAGGACCTAACCTAGTTAATTTAAAAAGTTATCCCGCATTTAAGCTCATGTAAAAAAAACAAGAAAAAAAAATTGTCTGTACAATTCACATTAATCAACAATTTATTCACAAGTTGCAAAGAAACCCAGAGTTCTTACTACTCCGTAGTACTGACTCCATCCTTTTTTCATTGACCTTTTATATACTTGTTAGGTTATGATACATATGACAATTCATAAATCATGCGGAAAAACCATAAAGCCAGGAAATCATATTATTTACACATAATCATTTAGCATAGTTTAGATGCATACACTTTGTTGCGTGCCTTCCCTAGCTGCGCCCAAACCGAACAAGAACAAGTCTTTAGGACTCCAAATGTCGTCACTCCGTAGATAGTCCACAGCACGTCCGGATCCGCCTTAAGCTTGACCAACTAGGATCGCCCTTAAGGTACTTAGAATTTTCTGCTATTGTAGGCAATTGTATGACTGAATTTTTCCTCTCAAAAATCACTTTGAATACTTGAATCGTATATACAAATAACGACCCTAGGCCCTTATTTATAGAGGTATGGAAAAGGAATTGTAATCCTACTAGGATGTGGATTTGTTAATTAGACTTTATTAGGACTCTAAATAACAAAGCAAATCTAATAGGATTAGGATTTTAATCTTCGCACGAATCCTAATAGGATTAGGATTTCCCGCACACGCATCGTACAAGCCGTGCACCCGCGCAGGCCTTGTGGCCCACGACAAGCGCACAGCCCATGTGCGGTGCTGCGCGCTCGCGCGCCCTTGGCTGGGCCTGGCCTTGCGCTGGGCCTGGTCGAGGCGTGCGTTGCTGCGTGCGGCTCGCTGGGCGATGGCCTGGCTTCGTGCTGGGCCTTCGTCTAGCGGGCCTCGTCCGATGCTAATTCGTACGATACGCTTCCGATTAAATTCCCGATTCCGGAATTCATTTCCGATACGAACAACATTTAATATTTCCGATTCCGGAATTAATTTCCGTTTCGAACAAATATTTAATATTTCCGTTTCCGGAATTATTTTCCGATTCCGATAATATTTCTGATTCTGACAATATTTCCGTTTCCGGCAATATTTCCGATTCCGGCAATATTTCCATTTCCGATAATATTTTCCGATACGTACCATGTTTCCGTTTCCGGCAACATCTACGACTTGGATAATATTTATATTTCCGATGCGATCCATATTTCCGTTTCCGGCAATATCATCGTTTCCGGAGTATTCATTTCTTGCCTGTGACGATCTCAGCTCCCACTGAAACCAAGATCCGTCGATTCCGAATATCCATAGATGGAGTATTTAATGCCATTAAATACTTGATCCGTTTACGTACTATTTGTGTGACCCTACGGGTTCAGTCAAGAGTAAGTTGTGGATTAATGTAATTAATTCCACTTGAACTGAAGCGGCCTCTAGTCAGGCATTCAGCTCACTTGATCTCACTGAATTATTAACTTTGTTAATTAATACTGAACCGCATTTATTAGACTTAATATTATATGCATACTTGGACCAAGGGCACTATTTCCTTCAGTCTCCCACTTGTCCTTAGGGACAAGTGTGCATTTCCTAATTCCTTTGTCGCTCGATGCTTGCTCTTGAACATAAGGTAAGAGTTGTCATCCTTATTATGTCCAGAGGTGTTCCTCGGTTTCAGAGTTCAACTGATCAAATAAACAGATAATCATAGCCTATGATTCATCCGAGCACGGCCATGCATTTCACAGTTTCTAGCTCTCCGAGTGGCCTTGTACAACTTTTAAGCATCTCATCCCGATTTATGGGAGGACAATCCCAATCTTGCGATCTTGAGATTAGACTTCGTTTGATAGGTGATTACCTGAGCGTTGCCTTTATAGCCTCCTTTTACGGTGCGACGGTTGGTCAACGTCAAAGCAACCAGTTCTCAAACAAGTAATCTCAAATCACTCAGGTATTGAGGATTTAGTGTCTAATAATTTTAATGAAATTTACTTATGACAGATTTTCATCTCTTACAGTAAAGTTTCATAGGTCTTGTCCGATACTAGTCTTCCCAAAGTAAGTATCTATGCAAATGATTATGACATTGCCATGTCCACATAGTTCAAGAAACAGAACTACTAGTCATCTTGCATTCTAATCGTCTAACGTTTTCTATGCGTCCAATTTTATAGAAAACTCCGACTAGGGACCATTTTCAACCTTTGACATTCAAGTTCACTTGATAGACATTTCTTAGTCACAGGACTGGTCCTGACAGTCTATCTTGAATATATCGTCAAATTGAAGGAATCATCATTTAATAAACCACAAATTAAATGGAAAAATGAATTCTTTTCATTTATTGTGAATGATTAACCAATAATGTTTTACAAAGATTTAAACTCTAAAACTTTAAAACATTAAACACGGATATCAAAGCCATTCTCCAATATGCTTGATTCCCATAGCTGCAGTGTGCGAGTTGTGCTTCGCCTGCGGCAGAGGTTTAGTCAATGGATCTGATATGTTGTCATCAGTTCCAATCTTGTTTATCTCGACTTCTTTTCTTTCAACGAACTCTCGTAGAAGGTGAAATCTACGAAGTACATGCTTGACTCTCTGGTGGTGTCTAGGCTCCTTTGCCTGTGCAATAGCTCCGTTATTATCACAATACAGGGCTATTGGTCCTTTAATAGAGGGGACTACACCAAGTTCACCTATGAACTTCCTTAGCCATATAGCTTCCTTTGCTGCTTCATGTGCAGCAATGTACTCCGCTTCAGTTGTAGAATCCGCAATGGTGCTTTGCTTAGCACTTTTCCAGCTTACTGCACCTCCGTTGAGGCAGAAGACAAACCCAGACTGTGATCTGAAATCATCTTTGTCGGTTTGGAAACTTGCGTCCGTATAGCCTTTAACAATTAATTCATCATCTTCACCATAGACCAGGAATTCATCTTTGTGCCTTTTCAGGTACTTCAGAATATTCTTGGCAGCAGTCCAATGCGCCTCTCCTGGGTATGACTGGTATCTGCTCGTAGCACTGAGTGCGTAATCGTAATATGCAGCGATTGCTAACATTATCCGAATAGACTTTAGCATTGCAACTGGTGAAAAGGTTTCATCGTAATCCACACCGTGGACTTGCTTGTAACCTTTTGCAACCAATCTAGCTTTGAAAACTTCAAGTTTCCCATCCTTGTCCTTTTTCAGTTTGAAAACCCATTTGCTTCCAATGGCTTGGTAGCCATCTGGCAAATCGACCAAATCCCATACTTGGTTTTCAGACATGGAGTCTAATTCAGATTGCATGGCTTCTTGCCATTGCTTGGAGCTAGGGCTCGTCATAGCTTGTTTGTAAGTCGCAGGTTCATCACTTTCAAGTAATAGAACGTCATAGCTCTCGTTCGTCAAAATACCTAAGTACCTTTCCGGTTGAGATCTATATCTTTGCGATCTACGCGGGGTAACATTTCTAGATTGACCATGATTCTCACCAGATTCTTCTAAAGATCTCTGAGTTTCATCCTGAATGTCATCTTGAGCATTCTCTAGAGTTTGTTGTTCGACTCAAATTTCTTCGAGGTCTACTTTTCTCCCACTTGTCATTTTGGAAATGTGATCTTTCTCCAAAAAGACACCATCTCGAGCAACAAACACCTTGTTCTCAGATGTATTGTAGAAGTAATACCCCTTTGTTTCCTTTGGATAGCCCACAAGGATACATTTGTCAGATTTTGGATGAATTTTGTCTGAAATTAATCCTTTGACGTATACTTCACATCCCCAAATCTTAAGAAAAGACACATTTGGAGGCTTTCCAAACCATAATTCATATGGTGTCTTTTCGACAGCTTTAGACGGAGCTCTATTTATAGTGAGTGCAGCTGTATTTAGTGCATGTCCCCAAAATTCTAATGGAAGTTTGGCCTGACCCATCATTGACCTGACCATGTCTAGCAAGGTTCTGTTCCTCCGTTCCGACACACCGTTCCATTGTGGTGTTCCAGGAGGAGTCAATTCTGATAGAATTCCACATTCTTTCGGATGGTCATCAAATTCATAGCTCAGATATTCACCGCCTCTGTCAGACCGCATCGACTTAATCTTCTTGCCTAATTGATTCTCTACTTCACTCTAAAATTCCTTGAATTTGTCAAAGGATTCAGACTTATGCTTCATTAGGTAGACATAACCATATCTACTGAAGTCATCAGTGAAAGTGATAAAGTAGCCGAAACCACCTCTAGCATTTGTACTCATTGGTCCACATACATCTGTATGGATTAAACCCAATAGTTCATTTGCTCTTTCTCCAACTTTAGAGAAAGGTTTCTTTGTCATTTTGCCAAGTAAACATGATTCGCATTTACCATAATCCTCTAAGTCAAATGGTTCTAGAATTCCTTCCTTTTGAAGTCTTTCTAAGCGTTTCAAGTTTATATGGCCTAATCGACAATGCCACAAATGAAGGAAATAATGCCCTTGGTCCAAGTATGCATTCTATGATAAGTCTAATAAATGCGGTTCAGTATTAATTAACAAGTTAATAATTCAGTGAGATCAAGTGAGCTGAATGCCTAGCTAGAGGCCGCTTCAGTTCAAGTGGAATTAATGATATTAATCCACAGCTTACTCTTGACTGAACCCGTAGGGTCACACAAATAGTACGTAAACGGATCAAGTATTTAATGGCATTAAATAATCCATCTATGAATATTCGGAATCGACGGATCTTGGTTTCAGTGGGAGCTGAGATCGTCACAGGCAAGAAATGAATACTCCGGAAACGATGATATTACCGGAAACGGAAATATGGATCGTATCGGAAATATAAATATTATCCAAGTCGTAGATGTTGCCGGAAACGGAAACATGGTACGTATCGGAAAATATTATCGGAAATGGAAATATTGCCAGAATCGGAAATATTGCCGGAAACGGAAATATTGTCAGAATCGGAAATATTATCGGAATCGGAAAATAATTCCGGAAACGGAAATATTAAATATTTGTTCGAAACGGAAATTAATTCCGGAATCGGAAATATTAAATATTGTTCGTATCGGAAATGAATTCCGGAATCGGAAATTTAATCGGAAGCGTATCGTACGAATAAGCATCGGACGAGGCCTGCCGGACAAGGGCCCAGCACGAAGCCAGGCCATCGCCCAGCAAGCCAAGCGCGCCACACGAACAGCCAAGGCCACGCCAGGCCCAGCGCAAGGCCAGGCCCAGCAGGCTGTGGCAGCGCGCACAGCGCGCGCAGCGCGCGCAGGAGCTACGTGGGCTTGTAGCTCGCGTAGGCCTCGCTGCGTGGGCTGCTGCTCGCACGCACGCGCATGGGCGGCCCATCGTGGCTGCCGTGTGTGTGTGCGTAAGTGTTTGTGTTCATGCACGATTCCTAAAGCATGCAGAGTTCGGTTAATGATTAAATTCCTAATTCTATTTGATAAATTAATTAATTAGAGTTCTTGTAGGATTCTAGGTTTAATTAATTTGTATCTGAATAGGATTCCAATTCCCTTTCCATACCCCTATAAATATGTGGCCTGGGTTCACAATTTATAATGAGTCTCAAAGTATTCAAAGTGAGTTTTTGAGAGAAAAATTCAATCACACATCTTGCTCAAAAGTGCCGAAAATTCTAGTACCTTAAGGGCGATTCTAGTTGGTCAATCTTAAGGCGGATCCGGACGTGCTGTGGACTATCTACGGAGGGACGACACTTGGAGTCCTAAAGACTTGTTCTTGTTCGGTTCGGGCGCAGCTAGGGAGGGCACGCAACAAAGAGTATGCATCTAAATTATGCTATATGATTATGTGTAAATAATATGTATTCCTGGGTTAATGGTTGTTTCCGCATGATTTATGTAATATCATATGTATCATAACCTAACAGTGGTATCACGAGCCCCTTATTATTTTCATAATCTAATTTGCATGAACATGGTTAAATATTACAAATTTGCAAGAATTAAAAGGGGTGATTAATTTTCGTAATTGTTAATTAATTGCAAATTGCGTTTATTTAATTATACGTACGCAGTTTTTCGGCAGTTTCTTCGTTACTCATCCAAATCGAGTGATTTTTGTGTCAATTCCGCATGTAAAAGGCATTCTAAAATTTTGACAAAAATAGTGTTTTTCGGCCGAACCCAGAATTCTCAAATTCGAAGCCTAACTATGACTTTTCGAAGGTTTTAGTTTTTCGAATGCAAAATTTCGTAAATTTAACATGTTAAATTAAATATTTGCGATTCTTGTTGATAAATCTTGAATTTTTGATTGACCTACTGTATATGTTTAACAAGTTTGAATGCCTAGCCTTGTTAATTATGCAATCTAATTTGTAATTATGATTAATTTGTTGAAAATTAGAATAATTTAGAATTAATTTGATTTTCATAATTAATTATAATTTAATTAGAAACTTATGATTAAAAACCACCATAAAAATTGTAAATTTATGATAAATTTTAAATTTTTATGACCTAGACTTGAATCCATGACAATCGGAAATCAATTGGATAATAAATTTTCGATTTTTCGCCCTAAAATTATGAAATTAATATTATTTATTAATTTGTCATTAATTTTAAATATAAATTTTAAATTTTTATGCGATTCGTTCATAAAACTTGCACGCACAAAGCAATGGACGCTTCGTGTTACCCTTAAGGGGTGTTGTATAGTGCGGGCATGCGACGACAAGCAAGGGAGCTCGTCGCCCGTGCGGCACGAATGCAATGAGCAAGGGCGTAGTGCACGAGCACAAGGCAGCAGCCCTGCCTTGTGTCGTGGGCCACGAGCTATGAACAAATGGGCATGGGCGAAAGGCAAGCCAAGGTAGTCGAGTGTGGGCAGCAAGCGAGCTGCGCCACAACGCGCACTGCCTCGCGCAAGAGCGCGCAGCCTCGCGCGCAGCGAGCGCAAGCTCGCGTGCCACGAGCGCTGCGCCCAGCGTTGCTCGCGCGCACAGCGAGCGATGTCGCGCGCCCAGCGAGCGATGGCTCGCGCGCACACCGAGCGCTGGCGAGCGCGCACTGCGAGCGATGGCTCGCGTGCGACGAGCGCTGGCGCGCGCGCAGCGAGCACCACAGCGTGCGATGGCTTGCGATTGGTAGAGCAGCAGCTATGCGACGAGCGCATGGGCTGCGCGCAAATGGCCAGCAATGGCTGTATGCGTGCGGCCCATGGGCGTGCAATGCGTAGGGTGTTTGCGTTACGATTAGATCGTTTTGAATGTTTAATTTGAAAATTTTCAGTTTACGTAATTTTAATTAATTTTAAAATTAATAATTTAAATTATTTTCTTGGATTTTAATTTTGAATATTGTAATTATAATAAATGTTATTTATTCTAATTATTTTACTAAAATTAAAATCATGAATTAATTTAAATAACAACTGAAATTAAATTAAACTTTTTGGATTCAATTATAAATTTATATGAGCTTTAATTTTTAATTAAAATTGTATGTTTCCGGTTAGACTAGAAATACATTTTTATGTTTAAAATTAGTAAAGCATATGAATTTATTGGTTTAAGTGGGAGCGTTTTTTTTGTCATAAACTCTTGATTAGGTCTACAAATCCTTAAGGTTAAAACAACTTGATTAGAATTAATAAGGACTGAATAATTGGTAGATTATTGGTGCCCTTGATTAATTGCTGCAAATGTGTTTTACTAACCAGCTAAGTGGGCCATTCATGATAATGAATGGGTGAATGGTATATATTGTATATGTACTGTTTTGCAGGTTATGAAGTGACTAGTATGGCCCAAATAGGATAGAAAATATGGTCTGCGTACCATTAATTTGAATGTAATTGGTCTAAAGTACCAAAGTTATTTTTCAATTCAAATATGGTATGCGAACCATCAAATAGTTGTAATTAGTTATAGCTTATCCTATTTGAAGAAAATGGTGCCTCCCACGGAGATTTTCAAGACGGACTTTGAAGTCAAAGCTTCAAGATGAAGTCGGGCCATACTAGATCACGTTTATCTTATGCATGTTTAAGTTATTTATTGCTTTTAAATATGTCTTAAAATGCATGAAGATCAAAAGCTTGATTATGTTGCATGATTAAGGATTTTAGTTCACTTAAAATCTAACCAACATAGTAAGAGCCTTAAGTTCCAAACTTAAAAAATTGAGTTAAAAGGTGCCATGCCAAAATATACACTTGCTTGGATATCCTTTACATCAATCTAGTAATAGTTTTCGCTCAGCGAGGTGTTACTTATTGGTCCTAAAGGGGCAAGGTACACAAACAATTGTGAGTACATGTTAGTTTTGGTGAAACTCAACGATATAAGTAAGGAGTCCTTTTATGTCGTGGCAAAATCGATAGGTTTACCTAATAAGTTCTTAGACGTACCTATCAACCAAGAGTAGTTTCTAGACTATTAGCAAAAGGCTTTTGCTTACCTAAGATGTTCTAGGATTAAGTCGACAAACTGTGCTTAGTTCTTCAATGATTTTAGGATCTTGGAATCATTTTATTCACACCTGCCGGAACACATAACTTGAATAAAATGCTTAATAAACATTGAATTATGCATGTATGCTAGAATTTAAGTTTATTAAGAGAAACTGTGAATGGTTATTTATTTGTTTATTCTTTTCAATTGTAGTTTTTAATATGGCAAACAACAATTCATTCAACATTCGATCAATTCTCGAAAAGGAGAAGTTGAACGGGAAAAACTTCCTTGACTGGCAAAGGAATTTGCAAATAGTTCTTATGCAGGAAGAAAAGGAGTATGTCCTAGATGAGGCGATGCCCGAAGCTGCAGGCGACGGGGTCAGTCAGGCAGCCCTCAATCGTTGGATTGATGCCAACAAGGATGTGAAATGTCTAATGCTCGCCACCATGAGTGCGGATCTGCAGAAAACGTTCATCAACTCAGATGCTTTCACAATCATCAGTGAGTTGAAGAACATGTTCCAAGATCTGGCTCGAGTCGAAAGATTCGAGACTCATAGGCAAATTCTTGAGACCAAGCTTAAGAAAGGCGAGCCCGTAAGTCCACATGTTCTCAAAATGATTGGACTCATTGAGAATATGAGTCGGCTGGATCAGCAATTTTCTCAGGAAATGGCTATAGACACCATCCTCCATTCTCTTCATAGCGGGTATGATCAGTTCAAACTGAACTACAGTATGAATAGTCTGGACAAAACGCTCACTGAGCTTCACGGTATGCTGAAGACCGCTGAAAAGACGCTCAAAAGTGATAAGCAGGATATGCTTATGGTGCGTGGGGGAAAGTTCAAGAAATCTGGAAAGAAGAGGAATGCTAAGAAAGGTGGCAACAAGGCCAGCCCAACTAAGCAAACTGGCGCCAAATCTGTAAAGAGGAAGGTCAGTCAACCCACTTCTGAATCCGAATGCTTCTACTGCAAGAAGAAGGGGCATTGGAAGAGAGATTGCTTGAAGCTAAAGGAAGATCAGAAGAACGGAACAGTCGTTCCATCTTCAGGTATTTTCGTTATAGACTGTATACTTGCTAATTCAACTTCTTGGGTATTAGATACATGTTGTGGCTCACACTTATGTTCCAATCCACAGGGACTAAGAAGAAGTAGAAAGTTAAGCAAGGGTGAAGTCGACCTACGAGTGGGAAATGGAGCACGGATTGCTGCATTAGCTGTAGGAACTTACTATTTGTCGTTGCCCTCCGGGCTAGTTTTGGAACTGGAAGAATGTTTCCATGTTCCAAGTCTTACTAAAAACATCATTTCAGTTTCTTGCTTAGATGCTAAGGGATTTTCCTTTTTAATAAAAGACAATAGTTGTTCGTTTTATTTTAAAGAGATGTTTTATGGATCTGCTAGATTAGTCAATGGACTTTATTTATTAGATCACGACAAACAAGTATATAACATAAATACCAAAAAGGCCAAAAAGGATGATTCAGATCTCACCTATCTGTGGCATTGTCGATTAGGCCATATAAACTTGAAACGCTTAGAAAGACTTCAAAAGGAAGGAATTCTAGAACCATTTGACTTAGAGGATTATGGTAAATGCGAATCATGTTTACTTGGCAAAATGACAAAGCAACCTTTCTCTAAAGTTGGAGAAAGAGCAAATGAACTATTGGGTTTAATCCATACAGATGTATGTGGACCAATGAGTACAAATGCTAGAGGTGGTTTCAGCTACTTTATCACTTTCACTGATGACTTCAGTAGGTATGGTTATGTCTACCTAATGAAGCATAAGTCTGAATCCTTTGACAAATTCAAGGAATTTCAGAGTGAAGTAGAGAATCAATTAGGCAAGAAGATTAAGGCACTGCGGTCTGATAGAGGCGGTGAATATCTGAGCTATGAATTTGATGACCATCTGAAAGAATGTGGAATTCTATCAGAGTTGACTCCTCCTGGAACACCACAATGGAACGGTGTGTCGGAACGGAGGAACAGAACCTTGCTAGACATGGTCAGGTCAATGATGGGTCAGGCCGAACTTCCATTAGAATTTTGGGGACATGCACTAAATACAGCTGCACTCACTATAAATAGAGCTCCGTCTAAAGCTGTCGAAAAGACTCCATACGAATTATGGTTTGGAAAGCCTCCAAATGTGTCTTTTCTTAAGATTTGGGGATGTGAAGTATACGTCAAACGATTAATTTCAGACAAACTTCATCCAATATCTGACAAATGTATCCTTGTGGGCTATCCAAAGGAAACAAAGGGGTATTACTTCTACAATACATCTGAGAACAAGGTGTTTGTTGCTCGAGATGGTGTCGTTTTGGAGAAAGATCACATTTCCAAAATGACAAGTGGGAGAAAAGTAGACCTCGAAGAAATTCGAGTCGAACAACAAACTCTAGAGAATGCTCAAGATGACATTCAGGATGAAACTCAGAGATCTTTAGAAGAATCTGGTGAGAATCATGGTCAATCTAGAAATGTTACCCCGCGTAGATCGCAAAGATATAGATCTCAACCGGAAAGGTACTTAGGTATTTTGACGAACGAGAGCTATGACGTTCTATTACTTGAAAGTGATGAACCTGCGACTTACAAACAAGCTATGACGAGCCCTAGCTCCAAGCAATGGCAAGAAGCCATGCAATCTGAATTAGACTCCATGTCTGAAAACCAAGTATGGGATTTGGTCGATTTGCCAGATGGCTACCAAGCCATTGGAAGCAAATGGGTTTTCAAACTGAAAAAGGATAAGGATGGGAAACTTGAAGTTTTCAAAGCTAGATTGGTTGCAAAAGGTTACAGGCAAGTCCACGGTGTGGACTACGATGAAACCTTTTCACCAGTTGCAATGCTAAAGTCTATTCCGATAATGTTAGCAATCGCTGCATATTACGATTACGAAATATGGCAGATGAATGTCAAAACTGCTTTCTTAAACGGCGTTTTAACAGAAACTGTGTTTATGACACAGCCTGAAGGTTTTGAGGATCCAAAGAATGCTAAAAAGGTATGCAAGCTAAAGAAGTCAATCTACGGATTGAAGCAGGCATCCAGGAGCTGGAATATACGTTTTGGTGAAGCAGTCAGTGACTTTGGTTTCATCAAGAACGCAGACGAATCTTGTGTATACAAGAAGGTCAGTGGGAGCAAAATTGCTTTCCTAGTATTATATGTCGACGACATATTACTTATCGGAAATGACATTCCTATGTTGAACTCTGTCAAGATTTGGCTTGGGAAATGTTTTTCGATGAAGGATCTAGGAGAAGCACAGTACATATTGGGCATCAAGATTTACAGAGATAGATCTAAAAGAATGATTGGACTTAGTCAAAGCACTTATATCAATAAGGTGCTTGATAGGTTCAAGATGGCGGACTCCAAGCGAGGCTACCTACCCATGTCTCATGGAATGACTCTAAGCAAGACTCAGTGCCCAAAAACACTTGATGAGCGTAGACGAATGAATGGGATTCCATATGCATCATTGATTGGTTCAATAATGTATGCTATGATATGTACACGCCCGGATGTTGCGTACGCACTCAGTGCTACGAGCAGATACCAGTCAGACCCAGGAGAGGCGCATTGGACTGCTGCCAAGAACATTCTGAAGTACCTGAAAAGGCACAAAGATGACTTCCTGGTCTATGGTGGAGATGATGAATTAATTGTTAAAGGCTATACGGACGCAAGTTTCCAAACCGACAAAGATGATTTCAGATCACAGTCTGGGTTTGTCTTCTGCCTCAACGGAGGAGCAGAAAGCTGGAAAAGTGCTAAGCAAAGCACCATTGCGGATTCTACAACTGAAGCGGAGTACATTGCTGCACATGAAGCAGCAAAGGAAGCTATATGGCTAAGGAAGTTCATAGGTGAACTTGGTGTAGTCCCCTCCATTAAAGGACCAATAGCCCTGTATTGTGACAATAACGGAGCTATTGCACAGGCAAAAGAGCCTAGACACCACCAGAGAGTCAAGCATGTACTTCGTAGATTTCACCTTCTACGAGAGTTCGTTGAAAGAAAAGAAGTCGAGATAAGCAAGATTGGAACTGATGACAACATATCAGATCCATTAACTAAACCACTGCCGCAAGCGAAGCACAACTCGCACACTGCAGCTATGGGAATCAAGCATATTGGAGAATGGCTTTGATGTCTCTGTTTAATGTTTTAAAGTTTTAGAGTTTAAATCTTTGTAAAACATTATTGGTTAATCATTCACAATAAATGAAAAGAATTCATTTTTCCATTTAATTTGTGGTTTATTAAATGATGAGTCCCTTCAATTTGACGATATATTCAAGATAGACTGTCAGGACCAGTCCTGTGACTAAGAAATGTCTATCAAGTGAACTTGAATGTCAAAGGTTGAAAATGGTCCCTAATCGGAGTTTTCTATAAAATTGGACGCATAGAAAACGTTAGACGATTAGAATGCAAGATGACTAGTAGTTATGTTTCTTGAACTATGTGGACATGGCAATGTCATAATCATTTGCATAGATACTTACTTTGGGAAGACTAGTATCGGACAAGACCTATGAAACTTTACTGTAAGAGATGAAAATCTGTCATAAGTAAATTTCATTAAATTATTAGACACTAAATCCTCAATACCTGAGTGATTTGAGATTACTTGTTTGATAACTGGTTGCTTTGACGTTGACCAACCGTCGCACCGTAAAAGGAGGCTATAAAGGCAACGCTCAGATAATCACCTATCAAACGAAGTCTAATCTCAAGATCGCAAGATTGGGATTGTCCTCCCATAAATCGGGATGAGATGCTTAAAAGTTGTACAAGGCCACTCGGAGAGCTAGAAACTGTGAAATGCATGGCCGTGCTCGGATGAATCATAGGCTATGATTATCTGTTTATTTTGATCAGTTGAACTCTGAAACCGAGGAACACCTCTGGATATAATAAGGATGACAACTCTTACCTTATGTTCAAGAGCAAGCATCGAGCGACAAAGGAATTAGGAAATGCACACTTGTCCCTAAGGACAAGTGGGAGACTGAAGGAAATAATGCCCTTGGTCCAAGTATGCATTCTATGATAAGTCTAATAAATGCGGTTCAGTATTAATTAACAAGTTAATAATTCAGTGAGATCAAGTGAGCTGAATGCCTAGCTAGAGGCCGCTTCAGTTCAAGTGGAATTAATGATATTAATCCACAGCTTACTCTTGACTGAACCCGTAGGGTCACACAAATAGTACGTAAACGGATCAAGTATTTAATGGCATTAAATACTCCATCTATGAATATTCGGAATCGACGGATCTTGGTTTCAGTGGGAGCTGAGATCGTCACAGGCAAGAAATGAATACTCCGGAAACGATGATATTACCAGAAACGGAAATATGGATCGTATCGGAAATATAAATATTATCCAAGTCGTAGATGTTGCCGGAAACGGAAACATGGTACGTATCGGAAAATATTATCGGAAATGGAAATATTGCCAGAATCGGAATAATTGCCGGAAACGGAAATATTGTCAGAATCGGAAATATTATCGGAATCGGAAAATAATTCCGGAAACGGAAATATTAAATATTTGTTCGAAACGGAAATTAATTCCGGAATCGGAAATATTAAATATTGTTCGTATCGGAAATGAATTCCGGAATCGGAAATTTAATCGGAAGCGTATCGTACGAATAAGCATCGGACGAGACCTGCCGGACGAGGGCCCAGCACGAAGCCAGGCCATCGCCCAGCAAGCCAAGCGCGCCACACGAACAGCCAAGGCCACGCCAGGCCCAGCGCAAGGCCAGGCCCAGCAGGCCGTGGCAGCGCGCACAGCGCGCGCAGCGCGCGCAGGAGCTACGTGGGCTTGTAGCTCGCGTAGGCCTCGCTGCGTGGGCTGCTGCTCGCACGCACGCGCATGGGCGGCCCATCGTGGCTGCCGTGTGTGTGTGCGTAAGTGTTTGTGTTCATGCACGATTCCTAAAGCATGCAGAGTTCGGTTAATGATTAAATTCCTAATTCTATTTGATAAATTAATTAATTAGAGTTCTTGTAGGATTCTAGGTTTAATTAATTTGTATCTGAATAGGATTCCAATTCCCTTTCCATACCCCTATAAATATGTGGCCTGGGTTCACAATTTATAATGAGTCTCAAAGTATTCAAAGTGAGTTTTTGAGAGAAAAATTCAATCACACATCTTGCTCAAAAGTGCCGAAAATTCTAGTACCTTAAGGGCGATTCTAGTTGGTCAATCTTAAGGCGGATCCGGACGTGCTGTGCACTATCTACGGAGGGACGACACTTGGAGTCCTAAAGACTTGTTCTTGTTCGGTTCGGGCGCAGCTAGGGAGGGCACGCAACAAAGAGTATGCATCTAAATTATGCTATATGATTATGTGTAAATAATATGTATTCCTGGGTTAATGGTTGTTTCCGCATGATTTATGTAATATCATATGTATCATAACCTAACAACAAATAGGTGAGATCTGAATCATCATTTTTGGCCTTTTTGGAATTTATGTTATATACTTGTTTGTCGTGATCTAATAAATAAAGTCCATTGACTAATCTAGCAGATCCATAAAACATCTCTTTAAAATAAAACGAACAACTATTGTCTTTTATTAAAAAGGAAAATCCCTTAGCATCTAAGCAAGAAACTGAAATGATGTTTTTAGTAAGACTTGGAACATGGAAACACTCTTCCAGTTCCAAAACTAGCCCGGAGGGCAACGACAAATAATAAGTTCCTACAGCTAATGCAGCAATCCGTGCTCCATTTCCCACTCGTAGGTCGACTTCACCCTTGCTTAACTTTCTACTTCTTCTTAGTCCCTGTGGATTGGAACATAAGTGTGAGCCACAACATGTATCTAATACCCAAGAAGTTGAATTAGCAAGTATACAGTCTATAACGAAAATACCTGAAGATGGAACGACTGTTCCGTTCTTCTGATCTTCCTTTAGCTTCAAGCAATCTCTCTTCCAATGCCCCTTCTTCTTGCAGTAGAAGCATTCGGATTCAGAAGTGGGTTGACTGACCTTCCTCTTTACAGATTTGGCGCCAGTTTGCTTAGTTGGGCTGGCCTTGTTGCCACCTTTCTTAGCATTCCTCTTCTTTCCAGATTTCTTGAACTTTCCCCCACGCACCATAAGCATATCCTGCTTATCACTTTTGAGCGTCTTTTCAGCGGTCTTCAGCATACCGTGAAGCTCAGTGAGCGTTTTGTCCAGACTATTCATACTGTAGTTCAGTTTGAACTGATCATACCCGCTATGAAGAGAATGGAGGATGGTGTCTATAGCCATTTCCTGAGAAAATTGCTGATCCAGCCGACTCATATTCTCAATGAGTCCAATCATTTTGAGAACATGTGGACTTACGGGCTCGCCTTTCTTAAGCTTGGTCTCAAGAATTTGCCTATGAGTCTCGAATCTTTCGACTCGAGCCAGATCTTGGAACATGTTCTTCAACTCACTGATGATTGTGAAAGCATCTGAGTTGATGAACGTTTTCTGCAGATCTGCACTCATGGTGGCGAGCATTAGACATTTCACATCCTTGTTGGCATCAATCCAACGATTGAGGGCTTCCTGAGTGACCCCGTCTCCTGCGGCTTCGGGCATCGCCTCTTCTAGGACATACTCCTTTTCTTCCTGCATAAGAACTATTTGCAAGTTCCTTTGCCAGTCAAGGAAGTTTTTCCCGCTCAACTTCTCCTTTTCGAGAATTGATCGAATGTTGAATGAATTGTTGTTTGCCATATTTAAAACTACAATTGAAAAGAATAAACAAATAAATAACCATTCACAGTTTCTTTTAATAAACTTAAATTCTAGCATACATGCATAATTCAATGTTCATTAAGCATTTTATTCAAGTTATGTGTTCCGGCAGGTGTGAATAAAATGATTCCAAGATCCTAAAATCATTGAAGAACTAAGCACAGTTTGTCGACTTAATCCTAAAACATCTTAGGTAAGCAAAAGCCTTTTGCTAATAGTCTAGAAACTATTCTTGGTTGATAGGTACGTCTAAGAACTTATTAGGTAAACCTATCGATTTTGCCACGACATAAAAGGACTCCTTACTTATATCGTTGAGTTTTACCAAAACTAACATGTACTCACAATTATTTGTGTACCTTGCCCCTTTAGGACCAATAAGTAACACCTCGCTGAGCGAAAACTATTACTAGATTGATGTAAAGGATATCCAAGCAAGTGTATATTTTGGCATGGCACCTTTTAACTCAATTTTTAAGTTTGGAACTTAAGGCTCTTACTATGTTGGTTAGATTTTAAGTGAACTAAAATCCTTAATCATGCAACATAATCAAGCCGCAATCTCATGCATTTTAAGACATATTTAAAAGCAATAAATAACTTAAAACATGCATAAGATAAATGTGATCTAGTATGGCCCGACTTCATCTTGAAGCTTTGACTTCAAAGTCCGTCTTGAAAATCTCCGTGGGAGGCACCATTTTCTTCAAATAGGATAAGCTATAATTAAAACTAATTACAACTATTTGATGGTACGCAGACCATATTTGAATTGAAAAACAACTTTGGTACTTTAGACCAATTACATTCAAATTAATGGTACGCAGACCATATTTTCTATCCTATTTGGGCCATACTAGTCACTTCATAACCTGCAAAACAGTACATATACAATATATACCATTCACCCATTCATTAACATGAATGGCCCACATAGTTGGTTAGTAAAACACATTATGCATCACATAAGCATTTGCAGCAATTAATCAAGGGCACCAATAATCTACAAATTATTCAGTCCTTATTAATTCTAATCAAGTTGTTTTAACCTTAAGGATTTGTAGACCTAATCAAGAGTTTATGACTAAAAAGGGCTCCCACTTAAACCAATAAATTCATATGCTTTACTAATTTTAAACATAAAAATGTATTTCTAGTCTAACCGGAAACATACAAATTTAATTAAAATTTAAAGCTCATATAAATTTATAATTGAATCCATAAATTTAATTTAATTTCAGTCGTATTTAAATCAATTCATGATTTTAATTTTAGTAAAATAATTAGAATAAATAAAATTTATTATAATTACGATATTCAAAATTAAAATCCAAGAAAATAATTTAAATTATTAATTTTAAAATTAATTAAAATTACGTAAACTGAAAATTTCAAATTAAAATTTCAAAACGATCTAATCGCAACGCAACAATCCCACGCAACGCACGCCCATGGGCCACACGCACACAGCCATCGCTGGCCATGTGCACGCAGCCCATGCGCTTTGCGCATCGCTGCTGCTCACCATCGCAAGGCATCAATCGAACACGCGAGCCAGTGCTCGCTGCGCGCGCCAGCTCTCGATGCACGCGAGCCATCGCTCGCTGCGCGCCCCAGCGCTCGATTCATGCGAGCCATCGCTCGCTGCGCTCGCTTGCCAGCGCTCGATCCATGCGAGCCATCGCTCGCTGCGCGCCTGCCTTTCTCGCACGCGAGCTTGCGCTCATCGCACGAGGCAGCGGCATGCGAGCTGGCGCTCGCTGCGCGCGAGCGATCGACGCTTGGCGTAGCGCTCGTGGCACGCGAGCTTGCGCTCGCTGCGCGCGAGGCTCCGCATGCTTGCGCGAGGCTGTGCGCGCTGTGGCGCAGCACGCTTGCTGCCCACACGCGACTGCTTGTGCCTTGCTCTCGCCCTTGCCCACACGCCCATTGCTCACAGCCCACGACACAAGGCAGGGCTGCTGCCTTGTGCTCGTGCACCATGCCCTTGCTCGCTGCATTCGTACCGCATGGGCGACGAGCTCCCTTGCTCGTCGTCGCATGCCCGCACTATACAACACCCCTTAAGGGTAACACGTAGCGTCCATTGCTTTGTGCGTGCAAGTTTTATGAGCGATTGCATAAAAATTAAAAATTTATATTCAAAATTAATGACAAATGAATAAATAATATTAATTTCATAATTTTAGGGCGAAAAATCGAAAATTTATTATTTAATTGATTTCCGATTAACATGGATTCAAGTCTAGGTCATAAAAATTTAAAATTTAACATAAATTTACAATTTTTATGGTGGTTTTTAATCATAGGTATCTAATTAAATTATAACTAATTATGAAAATCAAATTAATTCTAAATTATTCCAATTTTCAACAAATTAATCATAATTACAAATTAGATTGCATAATTAACAAGGCTAGGCATTCAAACTTGTTAAACATATACAGTAGGTCAATCAAAAATTCAAGATTTATCAACAAAAATCGCAAATATTTAATTTAACATCTTAAATTTACGAAATTTTGCGTTCGAAAAACTAAAACCTCCGAAAAGTCATAGTTAGGCTTCGAATTTGAGAATTCTGGGTTCGGCCGAAAAATATTAATTTTGTCAAAATTTTAGAATGCCTTTTACATGCGGAATTGACACAAAAATCACTCGATTTGGATGAGTAACGAAGAAACTGCCGAAAAACTGCGTACGTATAATTAAATAAACGCAATTTGCAATTAATTAAACATTACGAAAATTAATCACCCCTTTTAATTCTTGAAAATTTGTAATATTTAACCATGTTCATGCAATTTAGATTATGAAAATAATAAGAGGCTCGTGATACCACTGTTAGGTTATGATACATATGACAATTCATAAATCATGCGGAAAAACCATAAAGCCAGGAAAGCATATTATTTACACATAATCATTTAGCATAGTTTAGATGCATACACTTTGTTGCGTGCCTTCCCTAGCTGCGCCCGAACCGAACAAGAACAAGTCTTTAGGACTCCAAATGTCGTCCCTCCGTAGATAGTCCACAGCACCTCCGGATCCGCCTTAAGCTTGACCAACTAGGATCGCCCTTAAGGTACTTAGAATTTTCGGCTATTGTAGGCAATTGTATGACTGAATTTTTGCTCTCAAAAATCACTTTGAATACTTGAATCGTATATACAAATAACGACCCTAGGCCCTTATTTATAGAGGTATGGAAAAGGAATTGTAATCCTACTAGGATGTGGATTTGTTAATTAGAACTTTATTAGGACTCTAAATAACAAAGCAAATCTAATAGGATTAGGATTTTAATCTTCGCACGAATCCTAATAGGATTAGGATTTCCCGCACACGCATCGTACAAGCCGTGCACCCGCGCAGGCCTTGCGGCCCACGACAAGCCCACAGCCCATGTGCGGTGCTGCGCGCGCGTGCGCCCTTGGCTGGGCCTGGCCTTGCGCTGGGCCTGGTCGAGGCGTGCGTTGCTGCGTGCGGCTCGCTGGGCGATGGCCTGGCTTCGTGATGGGCCTTCGTCTAGCGGGCCTCGTCCGATGCTAATTCGTACGATACGCTTCCGATTAAATTCTCGATTCCGGAATTCATTTCCGATACGAAC
Organism: Spinacia oleracea; assembly: GCF_020520425.1. Classification (NCBI taxonomy): domain Eukaryota; kingdom Viridiplantae; phylum Streptophyta; class Magnoliopsida; order Caryophyllales; family Amaranthaceae; genus Spinacia; species Spinacia oleracea. The sequence goes on along the minus strand of NC_079490.1, from coordinate 134,283,002 downwards.
AACATTTAATATTTCCGATTCCGGAATTAATTTCCGTTTCGAACAAATATTTAATATTTCCGTTTCCGGAATTATTTTCCGATTCCGATAATATTTCTGATTCTGACAATATTTCCGTTTCCGGCAATATTTCCGATTCCGGCAATATTTCCATTTCCGATAATATTTTCCGATACGTACCATGTTTCCGTTTCCGGCAACATCTACGAATTGGATAATATTTATATTTCCGATGCGATCCATATTTCCGTTTCCGGCAATATCATCGTTTCCGGAGTATTCATTTCTTGCCTGTGACGATCTCAGCTCCCACTGAAACCAAGATCCGTCGATTCCGAATATCCATAGATGGAGTATTTAATGCCATTAAATACTTGATCCGTTTACGTACTATTTGTGTGACCCTACCGGTTCAGTCAAGAGTAAGTTGTGGATTAATGTAATTAATTCCACTTGAACTGAAGCGGCCTCTAGTCAGGCATTCAGCTCACTTGATCTCACTGAATTATTAACTTTGTTAATTAATACTGAACCGCATTTATTAGACTTAATATTATATGCATACTTGGACCAAGGGCACTATTTCCTTCAATACTCACTCCGAGTCTTAAAAAGAGATACACTTTACTTAAACGGTCGTATTTTAAAAAGATATGCATTTTTCTTTTCTTTTTTGACATGTTTTGGTTCCCACTTCCAATTATTTTAATATTTCTATCTTTCTTGCGGTATTTACACTTACTCACATCATCTTTTTAATATAACAAATAATTCACCAACTATTCTACTTTCATCTTATTTTAATAAATTCAACTCACCCTCATAAAGTATGTGCCGGTCAAAGTATCTTTTTTTAAAATATAGAGGAAATATCTATTAATGATATATTGATCTAGTGATAAAGACAAAAATCTATAATATCCTGATAGATTACATTTCAAATCCCCTACCCTTATTAAAGGAAAATGCTACATGTACTCCTAGAGTACAAGAGCCTTTTGTACATCACCTATAATATATTGACAACACATCAATCCCACTAAAAAAGGGGAGGGAAAACAGAAATGAAAAACTCATTTTGAGCGGGAAACAATTTCACATATGGCGTCAATTAGTCAGAATTGGGCGGGATACAATTTTCCATATTGTTAGGTTATGATACATATGACAATACATAAATCATGCGGAAAAAACCATAAAGCTAGGAAAGCATATTATTTACACATAATCATTTAGCATAGTATAGATACATACACTTTGTAGCGTGCCTTCCCTAGCTGCGCCCGAACCGAACAAGAACAAGTCTTTAGGACTCCAAGTGTCGTCCCTCCGTAGATAGTCCACAGTACGTTCGGATCCGCCTCAAGATTGACCAACTAGAATCGCCCTTAAGGTGCTTAGGAATTATCGGCTATTATTGTGCAAGAGTGTGGCTGAATTTTCTTTCAAAAACTTACCCTTTGAATACTTCAATCGTGCCCATAAATTATGACCCTAGGCCCTTATTTATAGAGGTTTGGAAAGGGAATTGGAATCCTAGTAGGATACGATTTAATTAAACTTAGAATCCTACAAGGACTCTAATTAATTAAATAATCCTAATAGGAATAGGAATTTAATCATACATCAAATCCTAATAGTTTTAGGAATTATGCATGGACACAAACACACACACGAGCATGACCCGCAAGCATGCAGGCCATGCCCGCGCACAGCCCACACGCCCACGAAGCCCATGCGAGCTACCGCAGCCCACGAGGCTGCCATGGCCTTAGTTACGCGCTGGGCCTGCCTTGCGGTAGGCCTGCCGCAGCCTTGGGCTGTGTTGTGGCGCGTCATTGCTTGCTAGTCGATGACCTGACTTCGTGCTGGGCCTTCGTCTGGCAGGCCTCGTCCGATGCTTATTCGTACGATACGCTTCCGATAAAATTCCCGGTTTCGGAATTCATTTCCGATACGAACAATATTTAATATTTCCGATTCCGGAATTAATTTCCGTTTCGAACAAATATTTAATATTTCCGTTTCCGGAATTATTTTCCGATTCCGATAATATTTCCGATTCTGACAATATTTCCGTTTCCGGCAATATTTCCGATTCCGGCAATATTTCCATTTCCGATAATATTTTCCGATACGTACCATGTTTCCGTTTCCGGCAACATCTACGACTTGGATAATATTTATATTTCCGATACGATCCATATTTCCGTTTCCGGCAATATCATCGTTTCCGGAGTATTCATTTCTTGCTTGTGACGATCTCAGCTCCCACTGAAACCAAGATCCGTCGATTCCGAATATCCATAGATAGAGCATTTAATGCCATTAAATACTTGATCCGTTTACGTACTATTTTTGTGACCCTACGGGTTCAGTCAAGAGTAAGTTGTGGATTAATATCATTAATTCCACTTGAACTGAAGCGGCCTCTAGCTAGGCATTCAACTCACTTGATCTCACTGAATTATTAACTTGTTAATTAATACTGAACCGCATTTATTAGACTTAACATTGAATGCATACTTGGACCAAGGGCATTATTTCCTTCAGTCTCCCACTTGTCCTTAGGGACAAGTGTGCATTTCCTAATTCCTTCGTCGCTCGATGCTTGCTCTTGAACATAAGGTAAGAGTTGTCATCCTTATTATTTCCAGAGGTGTTTCTCGGTTTCAGAGTTCAACTGATCAAATAAACAGATAATCATAGCCTATGATTCATCCGAGCACGGACATGCATTTCGCAGTTTCTAGCTCTCCGAGTGGCCTTGTACAACTTTTAAGCATCTCATCCCGATTTATGGGAGGACAATCCCAATCTTGCGATCTTGAGATTAGACTTCGTTTGATAGGTGATTACCTGAGCGTTGCCTTTATAGCCTTCTTTTACGGTGCGACGGTTGGTCAACGTCAAGGCAACCAGTTCTCAAACAAGTAATCTCAAATCACTCAGGTATTGAGGATTTAGTGTCTAATAATTTTAATGAAATTTACTTATGACAGATTTTCATCTCTTACAGTAAAGTTTCATAGGTCTGTCCGATACTAGTCTTCCCAAAGTAAGTATCTATGCAAATGATTACGACATTGCCATGTCCACATAGTTCAAGAAACAGAACTACTAGTCATTTTGCATTCCAGTCGTCTAATGTTTTCTATGCGTCCAATTTTATAGAAAACTCCAACCAGGGACCATTTTCAACCTTTGACATTCAAGTTCACTTGATAGACATTTCTTAGTCACAGGACTGGTCCTGACAGTCTATCTTGAATATATCGTCAAATTGAAGGGACTCATCATTTAATAAACCACAATTAAATGGAAAAATGAATTCTATTCATTTATTGTGAATGATTAACCAATAATGTTTTACAAAGATTTAAACTCTAAAACTTTAAAACATTAAATAAGGACATCAAAGCCATTCTCCAATATGCTTGATTCCCATAGCTGCAGTGTGCGAGTTGTGCTTCGCCTGCGGCAGAGGTTTAGTCAATGGATCTGATATGTTGTCATCAGTTCCAATCTTGCTTATCTCGACTTTTTTTCTTTCAACGAACTCTCGTAGAAGGTGAAATCTACGAAGTACATGCTTGACTCTTTGGTGGTGTCTAGGCTCCTTTGCCCGTGCAATAGTTCTGTTGTTATCACAATACAGGGCTATTGGTCCTTTAATGGAGGGGACTACACCTAGTTCACCTATGAACTTCCTTCGCCATATAGCTTCCTTTGCTGCTTCAGGTGCAGCAATGTACTACGCTTCAGTTGTAGAATCCGCAATGGTGCTTTGCTTAGCACTTTTCCAGCTTACTGCACCTCCGTTGAGGCAGAAGACAAACCCAGACTGTGATCTGAAATCATCTTTGTTGGTTTGGAAACTTGCGTCCGTATAGCCTTTAACAATTAATTCATCATCTCCACCATAGACCAGAAAGTCATCTTTGTGCCTTTTCAGGTACTTCAGAATATTCTTGGCAGCAGTCCAATGTGCCTCTCTTGGGTCTGACTGGTATCTGCTCGTAGCACTGAGTGCGTATGCAACATCCGGGCGTGTACATATCATAGCATACATTATTGAACCAATCAATGATGCATATGGAATCCCATTCATTCGTCTACTCTCATCAAGTGTTTTTGGGCACTGAGTCTTGCTTAGAGTCATTCCATGAGACATGGGTAGGTAGCCTCGCTTGGAGTCTGCCATCTTGAACCTATCAAGCACCTTATTGATATAAGTGCTTTGACTAAGTCCAATCATCTTTTTAGATAATATGTACTGTGCTTCTCCTAGATCCTTCATCGAAAAACATTTCCCAAGCCAAATCTTGACAGAGTTCAACATAGGAATGTCATTTCCGATAAGTAATATGTCGTCGACATATAATACTAGAAAAGCAATTTTGCTCCCACTGACCTTCTTGTATACACAAGATTCGTCTGCGTTCTTGATGAAACTAAAGTCACTGACTGCTTCATCAAAACGTATATTCCAGCTCCTGGATGCCTGCTTCAATCCGTAGATTGATTTCTTTAGCTTGCATACCTTTTTAGCATTCTTTGGATCCTCAAAACCTTCAGGTTGTGTCATAAACACAGTTTCTGTTAAAACTCCGTTTAAGAAAGCGGTTTTGACATCCATCTGCCATATTTCGTAATCGTAATATGCAGCGATTGCTAACATTATCCGAATAGACTTTAACATTACAACTGGTGAAAAGGTTTCATCATAATCCACACCGTGGACTTGCCTGTAACCTTTTGCAACCAATCTAGCTTTGAAAACTTCAAGTTTCCCATCCTTGTCCTTTTTCAGTTTGAAAACCCATTTGCTTCCAATGGCTTGGTAGCCATCTGGCAAATCGACCAAATCCCATACTTGGTTTTCTGATATGGAGTCTAATTCAGATTGCATGGCTTCTTTCCATTGCTTGGAGCTAGGGCTCGTCATAGCTTGTTTGTAAGTCGTAGGTTCATCACTTTCAAGTAATAGAACGTCATAGCTCTCGTTCGTCAAAATACCTAAGTACCTTTCCGGTTGAGATCTATATCTTTGCGATCTACGCGGGGTAACATTTCTAGATTGACCATGATTCTCACCAGATTCTTCTAAAGATCTCTGAGTTTCATCCTGAATGTCATCTTGAGCATTCTCTAGAGTTTGTTGTTCGACTCGAATTTCTTCGAGGTCTACTTTTCTCCCACTTGTCATTTTGGAAATGTGATTCTTCTCCAAAAAGACACCATCTCGAGCAATAAACACCTTGTTCTCAGATGTATTGTAGAAGTAATACCCCTTTGTTTTCTTTGGATAGCCCACAAGGATACATTTGTCAGATTTCGGTTGAAGTTTGTCTGAAATTAATCGTTTGACGTATACTTCACATCCCCAAATCTTAAGAAAAGACACATTTGGAGGCTTTCCAAACCATAACTCATATGGAGTCTTTTCGACAGCTTTAGACGGAGCTCTATTTATAGTGAGTGCAGCTGTATTTAGTGCATGTCCCCAAAATTCTATTGGAAGTTCGGCCTGACCCATCATTGACCTGACCATGTCTAGCAAGGTTCTGTTCCTCCGTTCCGACACACCATTCCATTGTGGTGTTCCAGGAGGAGTCAATTCTGACAGAATTCCACATTCTTTCAGATGGTCATCAAATTCATAGCTCAGATATTCACCGCCTCTATCAGACCGCAGTGCCTTAATCTTCTTGCCTAATTGATTCTCTACTTCACTCTGAAATTCCTTGAATTTGTCAAAGGATTCAGACTTATGCTTCATTAGGTAGACATAACCATACCTACTGAAGTCATCAGTAAAAGTGATAAAGTAGCTGAAACCACCTCTAGCATTTGTACTCATTGGTCCACATACATCTGTATGGATTAAACCCAATAGTTCATTTGCTCTTTCTCCAACTTTAGAGAAAGGTTGCTTTGTCATTTTGCCAAGTAAACATGATTCGCATTTACCATAATCCTCTAAGTCAAATGGTTCTAGAATTCCTTCCTTTTGAAGTCTTTCTAAGCGTTTCAAGTTTATATGGCCTAATCGACAATGCCACAGATAGGTGAGATCTGAATCATCCTTTTTGGCCCTTTTGGTATTTATGTTATAAACTTGTTTGTCGTGATCTAATAAATAAAGTCCATTGGCTAATCTAGCAGATCCATAAAACATCTCTTTAAAATAAAACGAACAACTATTGTCTTTTATTAAAAAGGAAAATCCCTTAGCATCTAAGCAAGAAACTGAAATGATGTTTTTAGTAAGACTTGGAACATGGAAACATTCTTCCAGTTCCAAAACTAGCCCAGAGGGCAACGACAAATAATAAGTTCCTACAGCTAATGCAGCAATCCGTGCTCCATTTCCCACTCGTAGGTCGACTTCACCCTTGCTTAACTTTCTACTTCTTCTTAGTCCCTGTGGATTGGAACATAAGTGTGAGCCACAACCTGTATCTAATACCCAAGAAGTTGAATTAGCAAGTATACAGTCTATAACGAAAACACCTGAAGATGGAACGACTGTTCCGTTCTTCTGATCTTCCTTTAGCTTCAAGCAATCTCTCTTCCAATGCCCCTTCTTTTTGCAGTAGAAGCATTCAGATTCAGAAGTGGGTTGACTGACCTTCCTCTTTTCAGACTTGGCGCCAGTTTGCTTAGTTGGGCTGGCCTTGTTGCCACCTTTCTTAGCATACCTCTTCTTTCCAGATTTCTTGAACTTGCCCCCACGCACCATAAGCACATCTTGCTTATCACTTTTGAGCGTCTTTTCAGCGGTTTTCAGCATACCGTGAAGCTCAGTGAGCGTTTTGTCCAGACTATTCATACTGTAGTTCAGTTTAAACTGATCATACCCGTTATGAAGAGAATGGAGGATGGTGTCTACAGCCATTTCCTGAGAGAATTGCTGATCCAGCCGACTCATATTCTCAATGAGTCCAATCATTTGGAGAACATGTGGACTTACGGGCTCGCCTTTCTTAAGCTTGGTCTCAAGAATTTGCCTATGAGTCTCGAATCTTTCGACTCGAGCCAGATCTTGGAACATGTTCTTTAACTCACTGATGATCGTGAAAGCATCTGAGTTGATGAACGTTTTCTGCAGATCTGCACTCATGGTGGCGAGCATTAGACATTTCACATCCTTGTTGGCATCAATCCAACGATTGAGGGCTGCCTCAGTGACCCCGTCGCCTGCGGCTTCGGGCATCGCCTCTTCCAGGACATACTTGTTGACCCACAGGGTTTTGATGATGACAGGCAAACTTAACTAATAAATGTTTAAGTTTCTATGCTAAGAAAACCAGGAGTTCCAGAGCAGGAACAAGAGAAGGCCAAAGCATGTAGACTTGGACAATCAGAGAAACTGATCAAGCAGGCATAAATAAGTTCCTGATGGGAACATGGTTCGAGAAGTTCCAGAGGTGGAACAACCAACATGCGGAGCAGCATGGAACATGAAGACAGGAAATAAGAGTTTATTTTCTAGGATTCATGTAAGTATGTAGTAGCGTGAAAGGTAATGGAACAAGGTGTCAAAAGGAACTCGTGGAACTTAGAGTCAAAAGCATCTAAGAGTCAGTGAATATGTTGCATATTATTATCGTAATCTGTAGGGATTTATTTAGAGTTTTGTTTCTTAAAAAATCTCTACTTGGTTAAGAGTTTTAGATAATATGCACTAGTTATTTTAGGATAAGATTTAGTTTTAAATAAAAGATAAGTTTTAAATTAAATCAACTTTAATTAGGATTCTGATTTTAATTTCATCTTTTATTTATTTTTATCTTACCTGCTTTTGGAAAATAAAGAGTCAAAATTTAAAATACGTATAATGAGTTTGTGAGTGTTGGAACTTGTAATGCAAGTTCCTGCACGAACGAAATCTCATGTATTTATTTCACGTTTATGAAAAGGTTTTCAGTAAAATATTTTTGCATAAGAAAATAAATAAAAAGTGAGTTTTGGAAAAATATCTCCTGGATTATGTTTTGATAAAACGTTGCTTTTTCTCCAAGTATTTATTTTCTTTTTATTTCCTATTTTTACTCTAACTGTTTTACTGTAAACGTGGTATAAGTTGTGCCCAAGACTTTGACTGCTTTCTCCCCAAGTTTCTCCCCAACTAACTGATCATGGGTAAGTGCCTAGAAGTTAGGAAACTTACTGTTATTGGAGGAATTAGTGGGATTATGGTTAAGTCTTGTACACGCTATAAATAGAGGCTTATATCTTCATTCCAAAGTGTCTGACTTGTGTCATTCCATAAGGGTTGGCTGTGGAATAATGTTATAGAAGAATATGTTTTTCATTCCACATTTTTGAGTCAGTTCCTACGAGTTCCAAGTTCCTACGAGTGACATGTTCCCCATTGGTTTTTCACGTGCTACATTCTAGAGGGATACTAATCAATTATCAATCATCAATATTTTGAGAGTTGGTCAAGGGTTGAGTGAACTCTTGTAATGGGGAATTGGTCAAGGGTTTGAGTGAATTCTTGTATCAAGTTTTGGGCTGGAACTTGAGTGAGTTCCTGATGTGTATGGGGCAGGAACGTGAGTGAGTTCCTGATATGTATTTGGGTAGGCTTTGAGTGAAGTCTATGAGAGAGAAGCAGAGAGGCTTTGAGTGAAGTCTAAGAGTCAAGAGAGACTTCTAGGGAAGTCAGTGAGAGCGTAGTTGTTTGAGGGAACAACTATTGGGAACTTGAGTCCGTAGAGGAACTCAAGTAATGGCCAAGTTTCTTATAGGATTGTAACTGAGTTGTTGCCCTATAGTGAAAAGAGTTTGAGTTGAAATCCCTAGTGGGTCGAGGTTTTCTTTCCAGTTGGGCCCTGGAAAGTTTCCTCGTAAAATCTCTCTTGCATTGTTTCTCTACTTGCTTATGTTCTTTATAATTCCGCAAAAATTGGCTAGCAAGTTCCATATTACAATTCACCCCCCCTCTTGTAGTGTTCCATCCAAATAACAATTGGTATCAGAGCCGGAACTCGCTGATAAGCAGGCAACCCTGCTGAGTTATGTTCCTGGAAGGAGGAACAATTACAAGAAACTTGATGAAAGGAACTCGATCCTACCCATTCAAAGGAACAAGGCAGATCTGACTTTTATTGTTGAATAAAAGTCAGTCAAGGTGTAACAGGCGATCTTCTAAGGTAAATATCTATTCCTTTAGACCTTCTTTGTGTGCATACATTAATTTATTGTGTGTTCCTTGCATTGTTTCTAATGGAACTTCTGTTTTGTTTTGATTTAAAATTAAATTTGAAAAATCTAAAATCTATATTTAATAAATGATTTTTCAATTTATTTTTTCAAACTTCAGTACATTAAAATTATGTCAAGGAAACGTATTTTGAAAAATGCATATCTGTGGAACTCGGAGTTTTTAATTTTTAGGCAACAAAATATCCTACTTATTTTTTCTCTGCCTAAGAACTATTATTTTATATGCTTCATGAATATATTGAATATCATTTATATGAAGGCTTATTGTATCTTGGTAGTAGTTGTTGTGTTGATTATTTTCTTAACAGTTACTACTAACAAGAAGGGACCCAAATCTGTTGGGTTCCCTTGACAAAGAAATTGGTACAGGAACAAACAAAGATGCACATTAATATGTCAGAGTTCCTATGAATATAAGTTCCACATTGAGGAACTCACTGGATCACTGTTGACCCACGAGTTACACTTAGTAACTCATGAGGGTGTGACATTATTAAAGATGCATTACATCAGCACCCCACTTCGGAACAAGGATCAAAATCCGAAGAGGAACTTCTAGATAAAGGAACTCATTCCAGCACCATTCCAAGGAACAGATAAAGGCTGCAACTAAAAGATCCTTAATGATATATTTAAGGTAAACATCTAATGTTTGAGATCTTTATATGCATACGCTATTTATTTAACTCAAGTTCCTGACAACGTTTTATGAAAATTATTCAAATGTATTTTGAATTTGTTTAATCGATTTTGGATCTTCTCAAATATGTTTTTGTGAGACAAATTTCAGATTCTAAAATTGATTTTACATTTATGCATTATTTGTTTAATAAGAATGGTTCAAGGAACAAGACAAAGGAACAATGCATATAGCCACTCTTGGAACTTGGTTTCCCTGCGAAGGGAACTTTATTCTTTGGGCTACATAATCTAATGTTATATCATTTATTGTCCAAAGAACGATTTTTCCATGTATTATGAGTATATTGAATATTTATTACATGTATGCATGTTGAATCTTAGATCCAAATAATCATTTTCTAAGATGCTAATGCTAAAAAGAAAGGAACTGAAATCATGTCAGGTTCCCAAGACCATTAATTGTTTACAGGTCTGTTAGTTTACAATTTTTGTATACTTTAATCTTCTAAATTATGCTACTTAAATATATTTACTACTAATGCATGATTATGGAACGTAGTAGAAGAGAAATTATTTTTACAGGTTTATAACTCATGATTGAGTGTGTGTATGAAGTAAAGGAACAACATCAGAATTACACCAAGGAAAAATGAGTTGGAAATCCATTAGATTCGTTGGAATAGTGAAGAGGAACTCAGGCTCGGAACTTGGAACTTCAGATGTAAACTAGTTCCAGTTCCACCAGCATGTAAGTTCCTTCCAAATATGATGGGTCATATCAACGAATCAACTCACATGCACTATATAATTGGAAGTCACTTTGAACATCTCAAAGGAACTCAATCATGTGAAATGCTAGTAAGGTTGTTCCCTCATTTTACTTGTGTTAATTAATGTTGAATTTTTTATAAACCTGTTTCTCTTAAATTATTGTGCAAACTAACCTTATTTGTGTTATAGGTTTTGTTTTGGAATTTAATATGTATAAAATGCATAATAATAAGTTTCATTGATCAAAGGAACTCTTCCTAAGTTCTGGTGAAACAATCAGCGAACTCAAGGTTACAGTAACTTGATAAATGGTGCATAAACTATTTGATAGCAAATTTTTGGTGTCAAAGTTTTTCATGTACAAGTTCTTGGTTCTTGTTAACCTAAGTTCCATGGAATATATGTTTCATGTTTCTTTCGTGAAGTAACTTTTTCAGGAACATCATATTTTGTTATTATGTTTGAGTATATATATATTTATTTTAGACTAACCTGCTAATCATAACTTTGCACAAAAGTACTACACTTGAGTGTTATTGTTTCCCAGATTACTCATATTAAAATAACTCAAGATGGAGAATGGTCATGAAGACCATAGGAACATGTTCTAGCTTACTTGTAACATGAAAAATGAGGTGGCTACAACTAAGGGGGAACAACTCGTTATATCTCGACAATGATTGTTCTATGAAAGAAAATTCACTATTATTGTTTGGTTGCTACCTACAGTGGAAACTTATAACTTTTGACAGTTAAGGTAAGATTGGTTCCAAATGAAAAGTTGGTAAGTCAAGTTCCTGTTCCATTGTGAATTTTTATTGTCGAGTAATTAATGCACATTTGTTTAGAGTTTCCAAAATTATGTTTTCTCTGGTAATTTTAAAAATAAATTACATCATCAGTAATAAATGTCATAGTTGAAGGGAATCAAAGAGGGAACACATACTTTGTGGATCACAATTTGGTTCCTAACAATAATTTGATATTTCTAGGGGTTATTGAAGATGATCCAGAGTTTACAACAAATATAAAAATGTGCGTTGAAATAAGTGAATATATTACTTGTGATTGAAACTAACATGACTATTCCCAGCAACAGGTTAAAGTTTATTTCAATATTGAACTCGCAAGTTCCTGTAGAACTAATCGAGTTTCTAAAGATAAAATATGTCACTATTAAAAGCAACAGTAGCCAGCTACATAAGCTCGTGTCGAGGAACTTCAAACTAAGGTTCAAGTTCCAGTTCATGAAGCTGAAGATCAACTTGATCAATCAATATCATGCAACAAGTTCCACGACTGCTCTAGTAGTAGAGAAATTGCCAGATTCATTTATCGAGTTCCTGTGTGCACTACAACATTCATTCAATCAATTTATCAATGACATCGACAAAGGAACTCAGAGAAGGTTGGTTCTTGAAAGGAACAACCAGTCAGAAAGGTATTGATTTTTAGGAGACTCTTTCTCCAGTAGCTTGTTTATAAGGTAATTATATATAATCCTATGTTGTTGCACATATGGGACGTAGGTTGTTCCAAACAGAAGATGACTTCTTTTTTTCTTATAAAGAACAATGTCAAGTCCCTTCTTGAAAACTGATTTTAAAATTAACATATTTTGTTTTCAAGAGAAACTGATTTATTAGTGATATATATACATAAATGTTGAACCTAACGAATTGTTTTATAAGGTTTCATTATCATAAGTGTTTATATGAACATGATGAAAGAACACAACAACCACTCTCTTAATTTCTATAAAAATTAAATAGAGAGTGATATTTGAGATGATCAAATGACAAAAGCATGTCAAGGAACTTCTGAAGAATGATTGACAATATTCGATTACACATGAATGTTTCCATAAGATGTGAGGGCATCAAGATGGTGGAACTAGCACTCTAGGAACTCGAACATAAAGTCATCAAAATCAGTCCAGCACTTCAAAGAAATCATATACATGGTGAAAATTTATATAAGGTAAATTTTATTATTCATATCATAGCAAGTTTTAATGCGTTATATTGTTAACTTATTAATACAAGTGTACAAGTTTTGCAATGCATTATGTGAATATGCTTTCTTTATGATTTCATCTACTCATGGACTGTTTGGAGGATCAAGACTTAGTGAAGCATGACATGAGCATAACATAGTCTTTAACAAGAGTTTTGTTGATTTGGAACGCATACACATATTTAAATAAGGCACTTATGTATGCTTAAAGTAAATGTGTCACACTTATATTTTGTGCTGTAAAAGGAAAACGCATTATAGCTTATTTTTCCAAAGAATTATTCTTCATGCATCATGAATTTTCTTTAAAAATCCTTCATATGAATGCATGTTATAATTTGGTTGTTGTACGTATTTATCACTGATTATATATTCTTTGGTACAACTAACAAATCTTTGTGTAAGTACTTTACTAAACTCATAAAGTAACATGAGCGTAAGAATGCAGAGACGCATCACACTCCCACAGGAACACGAGCAAGACTAGATGAAGGTTCCTAAGGGATGATTGTGAGCCATACACAAAGCTTCAGAGGTATGATTGTTAAATTGTCCAATATTTAACCGCTAATAGACCAAATATTGCCATATCCATAGGTCTAACCGAGAGGTTCCAATCAAATCTCCGAAAGTCGCATTTTACCATCCTATAACTCTTGATCAGAAGCACGAGAAAATGTGACTGGAACTCAGTATATTCAAGATGGATATATTTTCCTTGAAGTTCCCCAAATATGGCAAAACTGTAAGTATTTAGCTTTTGGTAAAATTAATCCCACACAATTCTTGTGTGTGAACATAGATCAGAATTGTACATTGTGAAGGACTCTCCTAATTTCTCGTATTTTGGTTCATAATTACTTGTGCTAACTGATGAAAAGGTAAAAAGAAGAGTCATAAGCCATGTTGTTTTGTGTGTTCCTATTACTAGTACGACAAGCAATTTTTTATATTTTTTCTTTTGATTCAATCTTCGTTTATTCTTTTTCCTTTACAATTTTTCGTATTTGCTTAATGAAAGGACTCCTTGCCGATCTCAATTTTCCTCAAGGATGTTCCATCTTTTGTTAAGTTACACCCAATAAAATAAAATTTTATCTTTTAAATGTTTCAATCTATCATAAACACCTAAAACACTTAAAATCTCTTTCACCTATATCCTAAAAGACTTATGCACCAATTAAGTTTTGTTCCTCACAAAAATGTTTCCCAATATTCTCTTACCATATCAACCTATTAGAAACCACAAAAGCCAAATCAATACCACACGTTGATTTATTTTTTCTCTTCAAAAACATTTTCAAAAATTCATCACTATACAAAAACCCTCTACAAAATATTCCTCCTTTGTCACTAAATCGATGCAGCAACAACTGAGGGGGAACTAATGAGGAAGGTGATTAATAGAGCGTTAATGTACATTTTGAAAAAAAAAAAAAAAAAAAGGGAGATGAAAAAAAAAAAAAAAAAAAAAGGAGACAAAAGAAATCGAAAAAAAAGAGGGGAATAAAAGGAGAGATATGTGAAAATAGAAAGAGAAGGGATCATAAGTTCCTACAAGCATTTCAAGTTTCCAAGTTGAAATGCAAATGAAGCTGTCTATACCTTAAAGAATTATCTCAAAAATTATGTAGTTCCTTCAAGATTCACATGGGAACTTACACCATAAATGTAAGTTCCTACAAAAATTGAATCAAGGAACTATCAAAAAGCTTCAAAGAATTTATACGTACTGCTAAAGAAGAATAGAAGAAAGAAAGGAACAACGGTGTATTTTATGGCGAGGATCTTCAGTTGAAAGTCCGTAAAGAAGGAGACATGCAGATAAACAAGTGACAAAGGAATACATTCATTAAAATCATGAGCCATGCCTAACCTTTACCTCATAAATTGCCTATCCCTGCAAAATACAAATTGATGGTGTTTATGTATTTTGAAATAATTTTTCATTATTTTTATTTTGCTTTTCTGTTTTTTTTTTTTGGGTGAACTTATTTCTTTCTTTTCTGCTTGTTGCTAAGGAACATTGGCTTATGATAATTTCTTTTCACTTTGAATTCTATTCGCTTGAGTATGATTGTCTAAACAGTACAACATTGAGGGAGATATTTTGCTTTGTCTCTGATTCTGACTAACCATTCTCGTTAGTATGGTGTTGTGATGGGATTAAATTAATACTATTAGCTAAACCTTTTTGATGATACCAAAAGGGGGAAAAGAAAGGCAAACATTGAAGGCAAAATATTTTGAGTTCCTAGTCTCAAATATCTGCTTTTCTCAAGTATGTTACAACTATGTATATTCTTTTAACTCTTGTAAATATTTTGTTTTAAGATTTCTATGCATGTTGGATTTATTTTCTCTATTAAGTTTGCTTGGTTTGTCATCACCAAAAAGGGGGAATTTGTTGACCCACAGGGTTTTGATGATGACAGGCAAACTTAACTAATAAATGTTTAAGTTTCTATGCTAAGAAAACCAGGAGTTCCAGAGCAGGAACAAGAGAAGGCCAAAGCATGTAGACTTGGACAATCAGAGAAACTAATCAAGCAGGCATAAATAAGTTCCTGATGGGAACATGGTTCGAGAAGTTCCAGATGTGGAACAACCAACATGCGGAGCAGCATGGAACATGAAGACAGGAAATAAGAGTTTATTTTCTAGGATTCATGTAAGTATGTAGTAGCGTGAAAGGTAATGGAACAAGGTGTCAAAAGGAACTCGTGGAACTTAGAGTCAAAAGCATCTAAGAGTCAGTGAATATGTTGCATATTGTTATCGTAATCTGTAGGGATTTATTTAGAGTTTTGTTTCTTAAAAAATCTCTACTTGGTTAAGAGTTTTAGATAATATGCACTAGTTATTTTAGGATAAGATTTAGTTTTAAATAAAAGATAAGTTTTAAATTAAATCAACTTTAATTAGGATTCTGATTTTAATTTCATCTTTTATTTATTTTTATCTTACCTGCTTTTGGAAAATAAAGAGTCAAAATTTAAAATACGTATAATGAGTTTGTGAGTGTTGGAACTTGTAATGCAAGTTCCTGCACGAACGAAATCTCATGTATTTATTTCACGTTTATGAAAAGGTTTTCAGTAAAATATTTTTGCATAAGAAAATAAATAAAAAGTGAGTTTTGGAAAAATATCTCCTGGATTATGTTTTGATAAAACGTTGCTTTTTCTCCAAGAATTTATTTTCTTTTTATTTCCTATTTTTACTCTAACTGTTTTACTGTAAACGTGGTATAAGTTGTGCCCAAGACTTTGACTGCTTTCTCCCCAAGTTTCTCCCCAACTAACTGATCATGGGTAAGTGCCTAGAAGTTAGGAAACTTACTGTTAGTGGAGGAATTAGTGGGATTATGGTTAAGTCTTGTACACGCTATAAATAGAGGCTTATATCTTTATTCCAAAGTGTCTGACTTGTGTCATTCCATAAGGGTTGGCTGTGGAATAATGTTATAGAAGAATATGTTTTTCATTCCACATTTTTGAGTCAGTTCCTACGAGTTCCAAGTTCCTACGAGTGACATGTTCCCCATTGGTTTTTCACGTGCTACATTCTAGAGGGATACTAATCAATTATCAATCATCAATATTTTGAGAGTTGGTCAAGGGTTGAGTGAACTCTTGTAATGGGGAATTGGTCAAGGGTTTGAGTGAATTCTTGTATCAAGTTTTGGGCTGGAACTTGAGTGAGTTCCTGATGTGTATGGGGCAGGAACGTGAGTGAGTTCCTGATATGTATTTGGGTAGGCTTTGAGTGAAGTCTATGAGAGAGAAGCAGAGAGGCTTTGAGTGAAGTCTAAGAGTCAAGAGAGACTTCTAGGGAAGTCAGTGAGAGCGTAGTTGTTTGAGGGAACAACTATTGGGAACTTGAGTCCGTAGAGGAACTCAAGTAATGGCCAAGTTTCTTATAGGATTGTAACTGAGTTGTTGCCCTATAGTGAAAAGAGTTTGAGTTGAAATCCCTAGTGGGTCGAGGTTTTCTTTCCAGTTGGGCCCTGGAAAGTTTCCTCGTAAAGTCTCTCTTGAATTGTTTCTCTACTTGCTTATGTTCTTTATAATTCCGCAAAAATTGGCTAGCAAGTTCCATATTACAATTCACCCCCCCTCTTGTAGTGTTCCATCCAAATAACAATACTCCTTTTCTTCCTGCATAAGAACTATTTGCAAGTTCCTTTGCCAGTCAAGGAAGTTTTTCCCGCTCAACTTCTCCTTTTCGAGAATTGATCGAATGTTGAATGAATTGTTGTTTGCCATAATTAAAACTACAATTGAAAAGAATAAACAAATAAATAACCATTCACAGTTTCTCTTAATAAACTTAAATTCTAGCATACATGCATAATTCAATGTTCATTAAGCATTTTATTCAAGTTATGTGTTCCGGCAGGTGTGAATAAAATGATTCCAAGATCCTAAAATCATTGAAGAACTAAGCACAGTTTGTCGACTTAATCCTAGAACATCTTAGGTAAGCAAAAGCCTTTTGCTAATAGTCTAGAAACTACTCTTGGTTGATAGGTACGTCTAAGAACTTATTAGGTAAACCTATCGATTTTGCCACGACATAAAAGGACTCCTTACTTATATCGTTGAGTTTCACCAAAACTAACATGTACTCACAATTATTTGTGTACCTTGCCCCTTTAGGACCAATAAGTAACACCTCGCTGAGCGAAAACTATTACTAGATTGATGTAAAGGATATCCAAGCAAGTGTATATTTTGGCATGGCACCTTTTAACTCAATTTTTAAGTTTGGAACTTAATGCTCTTACTATGTTGGTTAGATTTTAAGTGAACTAAAATCCTTAATCATGCAACATAATCAAGCCGTAATCTCATGCATAATTAAGACATATTTAAAGCAATAAATAACTTAAAGCATGCATAAGATAAATGTGATCTAGTATGGCCCGACTTCATCTTGAAGCTTCAACTTCAAAGTCCGTCTTGAAAATCTCCGTGGGAGGCACCATTTTCTTCAAATAGGATAAGATATAATAAACTAATTACAACTATTTGATGGTACGCAGACCATATTTGAATTGAAAAACAATTTTGGTACTTTAGACCAATTACATTCAAATTAATGGTACGCAGACCATATTTTCTATCCTATTTGGGCCATACTAGTCACTTCATAACCTGCAAAACAGTACATATACAATATATACCATTCACCCATTCATTATCATGAATGGCCCACATAGCTGGTTAGTAAAACACATTATGCATCACATAAACATTTGCAGCAATTAATCAAGGGCACCAATAATCTACAAATTATTCAGTCCTTATTAATTCTAATCAAGTTGTTTTAACCTTAAGGATTTGTAGACCTAATCAAGAGTTTATGACTAAAAGGGCTCCCACTTAAACCAATAAATTCATATGCTTTACTAATTTAAACATAAAAATGTATTTCTAGTCTAACCGGAAACATATAAATTTAATTAAAATTTAAAGCTCATATAAATTTATAATTGAATCCGCTTATTTAATTTATTTTTCAATCGTATTTAAATTAATTCATGATTTTGATTTTAGTAAAATAATTAGAATAAATGAAATTTATTATAATTATAATATTCAAAATTAAAATCCAAGAAAACAATTTAAATTATTAATTTTAAAATTAATTAAAATGACGTAAACTGAAAATTTCAAATTAAAATTTTAAAACTCGACAATCGTGACATGACGAGCATTTGAGCTTGCGCCTAAGCCCCGTCGAGTGCACGACCCATCGATGTCCATGGCACAACGTCGCAGCAGCCACGCGCAAGGCAGCAAGGCAAGCCACGCTTGCGCGCAGCCTGCCTGCCCATAGCATCGCAGCAGCTACGATGCTCCTCGCATCGCTCGCTCGCTCGCTCGATCGCTCGCTCAAGGCCACGCGTTGTGGTGCGCAGAGCAGCGATCGCTGGGCGACCAGCTCTCGTTCGCTCACGCGCCCACAGCGTGCCATTGCTTCGCCCATCGCCCATCGCGCACAGCGCTCGACACAAGGCAGGGCTGCTGCCTTGTGCTCGCGCGCCATCGCCTTGCTCGCTGCATTCGTACCGCGTGGGCGACGAGCTCCCTTGCTCGTCGTCGCACGCCCGCACTATACAACACCCCTTAAGGGTAACACGTAGCGTCCATTGCTTTGTGCGTGCAAGTTTTATGTGCGATTGCATAAAAATTAAAAATTTTATTTTCAAAATTAATGACAAATTAATAAATCATATTAATTTCATAATTTTAGGGCGAAAAATCGAATGGATTTCCGATTAACATGGATTCAAGTCTAGGTCATAAAAATTCAAATTAATTCTAAATTATTCCAATTTTCAACAAATTAATCATAATTACAAATTAGATTGCATAATTAACAAGGCTAGGCATTCAAACTTGTTAAACATATACAGTAGGTCAATCAAAAATTCAAGATTTATCAACAAAAATCGCAAATATTTAATTTAACATCTTAAATTTACGAAATTTTGCGTTCGAAAAACTAAAACCTCCGAAAAGTCATAGTTAGGCTTAGAATTTGAGAATTCTGGGTTAGGCCGAAAAATATTAATTTTGTCAAAATTTTAGAATGACTTTTACATGCGGAATTGACACAAAAATCACTCGATTTGGATGAGTAACGAAGAAATTGCCTAAAAACTGCGTACGTATAATTAAATAAACGCAATTTGCAATTAATTAACAATTACGAAAATTAATCACCCCTTTTAATTCTTGCAAATTTGTAATATTTAACCATGTTTATGCAATTTAGATTATGAAAATAATAAGAGGCTCGTGATACCACTGTTAGGTTATGATACATATGACAATACATAAATCATGCGGAAAAAACCATAAAGCCAGGAAAGCATATTATTTACACATAATCATTTAGCATAGTATAGATGCATACACTTTGTAGCGTGCCTTCCCTAGCTGCGCCCGAACCGAACAAGAACAAGTCTTTAGGACTCCAAGTGTCGTCCCTCCGTAGATAGTCCACAGTACGTCCGGATCCGCCTCAAGATTGACCAACTAGAATCGCCCTTAAGGTGCTTAGGAATTTTCGGCTATTATTGTGCAAGAGTGTGGCTGAATTTTCTTTCAAAAACTTACTCTTTGAATACTTCAATCGTGCCCATAAATTATGACCCTAGGCCCTTATTTATAGAGGTTTGGAAAGGGAATTGGAATCCTAGTAGGATACGATTTAATTAAACTTAGAATCCTACAAGGACTCTAATTAATTAAATAATCCTAATAGGAATAGGAATTTAATCATACATCAAATCCTAATAGTTTTACGAATTATGCATGGACACAAACACACACGAGCATGACCCGCAAGCATGCAGGCCATGCCCGCGCACAGCCCACAAGCCCACGAAGCCCATGCGAGCTACCGCAGCCCACGAGGCTGCCATGGCCTTAGCTGCGCGCTGGGCCTGCCTTGTGGTAGGCCTGCCG
Organism: Spinacia oleracea; assembly: GCF_020520425.1. Taxonomy (NCBI): domain Eukaryota; kingdom Viridiplantae; phylum Streptophyta; class Magnoliopsida; order Caryophyllales; family Amaranthaceae; genus Spinacia; species Spinacia oleracea. The sequence continues at coordinate 134,262,855 of NC_079490.1, read as the reverse complement.
CAGCCTTGGGCTGTGTTGTGGCGCGTCATTGCTTGCTGGGCGATGGCCTGGCTTCGTGCTGGGCCTTCGTCCGGCAGGCCTCGTCCGGTGCTTATTCGTACGATACGCTTCCGATAAAATTCCCGGTTTCGGAATTCATTTCCGATACGAACAATATTTAATATTTCCGATTCCGGAATTAATTTCCGTTTCGAACAAATATTTAATATTTCCGTTTCCAGAATTATTTTCCGATTCCGATAATATTTCCGATTCTGACAATATTTCCGTTTCCGGTAATATTTCCGATTCCGGCAATATTTCCATTTCCGATAATATTTTCCGATACGTACCATGTTTCCGTTTCCGGCAACATCTACGACTTGGATAATATTTATATTTCCGATACGATCCATTTTTCCGTTTCCGGCAATATCATCGTTTCCGGAGTATTCATTTCTTGCTTGTGACGATCTCAGCTCCCACTGAAACCAAGATCCGTCGATTCCGAATATCCATAGATAGAGCATTTAATGCCATTAAATACTTGATCCGTTTACGTACTATTTGTGTGACCCTACGGGTTCAGTCAAGAGTAAGTTGTGGATTAATATCATTAATTCCACTTGAACTGAAGCGGCCTCTAGCTAGGCATTCAGCTCACTTGATCTCACTGAATTATTAACTTGTTAATTAATACTGAACCGCATTTATTAAACTTAACATTGAATGCATACTTGGACCAAGGGCATTATTTCCTTCAGTCTCCCACTTGTCCTTAGGGACAAGTGTGCATTTCCTAATTCCTTCGTCTCTCGATGCTTGCTCTTGAACATAAGGTAAGAGTTGTCATCCTTATTATGTCCAGAGGTGTTTCTCGGTTTCAGAGTTCAACTGATCAAATAAACAGATAATCATAGCCTATGATTCATCCGAGCACGGACGTGCATTTCGCAGTTTCTAGCTCTCCGAGTGGCCTTGTACAACTTTTAAGCATCTCATCCCGATTTATGGGAGGACAATCCCAATCTTGCGATCTTGAGATTAGACTTCGTTTGATAGGTGATTACCTGAGCGTTGCCTTTATAGCCTTCTTTTACGGTGCGACGGTTGGTCAACGTCAAGGCAACCAGTTCTCAAACAAGTAATCTCAAATCACTCAGGTATTGAGGATTTAGTGTCTAATAATTTTAATGAAATTTACTTATGACAGATTTTCATCTCTTACAGTAAAGTTTCATAGGTCTGTCCGATACTAGTCTTCCCAAAGTAAGTATCTATGCAAATGATTACGACATTGCCATGTCCACATAGTTCAAGAAACATAACTACTAGTCATTTTGCATTCCAGTCGTCTGATGTTTTCTATGCGTCCAATTTTATAGAAAACTCCAACCAGGGACCATTTTCAACCTTTGACATTCAAGTTCACTTGATAGACATTTCTTAGTCACAGGACTGGTCCTGACAGTCTATCTTGAATATATCGTCAAATTGAAGGGACTCATCATTTAATAAACCACAATTAAATGGAAAAATGAATTCTATTCATTTATTGTGAATGATTAACCAATAATGTTTTACAGAGATTTAAACTCTAAAACTTTAAAACATTAAATAAGGACATCAAAGCAATTCTCCAATATGCTTGATTCCCATAGCTGCAGTGTGCGAGTTGTGCTTCGCCTGCGGCAGAGGTTTAGTCAATGGATCTGATATGTTGTCATCAGTTCCAATCTTGCTTATCTCGACTTTTTTTCTTTCAACGAACTCTCGTAGAAGGTGAAATCTACGAAGTACATGCTTGACTCTTTGGTGGTGTCTAGGCTCCTTTGCCTGTGCAATAGTTCCGTTGTTATCACAATACAGGGCTATTGGTCCTTTAATGGAGGGGACTACACCTAGTTCACCTATGAACTTCCTTAGCCATATAGCTTCCTTTGCTGCTTCATGTGCAACAATGTACTCCGCTTCAGTTGTAGAATCCGCAATGGTGCTTTGCTTAGCACTTTTCCAGCTTACTGCACCTCCGTTGAGGCAGAAGACAAACCCAGACTGTGATCTGAAATCATCTTTGTCGGTTTGGAAACTTGCGTCCGTATAGCCTTTAACAATTAATTCATCATCTCCAACATAGACCAGAAAGTCATCTTTGTGCCTTTTCAGGTACTTCAGAATATTCTTGGCAGCAGTCCAATGTGCCTCTCCTGGGTCTGACTGGTATCTGCTCGTAGCACTGAGTGCGTATGCAACATCCGGGCGTGTACATATCATAGCATACATTATTGAACCAATCAATGATGCATATGGAATCCCATTCATTCGTCTACGCTCATCAAGTGTTTTTGGGCACTGAGTCTTGCTTAGAGTCATTCCATGAGACATGGGTAGGTAGCCTCGCTTGGAGTCTGCCATCTTGAACCTATCAAGCACCTTATTGATATAAGTGCTTTGACTAAGTCCAATCATCTTTTTAGATCTATCTCTGTAAATCTTGATGCCCAATATGTACTGTGGTTCTCCTAGATCCTTCATCGAAAAACATTTCCCAAGCCAAATCTTGACAGAGTTCAACATAGGAATGTCATTTCCGATAAGTAATATGTCGTCGACATATAATACTAGAAAAGCAATTTTGCTCCCACTGACCTTCTTGTATACACAAGATTCGTCTGCGTTCTTGATGAAACCAAAGTCACTGACTGCTTCATCAAAACGTATATTCCAGCTCCTGGATGCCTGCTTCAATCCGTAGATTGATTTCTTTAGCTTGCATACCTTTTTAGCATTCTTTAGATCCTCAAAACCTTCAGGTTGTGTCATAAACACAGTTTCTGTTAAAACTCCGTTTAAGAAAGCGGTTTTGACATCCATCTGCCATATTTCGTAATCGTAATATGCAGCGATTGCTAACATTATCCGAATAGACTCTAACATTGCAACTGGTGAAAAGGTTTCATCATAATCCACACCGTGGACTTGCCTGTAACCTTTTGCAACCAATCTAGCTTTGAAAACTTCAAGTTTCCCATCCTTGTCCTTTTTCAGTTTGAAAACCCATTTGCTTCCAATGGCTTGGTAGCCATCTGGCAAATCGACCAAATCCCATACTTGGTTTTCTGATATGGAGTCTAATTCAGATTGCATGGCTTCTTGCCATTGCTTGGAGCTAGGGCTCGTCATAGCTTGTTTATAAGTCGCAGGTTCATCACTTTCAAGTAATAGAACGTCATAGCTCTCGTTCGTCAAAATACCTAAGTACCTTTCCGGTTAAGATATATATCTTTGCGATCTACGCGGGGTAACATTTCTAGATTGACCATGATTCTCACCAGATTCTTCTAAAGATCTTTGAGTTTCATCCTGAATGTCATCTTGAGCATTCTCTAGAGTTTGTTGTTCGACTCGAATTTCTTCGAGGTCTACTTTTCTCCCACTTGTCATTTTGGAAATGTGATTCTTCTCCAAAAAGACACCATCTCGAGCAATAAACACCTTGTTCTCAGATGTATTGTAGAAGTAATACCCCTTTGTTTCCTTTGGATAGCCCACAAGGATACATTTGTCAGATTTCGGTTGAAGTTTGTCTGAAATTAATCGTTTGACGTATACTTCACATCCCCAAATCTTAAGAAAAGACACATTTGGAGGCTTTCCAAACCATAACTCATATGGAGTCTTTTCTACAGCTTTAGACGGAGCTCTATTTATAGTGAGTGCAGTTGTATTTATTGCATGTCCCCAAAATTCTATTGGAAGTTCGGCCTGACCCATCATTGACCTGACCATGTCTAGCAAGGTTCTGTTCCTCCGTTCCGACACACCATTCCATTGTGGTGTTCCAGGAGGAGTCAATTCTGACAGAATTCCACATTCTTTCAGATGGTCATCAAATTCATAGCTCAGATATTCACCGCCTCTATCAGACCGCAGTGCCTTAATCTTCTTGCCTAATTGATTCTCTACTTCACTCTGAAATTCCTTGAATTTGTCAAAGGATTCGGACTTATGCTTCATTAGGTAGACATAACCATATCTACTGAAGTCATCAGTGAAAGTGATAAAGTAGTTGAAACCACCTCTAGCATTTGTACTCATTGGTCCACATACATTTGTATGGATTAAACCCAATAGTTCAGTTGCTCTTTTTCCAACTTTAGAGAAAGGTTGCTTTGTCATTTTGCCAAGTAAACATGATTCGCATTTACCATAATCCTCTAAGTCAAATGGTTCTAGAATTCCTTCCTTTTGAAGTCTTTCTAAGCGTTTCAAGTTTATATGGCCTAATCGACAATGCCACAGATAGGTGAGATCTGAATCATCCTTTTTGGCCCTTTTGGTATTTATGTTATAAACTTGTTTGTCGTGATCTAATAAATAAAGTCCATTGGCTAATCTAGCAGATCCATAAAACATCTCTTTAAAATAAAACGAACAACTATTGTCTTTTATTAAAAAGGAAAATCCCTTAGCATCTAAGCAAGAAACTGAAATGATGTTTTTAGTAAGACTTGGAACATGGAAACATTCTTCCAGTTCCAAAACTAGCCCAGAGGGCAACGACAAATAATAAGTTCCTACAGCTAATGCAGCAATCCGTGCTCCATTTCCCACTCGTAGGTCGACTTCACCCTTGCTTAACTTTCTACTTCTTCTTAGTCCTGTGGATTGGAACATAAGTGTGAGCCACAACCTGTATCTAATACCCAAGAAGTTGAATTAGCAAGTATACAGTCTATAACGAAAATACCTGAAGATGGAATGACTGTTCCGTTCTTCTGATCTTCCTTTAGCTTCAAGCAATCTCTCTTCCAATGCCCCTTCTTTTTGCAGTAGAAGCATTCAGATTCAGAAGTGGGTTGACTGACCTTCCTCTTTTCAGACTTGGCGCCAGTTTGCTTAGTTGGGCTGGCCTTGTTGCCACCTTTCTTAGCATTCCTCTTCTTTCCAGATTTCTTGAACTTGCCCCCACGCACCATAAGCACATCTTGCTTATCACTTTTGAGCGTCTTTTCAGCGGTTTTTAGCATACCGTGAAGCTCAGTGAGCGTTTTGTCCAGACTATTCATACCGTAGTTCAGTTTAAACTGATCATACCCGTTATGAAGAGAATGGAGGATGGTGTCTACAGCCATTTCCTGAGAGAATTGCTGATCCAGCCGACTCATATTCTCAATGAGTCCAATCATTTGGAGAACATGTGGACTTACGGGCTCGCCTTTCTTAAGCTTGGTCTCAAGAATTTGCCTATGAGTCTCGAATCTTTCGACTCGAGCCAGATCTTGGAACATGTTCTTCAACTCACTGATGATTGTGAAAGCATCTGAGTTGATGAACGTTTTCTGCAGATCTGCACTCATGGTGGCGAGCATTAGACATTTCACATCCTTGTTGGCATCAATCCAACGATTGAGGGCTGCCTGAGTGACCCCGTCTCCTGCGGCTTCGGGCATCGCCTCTTCTAGGACATACTCCTTTTCTTCCTGCATAAGAACTATTTGCAAGTTCCTTTGCTAGTCAAGGAAGTTTTTCCCGCTCAACTTCTCCTTTTCGAGAATTGATCGAATGTTGAATGAATTGTTGTTTGCCATAATTAAAACTACAATTGAAAAGAATAAACAAATAAATAACCATTCACAGTTTCTCTTAATAAACTTAAATTCTAGCATACATGCATAATTCAATGTTCATTAAGCATTTTATTCAAGTTATGTGTTCCGGCAGGTGTGAATAAAATGATTCCAAGATCCTAAAATCATTGAAGAACTAAGCACAGTTTGTCGACTTAATCCTAAAACATCTTAGGTAAGCAAAAACCTTTTGCTAATAGTCTAGAAACTATTCTTGGTTGATAGGCACGTCTAAGAACTTATTAGGTAAACCTATCGATTTTGCCACGACATAAAAGGACTCCTTACTTATATCGTTGAGTTTCACCAAAACTAACATGTACTCACAATTATTTGTGTACCTTGCCCCTTTAGGACCAATAAGTAACACCTCGCTGAGCGAAAACTATTACTAGATTGATGTAAAGGATATCCAAGCAAGTGTATATTTTGGCATGGCACCTTTTAACTCAATTTTTAAGTTTGGAACTTAAGGCTCTTACTATGTTGGTTAGATTTTAAGTGAACTAAAATCCTTAATCATGCAACATAATCAAGCCGCAATCTCATGCATAATTAAGACATATTTAAAGCAATAAATAACTTAAAGCATGCATAAGATAAATGTGATCTAGTATGGCCCGACTTCATCTTGAAGCTTCAACTTCAAAGTCCGTCTTGAAAATCTCCGTGGGAGGCACCATTTTCTTCAAATAGGATAAGATATAATTAAACTAATTACAACTATTTGATGGTACGCAGACCATATTTGAATTGAAAAACAATTTTGGTACTTTAGACCAATTACATTCAAATTAATGGTACGCAGACCATATTTTTTATCCTATTTGGGCCATACTAGTCACTTCATAACCTGCAAAACAGTACATATACAATATATACCATTCACCCATTCATTATCATGAATGGCCCACATAGCTGGTTAGTAAAACACATTATGCATCACATAAACATTTGCAGCAATTAATCAAGGGCACCAATAATCTACAAATTATTCAGTCCTTATTAATTCTAATCAAGTTGTTTTAACCTTAAGGATTTGTAGACCTAATCAAGAGTTTATGACTAAAAGGGCTCCCACTTAAACCAATAAATTCATATGCTTTACTAATTTTAAACATAAAAATGTATTTCTAGTCTAACCGGAAACATACAAATTTAATTAAAATTTAAAGCTCATATAAATTTATAATTGAATCCGCTTATTTAATTTATTTTTCAGTCGTATTTAAATTAATTCATGATTTTGATTTTAGTAAAATAATTAGAATAAATGAAATTTATTATAATTATAATATTCAAAATTAAAATCCAAGAAAACAATTTAAATTATTAATTTTAAAATTAATTAAAATGACGTAAACTGAAAATTTCAAATTAAAATTTTAAAACTCGACAATCGTGACATGACGAGCACTTGGGCTTGCGCCCAAGCCCTGTCGAGTGCACGACCCATCGATGTCCATGGCACAACGTCGAAGCAGCCACGCGCAAGGCAGCAAGGCAAGCCACGCTTGCGCGCAGCCTGCCTGCCAATAGCATCGCAGCAGCTATGATGCTCCTCGCATCGCTCGCTCGCATCGCTCGGTCGCTCGCTCGCTCGCTCGAGGCCACGCGTTGTGGTGCGCAGAGCAGCGATCGCTGGGCGACCAACTCTCGCTCGCTCGCGCGCCCACAGCGTGCCATTGCTTCGCCCATCGCGCACAGCGCTCGACACAAGGCAGGGCTGCTGCCTTGTGCTCGCGCGCCATCGCCTTGCTCGCTGCATCCGTACCGCGTGGGCGACGAGCTCCCTTACTCGTCGTCGCACGCCCGCACTATACAACACCCCTTAAGGGTAACACGTAGCGTCCATTGCTTTGTGCGTGCAATTTTTATGAGCGATTGCATAAAAATTAAAAATTTTATTTTCAAAATTGATGACAAATTAATAAATCATATTAATTTCATAATTTTAGGGCGAAAAATCGAAAATTTATTATTTAATTGATTTCCGATTAACATGGATTCAAGTCTAGGTCATAAAAATTTAAAATTTAACACAAATTTACAATTTTTATGGTGGTTTTTAATCATAGGTATCTAATTAAATTATTAACTAATTATGAAAATCAAATTAATTCTAAATTATTCCAATTTTCAACAAATTAATCATAATTACAAATTAGATTGCATAATTAACAAGGCTAGGCATTCAAACTTGTTAAACATATACAGTAGGTCAATCAAAAATTCAAGATTTATCAACAAGAATCACAAATATTTAATTAAACATCTTAAATTTACGAAATTTTGCGTTCGAAAAACTAAAACCTCCGAAAAGTCATAGTTAGGCTTAGAATTTGAGAATTCTGGGTTCGGCCGAAAAATATTAATTTTGTCAAAATTTTAGAATGCCTTTTACATGCGGAATTGACACAAAAATCACTCGATTTGGATGAGTAACGAAGAAATTGCCGAAAAACTGCGTACGTATAATTAAATAAACGCAATTTGCAATTAATTAACAATTACGAAAATTAATCACCCCTTTTAATTCTTGCAAATTTGTAATATTTAACCATGTTTATGCAATTTAGATTATGAAAATAATAAGAGGCTCGTGATACCACTGTTAGGTTATGATACATATGACAATACATAAATCATGCGGAAAAAAACCATAAAGCCAGGAAAGCATATTATTTACACATAATCATTTAGTATAGTATAGATGCATACACTTTGTAGCGTGCCTTCCCTAGCTGCGCCCGAACCGAACAAGAACAAGTCTTTAGGGCTCCAAATGTCGTCCCTCCGTAGATAGTCCACAGTACGTCCGGATCCGCCTCAAGATTGACCAACTAGAATCGCCCTTAAGGTGCTTAGGAATTTTCGGCTATTATTGTGCAAGAGTGTGGCTGAATTTTTTTTCAAAAACTTACCCTTTGAATACTTCAATCGTGCCCATAAATCATACATCAAATCCTAATAGTTTAGGAATTATGCATGGACACAAACACACACACGAGCATGACCCGCAAGCATGCAGGCCATGCCCGCGCATAGCCCACACGCCCACGAAGCCCATGCGAGCTACCGCAGCCCACGAGGCTGCCATGGCCTTAGCTGCGCGCTGGGCCTGCCTTGCGGTAGGCCTGCCGTAGCCTTGGGCTGTGTTGTGGCGTGTCATTGCTTGCTGGGCGATGGCCTGGCTTCGTGTTGGGCCTTCGTCCGGCAGGCCTCGTCCGATGCTTATTCGTACGATACGCTTCCGATAAAATTCCCGGTTTCGGAATTCATTTCCGATACGAACAAAATTTAATATTTCCGATTCCGGAATTAATTTCCAATTTTGAAAAAATATTTAATATTTCCGTTTCCGGAATTATTTTCCGATTCCGATAATATTTCCGATTCTGACAATATTTCCGTTTCCGGCAATATTTCCGATTCCGGCAATATTTCCATTTCCGATAATATTTTCCGATACGTACCATGTTTCCGTTTCCGGCAACATCTACGACTTGGATAATATTTATATTTCCGATACAATCCATATTTCCGTTTCCGCCAATATCATCGTTTCCGGAGTATTCATTTCTTGCTTGTGACGATCTCAGCTCCCACTGAAACCAAGATCCGTCGATTCCGAATATCCATAGATAGAGCATTTAATGCCATTAAATACTTGATCCGTTTACGTACTATTTGTGTGACCCTACGGGTTCAGTCAAGAGTAAGTTGTGGATTAATATCATTAATTCCACTTGAACTGAAGCGGCCTCTAGCTAGGCATTCAGCTCACTTGATCTCACTGAATTATTAACTTGTTAATTAATACTGAACCGCATTTATTAGACTTAACATTGAATGCATATTTGGACCAAGGGCATTATTTCCTTCACATATTGCGCCAAGTTTGCCAACCCGTCAAACGAAATTATTGTAGGTCCTTCATCTCCCTTCTTCTCTTTCCTTTTTCTGCCATTGTTGTTCATAAAAGAAATCTGCCATTGTTGTTTTAAAAAAAATTCTGCCATTGTTGGTCCATATTCATTCCTGCTAAGAATAAAAATTGAAATTTAATTAATTTCATAGCTGGACATTCGTGCTAGATATAACCTATTATCAACTGCAATTCGAGTTTCCCTTAATATCTTTCGAATTGGGCTATGAGATAGACATAATTTTTATTACATAAACCTCCATTTGTGATGCATATAAGGTGTTTGATAAAATGCTCAATTGAAATAAATTTAATCTACCTTTTCTAAATTAGTTTCAGTTGCAAAAGCTAGCTATATTGATGGTTGGAAGAAGGTATACAAGAAAACTAGCTATGTGGATGTTTTGTGCTTGAATGGAAGCAAAAGCTGGACCCTTTACCGAAGGTTGATGAAGACGACAATGGCTTTTCAGAAGTGACAATGGCCGTATATTGCAATATGCAATCTGATTATGTATTGTTTATTATGATTCCGTAAATACTAAAAAGAAACCATAAAAAGTATAGAAACATAAAACAACAATTGCACAAAGGGAAAAAAAAAGCCACATATAAAGGATCAAACGCAGGTCTAGGCAGTGTAAAGATGACCATATAAACTTCGTTGTAACCAGTTTGGCAAGGGGTATCAGCACATCCATTTGTGCTAGAAAATATATAATATATTTGAGATTTTGAGAATAAGGTTTTATAAGCAGCGAATGTTTAGATTTCATAATAAATAAAATGATCCCACATATTAAAATACATACTAATAAAATTTAATTTTCATTAAAAAAACATACGGAGTAATTCCTAGTAAAAATATAATAAAAAAGCGTTTTCTGCCAATAACCCTTTATTGAATTAGGACCGAATATTGATTGATAATTCAAGCACTTGGAAAATTATGGAGTAATTAAGCATATATTCAAGATAATTAGTCTTTTCAAGTCTTCACGACTTGCGCTAAATGCTTCATCATAGTACTATTATAATTTACATGCAATATTTAATCCATTCATTACAAACGTTTATAGATATTTGCTAAAACAATACCGTCGCAATAGAAGGTTACATTTACCCTTTTAATAGACGACTACTCTTTAAGAATCTAGGATGAGAATCCATACACACCGAAGTTAATTTATGTTTTAGTAAACACATCTAATACGACAATAAAAATAAAAGGTTACCCTGACTATGGATTTCCCTAGAGCAAAAATCATCTTTTTAAAGTTTAACTAGACCTCTGAATCCTGGCCAAAGAGGAAATTACTTGGTATAATTTTTGACCATGAATTTACAGGATCATTACACCTTTAAGGTAAAAAGAAAAAAAAATAGTCAAACTCTAATTCAATAGACAAATTGGTTCTTTTGAAAATACAGATGTGCTGATACCCCTTTGTCGTAATGGTTACTGAACGATGATCATATTGAGTAATATCCCCACGCACCCATGTTCGACTCCTTTCAAGGACAGACAAAATGTTTTTAACATAACATTACTATACGGGATCATTTTGAATATAGAGAAGTCATTTTGTTTTTATAGGGTTCAAACTTCAATCCGTTAAAATGGATATAGAGTCTTACAAATCAAAAGGGATTCTATTAAAAATGATACCGTCCCAGAAATTCAATCAGACGTCATATACCAACTCCTTTGAGTGTAAATGAATTGATACCTATAAAACTCAATTCACATAAAGAAGTTCAAACGTCCCTCAGTACACAACTCCCACAGAGAAGTTCAAACGTCTCTTAAAACACAACTCCCATAGAAAATTTCAAACTTCAATTTGGGGCTTCACAACTTGATTGAATTAGTAATTCTTGGGTAATATCGCCTTGCACAAACTGTTGTTCCTTCTATTGAACTAACAAGTGTGTATAAAAGAAACATATAACTGACTTTAAAAAGTAGTAAAGAACCCGTTGGTTTGCCGAGGTTACAATTATACCCTTCGCAAATAATATAAAACTATAGTATTTACCTATTTAAAGGATCATTATTGTATATTTAACATTTGTCAATGGTTTACTTTGATTATCTTAATTAGAAAACGATACTTTCGAAACAAAAATGAAGAAAAATTATTTTCAAACCAGTTATAGTTTAAAATATTCCTCTTTTTGCCAGGTTTTGAACACTGCTGTGCACAAACATTGAAACTCAAGCAGTGTGTTGCAGTAATCATTGTAGTAGGGGGTATCTTTTTAACTTTAAGAACATTTCATTTTAGTTTGATTTCTAGAAAACGAATATGATCCCTTAATTTCCAATTTGTTAATTTACGAAATCATAAATTAATTCAGTGTTTCAAAAATCACCTTTTGATTTCCTTAAAGTTAAAAAGATCCCGTAAAATCTTATTCATAGTTAAAATGTAGACAAAACGTTGCTCCAAGGGTTCGAACACGCCACGCAGGCTGAAGGAAATATAGGAAGCATTGCAGTGACCATTGTAGCAAGGGGTATCAACACATGCAATATTGTAACGTTATTTTATTTATCTATTTGAATGAGAACAGTTCATTTTTGTTTGATTTCTAGAAAACGAATATGTTCCCTTAATTTCAAATTTATAATTTGTTAATTTACGAAATCAAAAAATTAAGTCAGTGTTTAAAAAATCACCTTTCGATTTCCTTAAAGTTAAAAAGATCCCGTAAATTCTTATTCAGAGTTAAAATGAAAAAAAGATTGTTGATATCAGGGATCGAACACGCCACGCAGGCTGAAAGAAGTATAGGAAGCATTGCAGTGACCATTGAAGCAAGGGGTATTAGCACATAACCTTTGGTAAAGTAAATTATTTTATATGGCTGCCATAATTGTATTAATTAGAATCACTTGTATATTCAATTTACCTTGATTTCATTATTTTTTAAATGATCCCGTTAAATCAAAGGCATATAAAAAAAAGATTGAACAACTTTAAGATCTAGGTTATTCATCTGGGTTCCCAAACCGCCGCCTACTTCCTCACTGGCCGCCTTACCATCACCGTCGTCACCACCCTCAACAAACCTCCCTTCTCTTTCGAATCTCTTATTTCTTTTTCCTTCTAATATTACCCCTCTTACCCTAGATTACGGCCGGAAATAAGAACACCAACGACCCACCGCCGTCGTGGTTTGACTCCAACAACCGCCCTTGGGTCGAAGACCACAACCGCCAAAACCCTAAATCGTAATCTGGGTTCATAAATCTGGGTTTATGAAGAACATGAAGAACATAAGAAAATCAAAGTTTAATTACAAAAACTTTAATTCAACCAAAAACTTTAATTCAAGGAAGAACGTGAAAAAAAGGAAGAATATGACGAACAGAAGAAAATCAAACACCAAGAACTGAGGAGATCACGAAGAACGGGAGAGAACACTGAGAATGGATGAAAAAAATTAAACCCAAAAATATGTTTTCTCTCTCCTGTTGAAAAAAAATCTGAAAAAAAAAATGCATTAATTAAGTGTATTGTAATCTGTGTAAAATTTGAAATTCAAATTTGAAATTAATTTGAAAATTTGGGAAATTTTCAAAAAGGAGGGCATCTTTAAAGATGTCATTTCAGCCAATGAATGACATAGAGTACAAGATTCCATGTACTCTAGGAGTACATGTAGCACCATCCCTTATTAAACTTATCACTTGAGGCCTAAACGGCCCTAAAGTAAGGTTTTTATTAACGTGGTTGATTAGATGAATTATGAAAGTCATTAATAGATGCAAGAACATGTTCTGGAGGAGTGATCTTGTATAGCCCCTCAATTGTTTTTTAATAGAAGTAATAATTTTGTCAGGGATCGGATAGCATTAAATTAAAATATCTTCTTCCAAAGTCACAAATTCCAACTTACAAGGAAAATAAAGTAGTCCGTATATGATATTGAAGACTTCCATGTGCAGATTGCAAGTAGCCATCAGCCCATCAAATTAGCTAGGATGATCCAACTAATAATAATTCATGCAATCCACAAGCAATCTCAACTTGACCAACTTAACCAAAATCAATATTCTACAAAATACAGGGAAAGATTCCGTATATACTAACAATAGTAGATGGTAGAATCTTTAGTTTCTCAGTCTTGGTACACTGTATAATTCTTGTTCATCCAATCGACCAGTCACGGAAGCTGCTCTCGTTGTTGTATTTTGTTTGGTTCTTCCGTCGATCTACTAGCTACTACGGAGTAGATTTAGAAGCACGTGAATACCGGGCATGATTTTTTTGTTTTAAAGGTAAGATGATGAGTGAAGGGTCTTACTGAACTGATAACTCGCACAGGTATATCCACTCAGACAGCAAGCTTAGCAGGTCAGACACATGAAAAAGAGATTATAAGGGAAATCCTCACTCCTAGTGGAGTTTGATCCCATAACCTTGAGATTAAAAAGTCAAATCTTTATCAATAGGTCAAACATTGTTTGTATATCGGTCATGATTTAATTTTCAAAAACATACACAATACTCCATAGATATCTCATACTGTAATATAGTAACATTAAAAATAAAACATTCTAAATTAAATGTACTTCCTTAGCTTTTTTTGTTTGTTTGTTTGTTTGTCCTGTTTCAAATTATGCACATGTTTTGATAAAATGTAATGCAAATATCTTCAAAAGAAAAAATAAGGACGTTTTAGTTATGTTAGGTTGAAACCAAACTTCTCGAAATTTATATTTCATACTACGTAACAGAGATTTTATGTAGGCGGAAAATGAAGAATGCCAGAATGGTAAATTTGGCTGTGTGTTGCCTGTTGCTTTGCATTCAATACATGAATAATTAATCATATGGGTACAAGAAAACTAATCTAGAATATATATCACAGGCTCACATTAGTAAATTGTAAGGCCTGGATTTGTAGAAGTGGGATTAGTCCAATAATGGAATGAGGCCCAACTGGGTATTAGCCCAAAAAGCCTATTCAAAATTTGAAGTATTCCTTCCTCATTGAGTGATGGGCTTTTCTATTGGGCTTGTCATTATCATATTAGTATGTGATCCGGACTTCATTGAAAAGGTCAACCAATAAGCACCCCCTAAGGGCTATGTTTTTTTTTTTTTTTTTTTTTTGCGCGAATGAGCCAATATAAATTACAAATGGGGGTGGGGGATTCGAACCTGAGACATATTGTACACAGGCTCTCAGTCTTAACCACTAGTCCAATGTACACCATGGAACACTAGAACATTACTCGTATTAATTTATTGGTCCACAGTCCTCAAAAGAACAAAGCCTTAACCTGCAATTTTTATATCTCTAATCACGTAGCACTAATATCTCTAATTGCGTTTAAGTAAAAATTCTTAAAAATTGATATTTGGAATCCTGACATTGATACAAATTTAACAAGATCTCACCTGACTATGTTTGTTTTTACATAATGTGAAAGAATAATTGTCAAAGTTAGTTAATGAATAGTATCCAAAAGAGAAACAATGCATCTATTGCGGAACGGAGGAAGTAATCAGATCAACCTGTAGTAAGTGTTTCATGTCTGATGTAGCGAAAACTCCTGTGAAGATTACTACGTAGTATTACCTTATAAGTATAATACGTAGGTTAGATATAAATAAAAAGTACGGCACAATAGAAAAAACGGATTTTTCATGAGATACCACGAGTTTTAGCATAATTCCTCAAACGTTCATCAAGTTTCAGAAATACATAAAATGCCCTTCACAAATGACTTAATACCAAAGATACCCTTACTAACGACGCGCCGTTAGTCCTCCGTTAGCATAGTTCCATAATTTATCAAATACCCTTATTTTAATACTTATTTCACCAAATCCCTTATTTTGAAACATAATTCACCAAATACCCATAACTTTAAACTACGAATTTTGATGCTCAACGACTAGGTTTTTTTTTCAAAATTAGTCGTTGCTTATTGTTTCCTTGGAAGTACCCCTTTTCTGACTGTTTATTGTAGCTTAGACATTGTTTTGTTTTGTAGTAAGAAGAAAGGGGTTTTTATAAAATATTTAGACTGTAGATAATAGATGTACATGACGACAAACTGGTCAGGTAGTCTCTAGCAGAATCGTACCATGCATCATCCCAATTTTGCTGCAAGGATCACATAAATTTATGTTATAAGCTGCAAATACTAATTTAATCACATAAAGAGTAGTTAAGGTTGATCAAAAGATCTTTGTATATCTTTATGTGATAGTTACTGTACATCCTAAAAAAAATCAACTACAACTATTCCAGAGCTAATGTTAGCTAGAATGAACAGAGTACGTACTCGTTAAGAAATGTGAGATTTTTATGTGAAAAGACACAATGATATTATATGGAGCAGCACTTGATTGATTCAAAATAGTAGTGGCTAATTAATGTTTAGGAGCATTTGTTATGTTTGCTTGGTCAATAAAGCATAGGATGCTTAATTAGTTAAGAGTATTTCGTTAGTGGTGAGATTATGCATGTAAGCTACTTGCATTTAATCTGATCATGCGAATATCTCCCTGATTATTAGGCTTAGTTTGTTATTTTGATTCATATAAATTGTGTAGCTTTGTATTGAGTGGAACACACAACCAACATTATTATTTTATCTTCTTACTACGGTTTTTCATAATTAGCCTTTGATATTATCATGACTTTAGTGGATTAATAAGTCATTGTGCAAAACGAAAAGGTTCTTACCTCCCACAATAACATAATTTCTTTGGACGAACATATGTGGATTATTAGGGTGTAGATGATGATTTTGAAAGAAAACTCGTGAAAAAAATGATATGAAATCAAAAAAACAATGTCTAGCTTCAATAAATAGTCAGAAAAGGGGTAACGAGTAATTTTCAAACACAAAACCTAGCCGTTAAGCATCAAAATTGGTAGTTTTAAGTTATGGGTATTTGGTGAATTATGTTTTAGAATAAGGGTATTTGGTAAAAAAGTATTAAAATCGGGGTATTTGATGAATTATGAAACTAGGCTAACGGAGGACTATCGACGCGTCATTAGTAAGGGTACCTTGAAACTTAAGTTATTTGTGAGGGGCATTTTATGTATTTCTGAAACTTAATGGGTATTTGATAAATTATGCTAAAATTCAAGGGCATTCCATGAAAAATCCGTAGGAAAAAAAAGCTTAATTAGGCAAGCAAATAATATTAGCAATTCAAATGACCTCGAAATCTTTTTATTTAAATGTACTTGTACACATAGTAACACACGATCAAGTACATACGGAATAGTACACGCTCACACTTGCGATAACGATAAATCTGAAATCACGTTTCTTGCAAACTTGACACAATCACACGTGCAAATATTGAAGTAGTAAGTAGTTTTAGGTAGGTTTAGCAGTTATAGTAGCACTTGCAAGCATAGCCACCACCATCCCAGCGACAACCCCCGAATTCGTTACTGCTATCCTCGCTTCTACAATGTGAAGAGCAATTCCCGTCGCTGAAACATATCCCTGGAAAAGTCGTGCTATACCTCGAGCATAAACTGTCCTCAGTTGCTGCTTCTACTTCTGTACGTAAATAAACATTCACCAACAATAATCATCAAAAGCTTGACTTTCATATTAATCTATTTGATCCATTGTTGCAGTTTCATACTACATAGTAATTAACAATCATTGGGTGCGTTTTATTCACCTAATTTTCATTTCATTTTCTAACTTTTCTCAACTTATTGCAACGTAAAAAACTTATTTTAGTTACTCGTATATATTATACTAGAATTTAGCCCGGATTCTATTAAATTGTTATGTTTAAATAAAACTTCTGTATATATACACCAATTTATATATTATATTAGATTAGTTTTTTTTATTTTTCATTGAATTTCATTTTAGATTTTTTTTTAAAATTATGAGGGAGTGTTTGTTTTTGGATGAAATTGTATATACGTAATATGAATAATTAATTGATAAAAAAATTTACGTGACAATTAATTATTTATCTATGTGGCACTCGAATTTTTTAATTCAAAATTAATTTTGAATTCTTATTTTTCATTGGCGGAAACCATTATATTTCCTACGTGGCGCTCTAATATTGGATTAATGTTTGATTTTAAATCAAAAAAATTTACGTGACAATTAATTATTTATCTATGTGGCACTCGAATTTTTTAATTCAAAATTAATTTTGAATTCTTATTTTTCATTGGCGGAAACCATTATATTTCCTACGTGGCGCTCTAATATTGGATTAATGTTTGATTTTAAATTAAATTTTATTTATTTTATTTTAGATTAGTGTTTGATTTTGGATGACTTTTATTTTAGATTTATTTTTTAATTTTTAGAGTGTTTGATTTTAGATGGAGTTGTATATATTAACAATTAATTAATTAAAATATCCACGTGGCACCTAATTATCTATGTGGCAATCGATTTTTCTAATTCAAAAATAAATTAGAAATTTTATTTTTCATTGGCCGAAACCATTAGTAATCCTAGGTGGCGCTCTAATATTTCAGCAAATACGCCTCCTTTATATATATATATATATTAGATTTGTGTAACCCTTATTTTTCCTGAAATTATCTTATCTTAATTTATTTTTCCTAAAACATGTGGAAATAAAATGAACAAAACAGAGCCTTAAAATAATAATCCTGACCTTGATTGGCGACAACGATGAAAATGAGAAGGATCGCAAGGAGGGCAAGGGAGGAACGAGGTTTAGCCATGTTTTCGATCTTAGTATATTTGTTACGAATTAATTTGTTATTACGATATTGTATGCGTTTGTGTTTTTTGTTGGTGAAATGCCAAAGAGGGAAAACTTGTATTTATAGTGAGTTTCGGTCCAATTAACCCATTCTAATGGTCAATTAAACAGTTATTAATTAGGAATTGAATTAGTACATGATTAAGATACAATGCAAAAACTAATGCTTCCATATCATATCCGATCTCTCTTTTTTGAATTAGTATAAGTACATGCAAGTCTATTTCCATATTAAAGAAAGGTATTAATAGGCTGATTTGTTTAGTTCCTTAACTAGTATAATACCCGTGTGATGCACGGTTTATAATCTAAATATAAATTTATATGAAATCTGTTAGACAATTATCATCAATATCGAGTTTAAAGATATTCTCCAACTAAAAAATAATTAATGATAGATAAATTTGTTATTGTTCATACGGTGTGTTACTTATTCAAACAACTAAAACAAATAAGAGTTTTTTATAAAATTATTTTCATTCTCATTCACCACTTGTGTCAAGCATAAAGTTATCTCACACTCCCTCCACTTTGATAGTAATGCCCACTTAATACTCGTACGGTCACCCGTCAACCGCATTACCTGATCACTTAACACATATCTAGACCATTTACTTTATTGAGTTAGAGATGACTTTGAGGCGGGGCGGGACCTGCACACCCACACCCGCAACCGCCTACAATTCGCATCTTCATCCCTCCATCCACGATAGAAACGATACTCACCTCTCTCAACCCCCATCTCGAGAGGTACAAAATAAAATTCATCCTTTCTTCATCACCCCCCTTCCCGTGTATCCACACCCACCCTGGACTCGATTTTTTTTCTTTTTGGTAAGAGATTTTGAATTTTAAAACTCTATTATAGATCCTCTGAAAATTCGTTTGTCTGATTAGAGTTATTGAATAAATAAACAAAATATTATAATATGTAACTTAATAGTATTTTTTTATACGTTCACAATCAATCATATGGAGGGTTAACGACTCGCGCGAGTCTAATCTAAAACTCACGATCGCCCCTTCCCTGCGACGAATACATTTTTTAACCCCATTATCGAATAAACTTTCCTCCATTACCGCCCACAACAATGGAGGTGACGGAGCGACCGAAAATCGCCCTCTTTGATCAAGGAGGGCAATTTATTTGCCAAAAAGGGAGAAAATAGTTCGTACAGAGGGATCTCCCAAAAAAATGTCCCACTGACAATCTGACATCCCTATATTCGATAAATAATCCAATTTTTTTTCCAACTAAATTTTAAATGTATTAACATAAGTTTATTACGAAGGATCAAAATGATTTGTATTAGTTATAATATTGAAAAAATAAGTGATATACATAATTAGGATTGAGTGTGTGTTCTCAAATTCTATCTATTCAAACTCGCCCCATCACCAAGGTGGGTACATGTTATCCTTATACACATCAACCAAAAATCTCTTTTTGTTAGTTAACATTAGTCAATAATCTACGTTTAACTTTGTCGCCAGACCAATCTAAAACCCAAACTCGCCGCATCATCATGTGTGATTCACCATTTACATGTATAAATTTTATTTTGCATGAAATTTTAAAGTGATATTGCAATCATTTCATTAATATATAAAAAAGTATTTTTTTATTGCAAACATATTAATAATAAGGAAACTTAATCATCTAGATCTTATAACTTTGTACATAGTTAATTACGATTTATTAGTCAAAGTTTCAATCAACATGCTCTTAAGACTTCAATAATATGAGCAAATAAACTATTATCCGTGCTTCATATAATTATATTACGACAATGAGAATGAGGAAAAAGTTAATTTTGATATTTAAGATTAAGTATAGAGTTCTTACTAAAGAAAGTATATGGCTAGGGGCTCATTTTGTTATATTAGTTAAAAAAGGGCCTATAAAATATTTGAGACAACCTTGTTAAATACATTAAACCAATAGTTAACTTTTGTTATGCATATCCGTATTCATTATATAACACAAATTCTTAAAAATGTATGATAGTATTATAATAATATAATTGATAGTCCAAGCTAAACTATTTTAAGATTTTCTATATCAAAGGAACGTTCGAAGATATCGGTACTTAGAATATGACACAATTTCTAAACGAAACTTGATAGTACTTACAATTAATAATTATTTATGTTATAAGAGAGGCAAATCAGAGAACGACATTTGTCATCTCTACATCGATTTGCCTCTCTTTTTAGTGTAGTACGGAGTATATATAGATTTAAATTAAGAAACTGACATGAGTAAATAAGTAATTCGTAGTATAATCAATTATTACCATAATTAATTAGAAGTTTTGGGTAAAACATATACAAAGTATATTAATTACTTTATCATTGGTTAGTTACCAATATTATAAAAGAGGCAAATTAGAACGACATTTGTTCAGATCCACATCAATTTGCCTCTCTTTTAGAATAGTACTCTGTATACATATGTTTGTTAAAAATCGACCAAAATAAGTCAATTTATTAGCCTAAAATATTTGGAGGAGATTTTTTAAGCAGAGAGGACTACATATTAGTCGCGCATCATTTTTTTTGTTTACCATTTCTTCCATTTTTTTTTTGGGATAAACCACTTTTATTTTCATGGTTGTTAGTAAATAAATTCAACTATTAATATCCTAAATTATCAATTAGCAAAAATTATTTAAAAAAAAGGTAATATTATGTAAGTATTTATACATATCCAAAAAAATTCTACGGAGCACATGACTATGTTCATCATAAAGTATTAATAATCACAAAAAAAAAAACAGAAAATGTAGTGTTATATGCGAATATAATAGCTAGTGTAAAATTAAATAGTTGCATCTAAAAAATGTAGGAATTGCGTAGTAAAGTAGTAGATAGATTAGATTGCACATCAATAGCTCATGTTTAATGAATCTACATATTTTTTTTAATGTAGTACAAAATGGCAGTGATAATTATCGAATTAGTTGCTAAATATGCTACGTATAAATTAGTACAATGAATGACGGTTATAGTTACCGCATTTAATTGTTAGAATATTATAGAGTACTATTGTAATTTTATTTTCATACATTCTTATTCCTTGATTGATTTTCTAATTCATTTGTATTCGAATTATGTAAATATTAAATACAAATAAGTAGACTGCTCTTAAATTTTTATGAAAATCATACTACGTACTCCATATAATTATATAATGGATTAAGGCTCCGTTTTACTGGACTTATTTTGACTGAACTTATATTATCTGAACTTACCTGAAATTAACTGAACTTATATGAACTTAACTGAAATTATCTAAACTTATCTGAACTTATTTTATCTGAAAAAAACTTATTTTGTCTTAAATAGACTTATTTGTGTGTGAAAATGTCGAACTTATCTGAACTTAACTGAACTTAACTGAACTTATCTGAACTTAACTGAACTTATCTGAACTTATTTTGTCTGAAATAAGTCAAAATAAGTCGAACGGAACAGGGCCTAATTTTTATATAAAGATAATCTTATATTGGTTATATTTGTTACCATATAGTAAAGATTTATAATTAAAAAGATATTCCCTATGTATAGAATGAAATCTTTTTTTATTTTGAGGAACGGAGAATAATTTTTTTTTTTTGAGGTAAAAGTTAACAAAAATAATTATAGAATCAAGTATTTTATTTTTTTATAATTTTTTTTAATATCTATAAGAGAGGCTAGTCAATGAGTGACATTTGTCATCATCACATTGATTTCCTCTCTTTTAGTATAATATATAAATAGATGCTCATGATGTGATTCAATTTATTTATTTATTTATCTAATATGATCTAATACTCCTCATGTGATCGAGTGTCACTTTGAGGTAGCCGCAGCCGGTTCCAAGCCTGGATAAAGAAGGAGCTGGGGTTGCAATAGGTTTGTGGCATCCAATATAAAACATAGTCGCATCTTGAATCTGGAGATAAACCGACCGATTTATGTTAGCTGACCTCAAATACTTTGGTACTAAGAATTGGAAGAAAAAGAAGAAGATGATTTAATCTGAACCGAACTTAATTATCTATACTTAGCTTATTAATTTAACCCATCTGATAAGAGATATATTGGATTTTCTTCTTAACATACCATGTTCTTAGTTATTAAATGTTTCACCGTTTAGGGTTTAAGTTTTATTTTTTCATCCTTTAGGGTCTATCTTCAATTTTCTGGCTTAACTCACCCTTAACCATACATGGATTTAAAAAAAAAAATATACGGAGTAAGTATAGTTTAATTAAATTTTATCTTAAATTATTAATAAGGCAAAAATTTCTATTAATTAATTACCTAGCCATTATAAGAAATAAGAATTGAGAAGTTAATGGGAATATAAAATTATAAAGTAGTGCCTTTCAACTTTAGGAAAAAAAATACCCCACTCTCCGATACGGAAGAAGCCTCCAAAACTTCTTCTTTGAGGTTCTCCATTCTTTTCGCTCTTTTAATGGTCAGATTATAGAATTCTCAAGCCAAACTCAATCGATCGATTCTGTAGAAAAAATTTACTCAAAATTCTAAAGGTATGTCTTTTAATTCTTTAGTTTTTCTTTTTCTTATAATTGAGCAGTGTTGTTGTCGTCGTCGTTCTGATATTTGTTTGGGTTTAGGATTCTTAAATTTTTGACAGTAATTTAAGAATAGATACTGGCTTTAATCGTAAATAAAATTATCGGTTTCCCCTATTAACTTAAAATTGGCTAGAAATGAAAGAATTTGGGGGTAAAGTTTCCTATTAATTCAAGCTTTGAGTAATTAACAATGAATTATGAAAAAGTAATGTTGTATGCTTGATTCCACGATTTAGTTTCATACTAATTGTTGTAATTGGTGATTTATTAGACCGCGCGGTCGATTAATTGATGTTGTATATTATGTGTTTTTTTTTTGGTGAGAAATGAGGGTCAAGCCCTTTAAATAGATAGAAAACCACACACAAACAGAAAACAAAGAAAACATACAAAACCCAAAACCTTAGCTACGAAAAGAAAACAAGAACATAATCAAAACAAAACCAGCTAGCTTCCAACTTCATCAGCTTCATGCCGCCACAACAGGAACTTTGCGCAGCAGTGCTAGTCCCCCCAGGTCCTCCAGTAAAATAGTACGAAGGCTTGGTGGAGCCACCTCCATTATGGTCAATTTAGGAATGAGTCCCACCCCATAGTTCGCCAACCAATCCGCAGCTCTGTTGGCTTCCCTATAGCAGTGTTTAACCACCACCTCCCACTCTGATTTTTCTATCATTTCCTTACATCTCCTAATAATATGAAAATAGGGAGAGCTAGGCACACCTTCCCCTAGCAGTGCACGTACTACCACCATTGAATCAACCTCTACTATTACTCTCTTGTGTCCTCCATTCCAAACTAACGCCAAACCCCCCAATACAGCCATAAGCTCAGCCTTGGTGCTAGATGTGTGACCACAGTTTACTGCAAACATAACCAAAGTCTCTCCTCCACAGCTACGAACAATCCCTCCTTCCCCTGCGTTCCGTGGATTATTTGTCGATGCTCCATCCGTATTCAGCTTAACCCACCCACATAGTGGATATTCCCATCTAACAAAAATGTCTCTGGTTCCAGCTCTCCTATCCCCTTCTACATTAGCTCTTTGTGCCAGTGCTTGTGTAATCATTCCCACCTTTGCCACAATAAAACCCAACTGGTCCACTGGTATTTCTGGGTGTCTGTCAAAGCTTCTGTAGTTCCTCCACTTCCATAGCCACCATCGGGTGGAGCAAAACATTACTGGCCAGTTCTCGTCCCGTGTTTGATCTCGCTTCACATTGCGCATTACCCATTTATCAAACGGACTACCAAATAGCTCATGTTCATTTATCCCCGGAAATTTTCTCCAAAGTATGGTAGCCATTGGGCACTTTCGGAGTATATGGTACACGTTTTCCTCTACCTCGTCACATACTAAACACCTTGGTTCATTAGTGAGCCTGCGAATGAACCTGTTAGCATTCGTCATTAAACGATTGTGCAGCGCCAACCATAAAAAGTACCGAATTCTTTGTGGGATGGGCAGCTTCCAGACAAACACCCAATTCCCAGTTGACCCCATGTCAAGTTCTCCTCTAATAATTTTTAGAGCAGATTTTGTGGTAAATTGGCCATTATTCGAACCATTCCAATACACCCTGTCCATGGCTTCTTCATCCTCGACCAACTCAAACGAATCGATCTGTTGTATATTATCTCTATTATATAAGCCAAGAGGGGAGGGACAATTTGGTAACACCACTTTTGGTGTCTTTTTTAAAATAGTCCATTACACCCTTAAGACCTTGCTAATTGAAAAACAAATTAATTAAAAAAAAAACAGCTATCCTAATTCAATTAATTATCCGAAACCTACGAATTCCACAAATACAAAACACTCAGAAAACCAATCACAAAGAGAGAGAAAATCTCATAAAACCTTTGAATCTCTCACTCCAAAAATTCAAAAACCCTCATTCAATCACCCCTAAATCGCAGGATTTCGTAAACCCTCATTCAATCACCCCTAAATCGCTCATTATATTCAATCACCCCTCATTCAATTGTTATTGAAATCCCTCATTCAATCACCCCTAAATCGCAGGATTTCGTAAACCCTACCCGAATATCTCTGCTAATTCAATTGCATTGCAATTTTTAAATTCCAACTTCAAGCATATCGATTTCAAGAATTAAACAAATTGCGGCCAAAGATAATTTTTGTATTCGGCGGAGAAATTGGAGATGCGCCGCCGTTTCATCACCGACGGGGTCCACCGGAGACTGATTTTCCGGCGACGAGGAAGCAGTGGCGAAATCAGTTAATATTGTAAGCTTTATTTTCTGTAATTTGAATGAAACTTTCGAATCTCTCACCTGATTTGTTTTCCCCAAATTTGAAATCTAAATTCTTCGAATTTACTTCCAATTTACTCAGCAATTCAACCAAACACTTAATTTTAATTAAGTTTAATATTAATCTATTTTAATTACGAAATTGTGCACAAAATTTGACGAAAATGAAAGAGAAAACGGTTATTGCATTACCTACGCCCTGCAATCTTGCGCAGAATTATCAATCTCTATTTCTTTAAAAAATGGGTGTTGAATTAAATTTGCAGAATAACAAGCAGTTGGTGTTTGGGGATGTCTATGGAGCTGGTTCGCTTCCTAAACAGGTGGAGCTTGAAAAAGCCCAGAATGTGGACCTTAAATTCCAAGTTCCTGATGTTGGTAAAGCGATTCAGGTATAATTCGTAAGTTCAAGTGGTTTGGTTTGGTTAGCTTTCAAATTTGTGTGATATATAAATATATTATATTGGACTTTCAAACTAAGGCTTCTATGTGGTTTTCTGTGTAGAGTTGTATTTTCGATTAATTTGTGTGAATTTATTGTTTCTTTTGCGGTTAAATTGATGGCGGTTTTGTTTCGATTGATTAGCATTAAATAGCGAGTTCGTTTTCTAATTGGTTGAATTGATGTGTGTGTACTTGACTGAAAAGCTAAGTTTTTTAATCCAGAAGGAAGTGTCAAGGACAGAATTTCTGTTAAAGTCATTGAAGGGGTATTCTAATTAGCTGAATTTTCATGTTGTTATGCAACTTATGTTTAATTGATTATGATTTACATTAGTTAGTTAGGGTCCTACATTTAGGAAATTGAAGAATAATCGTGTTTTTCGTGCTTTATTCAATTGTATTGATTACAATTTATTTGATGATTTGTTGCAGAATTTTATTCATGATGAAGATATACGGCTTGATACGATCAAAGCTAGATGTAATTTTCTGTAATTTGAGCTCAAATTCGTTTGTTTTTGCTTATAATTGATGAATTGTATGTATTTTGAAAGGGTTTTTGCATTGTTAAAGTTAGAAATGTCATCAAACGACATGCTGAATAGACGGAGCGACTTTCAAGGTATGAATTATTCAAAATTGCTAATGTAATGTGGATAGACCGTCAAGAACTTAATTAGAGAGTTTGGTGCCCAGATGTAATGAGTCTTAAATGTGCTTCTTGATCATATATGATGGTCTTTAATCTTTAAACCGTTCACTTATTCTTTCGTTGCATCGTTTACATTACGTCTATTTGAATGTTTTTTGCGTCATCTATCCAGAATGGTTACCGTAAATTTACACCATATCCATAGAAATTATAGAAATTTTCCTAATTTGTTTTTCTGCAACAAATTATTAACCAAAGAATGATTTATCTGAACAGGCATTCAAAGAAGCCGATGTAGATTTAGACGGAAAGATTTGTAGATCTGAATGGCATCAAATTGTATCCAAAAATCCCAAATTGTTGAAAATAATGACTCTCCAATATCTCAGGTATGTGTGATGATCTACTCTCATACTCAAAAATGTATAGTGTTAAAAAAATTGCAATCTGTATAGCTTGCCAAATATGAAACGCATAGCAGGCAAACAAAATTGAACTAGGTGGTTTGACTGCTGCTACAAGTTATACTTTTGATTTTGAGATTATGTTCTTTTATTTTTATCATGTTTTCTTTAATTATAGCTGTAATCTTTCATCCATATTCTATAGTCTTTCATTTGCATTTGAGATTTCATTGTCTGAACTACATACTATATTCCTGTGGCTGCCAAAGTTGATGCCAGATTTTTTCACATTTAGTTGCATAAGACCATACATGTTAGCCGCACTCTAATTCTTTCCATCTCTCTGTTTTTTTGATTAATTTTTCAATTGCTTTGAAATTTCGCCTATCAATTGTTGTTATGGATCTGGATTTATCTTATTTTCACAGTAAATTTTAAAAAATGTGTGCAAGTTTCGTGATTCTAGCTATTCAATTAACTTGCTCATTTGAGGGTTTTTAATTTTGTTGTTGATCTAATTTTCAGTAATTTACATTGAACTATGTTGATTATATGTGTTCATTGGTTGTTAATTGATGTAATTAGTTTGCATCCTTCTTTGGGGATCTGACATTGTCTCTATTGTGAAGAGGACTAAAGCTATCAAGGCCCGACTTGAGCAAATGGACCGCGCTACTGCTGAAAATTGCCGCCTATCTTCTGAATTGAGTACCCCAATTGATCGGTAAGGAACACTAATCTCGAAACCAATTGGGGATTTAATTGTTTGTAATGTTTGTTCTGCAAAATAAATATTGTGCTTTGGTTGGTAATTGAGATGGAAGTTGATATATGTTGGCTGAAAATTGGAAGTTTTGTAGGATTTAATGTTCTGGTCAGATAAAACCATGATCAAAATGTAGAAATTAATTGGCTTTTTCTGTACGTGTATTGGTGTATGTGAAAATTGGATTTAATGTTCTGATCTGCGATATGTTGAATCATGATCCTGGGTAATTCATTTTTTTTTTTGCTGTAGTTACTATTTGATTGTTTTATGTTGGTAATTAGATTATTTTGAATGTTTAGAGCTAGGTTGATTGATTAAGCAGCCTTCTGATAACTTCTCTCTGGTTCTCAGCTCACACTGGGTTAATAATTCAAGAGAGCACTGGAATATAGCTGCACATTCAGTCAAAAAACTGAATGATCTCTATGATTTTATTACTCAACCCACCAAATTATCACAGCATGAAGAACATCTAGCTGTTGAACACTGCAAACACAACAACCTAACTGGCTGCACTGACTGACTGGAAAAGCACAGCTGCTGCCTGCTGCCAACTGAAACCCACCAGAACTCTATCCGAAAGACCCTGCAGAACCTGCTCAGAAGCAAAAGCCACTAGACCAAGCTGCTGCCACCTGACTACATTATTTCGCGCGTGCATAAATCAGGAAATAATGTGCATAATCTAACTTATATATTTAGAGGTTATACTTAGAATTCGTGTATATGATGTGTTCTCTAATCTAGGAAATGCGCTCCTCAAGTTTGTACTTGAGTTTTGATTTCCTCCATTGCACCTTAGTTTTGATTTCCTCCATTGTTTCATCTTTCTTTTCTAAGGTGAGGAACCATGCATTTTCTTGAGGTTCATTTAGTTGATTTAATTTTTCTGAATTTTTAGGGATTATAACACTCAATTTATGAGTTCATTGATTAATTCAGAATTTAGGAATTTTCTGATTTTTTCGAGTTTGATCAAAAGTGGAGACACATCAAGGAGAAGAATTAACAATCCGGGAAAAAAAATCTACGAGAGAAGAAATTAAGTAATATGATGTAAATTTTGAATTGTTTTAGTTGTTTTTACTTTTTAGTACTGAATTTGAGTAAATTGTGTTCATTTCTTATTTTACGTAAAATCCCCACGAATTATATAATTTGGTTTGGTTTGTGACAATATATCCATCTATCATTTTAGTTTGTGTATAATCTCGCACGCATCGCGTGCATATAAGACTAGTGTATGACTAAGGGAACTTACTAACTATGTATGTGCAATATTTTGATATGAGTTATAGAATAAATCTATTTTTACTAACTATACCGTTTCCCCATTTTCTGCAACTCCATAAATTTGATATTGATGTATGTTACATGTATTAATTACCATAAAATCGCTACTCTTTCTAGTATAAAACCAAAAGAAGTTAAGAAGTTGTGACATGAAAAGAAACAAGAGCACATATAATAACACTAAGAACAATTGCTACATATATTGTATAGTAATCCAATCATAATCAGTAAGCTAATATGCCAAATGATTTTTGATGATATTCTTTATCCCACGACGTTGGTTATGATTGGATTACTATACAATGTACGTAGTATGTAGCAATTGTTCTCAGTGTTACTATATGTGCTCTTGTTTCTATACGATTGGATTACTATGATATTTGATAATTTATGCTCTTGTTTGAGCATTTGTTTTGTTTGATTTTGGTAGTTTCTTGTTGTTGGCTTTTGGTTAATTAAGATAGAACTTAATTAAACTTAAAAAAAAAAAAATCATGCATGGTTAAGAGTGAGTTAAATATGGGTTAGTTTGTCTGAAAATTGAAAATAGAACCCAAAGGGTGAAAAAATAAAACTTAGACTCCAAATGGTGAAAAATATGATAACTTAGACCCCCTTTGTTTCTTAACTCCATGTTCCTACCCCAAAACATTACGGCATGAAGGAGGTTGAGAAAATGATCGACGTTATAGAATTAACTTAAAAGATTGGGTGATAATAAATGTCACAAGTTGCAACAACATTTAGTTGTCGCAACCTTACGTGTCTGAGTTTAATTAGTACATATAGGCGCCACGTAGGCTATGCGTCGTCAATTTTTTTTATTTTTTTATTTTTACTATCAAATGCAATATTTTTACTATGAAAATAATGTAAGCAAAAGTAGTCGATACAGTACAAAGAAAGAAACAAATATTTATTATATTTATAGTAAACCTATATTTCTTTTTATCTTGTAAACTACAAATTAAAAAAATAAAAAGTATTCTAATAATGTAGTTTTGTGTAATTAAAAAAATACATCAACTTAATTTAAAAAACACACTAATTTATAATCTAATAATATATTTTATCTAAATAAAAATTCATAATTATAAATTACTTAAAAATATTATTTTAATTTTAATAATTATACATCAATTCTTTTTCCTAGTAAAAGTGTCATTCGTACAAGTACAGCGGCAAGCAAGCAGGTTAAATTCTCTCTCAAAAAAAAATCCCACTTTTCATGTGGTTCCCCATCCCTATCTCATCTAGGGTTTGTGTTCTTGACTGTTGTTGGCAAGATAAGATCATCGTTTACCATTTAATCCGTATTTTATTTCAGTTTTAATCTTCCTAGTAGTTGTTTAATCATCTTTCCTTTCAGTCCGTATTTTATTTCAGTTTTAATCTTCCTAATTCCTATGATTTGTTTAATTCTAGGACTTTCTTAAATCTTTTAAACATTCACTTTCTTTCTTTAAATTTTATTTACAAAGCAATTTCTTGTGAGTTTTAAGTTTTAACCGACATCTGACAACTCTTTGTGCTCTTACTTGATTATTTTTTTGTGCTCTTACTTGAATATTTTCTCTTCAATTTTATTAAAGTTGTTTCTCACTTCACTTAACTGAATTAAGCGGTCCTTATACAAATCTAAAACCCAGTTTCATTTTCTTTGTATTCTCTGTTTTTTTTCTTGACTTGAATAAAAAATTTCAAAACTCTGCTTTCGGTGGTTTCTACCTGTCTTAATTTGGTCTTTAGGATATTTCTTCATCTCCTTTTAAATTCAAACTCTTTTTCCTATCGTTATGAATCTTTGGAATACCTTTCATATGGGTCCTCTTGCTGCACCTCCACAACAATTGCACTTGGATGAAATTAATTGGGATAAGTCTGTTTTTGGCCATTTTTTTGATACAAATCCTCCTAGCCGCTTTTGTGTTCAACATATGGCAGATTCCCGATAGTTGAAGCGGGGAAGTATAACTGTGTATCAAACAGGGCCTTTCTATATTTTTTTTTGTTCGCATCTGGCAGACGTTGAAGCAATATTGGATCTTCATACTACCGTTATCGACGGCAGGGTGATCAACTTTCAAAGATGTAGTTCTAGTACCATTCTGGATAACATTTCGTTTGAAAATACAGAGCTTTTATGGATAACTTGTATGGGAGCTTTGGGTTCGACTTGTTTGCCTTCCATTGGGTTTGCTCGACCCAAAGTGGGCATTAAGAGGTTTCAATCTCATTGGGTATGTGGAAACCTTGGATCATGATGATCAAGTTCTTCTGTCAATACCAGAATTCAGAGCTATAAATTTTGTAAGAAGTGTGGGTTAGTGGGTCATTACACTAGTAATTGTGAATATACGGCTTATCGGGAAATTACAAGTAGAATGGATGGGTTTAAAGCTGCTGGTTTTTCTGTAATCCATGGCCATTTGGAAACACCCCTCTATTCGAATATGATTGAGGGATTTCCATTTTCCAGATAAATATATGTTGGTGTTAATCTTCTTCTGTTAGGATTGGATGTAGTTTTCGAAGAGCAAGATAGTAATGGTGATAATTGTGAAGATGATAAGGGTTCGGATGGAGGGTGTGGTCATGGGAACATTTCATATGATAGTGATAATCCAGGTGATGGTGTGAGAGGGGGTGAGAGGGGGTGATGTATTGAATAATGTGCTTCAGAAGGGTGATGTGCTTCAAGACATCCTATTGGATGAACAAGAGCCGGAAATTGGAGAGGATAATCATAATGTTATTAATGAAAATGATTACCAGCATGGGGGGTTATCAGACTTTGGACTTTCTGTTACAGAGTTGTACGGGGTCGTATCCAGAGAGGACAGAACATCAATGACAGAGCAAACCCTGACACCCAGGGCACACCCAAGTCAAAGAAAGACTCTAAACCCCAAGCCAAGCATATGCAATCCAGGCAGATCAAACCTCCCCAGATCACGCATAAAGATACAGAGCAGAGCTAGACAAAGCTGCATCAGTCCAAGAAGAGACCTGCAGGCTAAACGACAACGACAAGGAATAAAGTACATCGCCGTCATACACGTGGCGGCATCCAAGTAGGCCAAAGTACAGAATAGTACGCCTATAAATAGCACCCACATCATTCATGATGGGACATATTCTTACACACGGTACTTGCTCCACCTTCTCTCTATATTCCCTCTCTAAAGACTTCTTATCTATTTGCTGACTTAGGCATCGGAGGGGGTTTCCTCGGTTAAACCCCCGAGGTTAGCTCACGTTTGCTCTGCTTGACAGGACCAAGGTGCTTCGGAACGTTCTCCCAGTTCCATACTCGGAACAAGTGGCGCTAGAAGGAGGAGGCCTTCCCAGACCTTGCTTCTAAAAGACCTACCCTCTCACAAAATGACTGAGTCAAGCGAACCGATAATCCAGCAGATAGAACCACCCACCTCAAGAAACAACCAGAGAACCACAAATGTACCTTTGTTCGGCATGCCTCAGAGTCTTGGTCCGCCAAGAGAGACACCACAACCCAAAGCTATGGCAACCCCTAGCCAGGGCATCCCAGTTCCAACCAGTGCCTCACTAGCACGATTGGGGGCACAGTTCTCACCCGACCAGATGCGCACAGCCATAGAAGTCCTGACCTTCCTTACTCAGACAACACCACAAGCCCAGGTCATGAGGACAGCCCCAGAGGTTGAGGTTGAGCAGAGGAGAAAACGTCCCAGACCCCAAAACAGTCCGAACGTCTGGAGGAGGAATCTGCAGCAGGAGATGGAAGGGGCTGACAGCCAAGAATATGAGGCAGAAAGTATCACGCCTAGCAGAGCTCAACCCAGAGCAAGGACCGAACAAGCACCCAGTCAGAGGCACCACTCCGGGTCAGGTATGCCAAATCCCACCCGAGCAATAGTTAAACCTGATAATTCCCCCTTCTGTGATGAGATACTCTCGGAAAAAATGGAAAAGATAAAAATGTCCACCTGCAAATATTCCGGAAAGTCAGACCCAACGAATCACCTCTCTGCCTTTGGGGGACACATGATGCTATATACCAACACAGACTCTATGTGGTGTAAGGTCTTCCCTTCCACTCTGGAGGGGATAGCACAGAGCTGGTTCGGTAAAATGCCCAAAGGCACCATAACCTCTTTCCGGCAGTTAGCTATCTTGTTTCGCACCCAATATGTGGCAAACATTGCCAGAGAAAGGATGACAGGGGAGCTGATGTCAGTCATCCAAGGACCTTAGGAATCTCTGAGGGAGTACATATCCAGATTCAATATGGAGGCATCGAATATACCCAAGTTACAGCAAGAGGTAGCAGTCCTGGCTATGATGACTGGTCTGCGGGATGGAGAATTCAAGAGCTATCTAGGCAGAAAGTCATTCATAACCCTGGCAGAGGTACTGGGGAAGGCAAATGAATTTATAAAAAGTGAAGAGATTGGCAGAGCAACCTCACGACGATATGTGGCAAGTGAGAACAATTACGGTAGTCAGAGCAAGAAAGAGCCGTACAAAAAAGAATACCCAGACAAAAGAGAAAATCAGCAGCCCAGAAAAGATTGGCACGGGCAGGTCAGAGGAAGAGGTAGTGAGTTTAAAACTGAAAAGCGAGGCAAATTCAACGAATACACTCCTTTGGTTGCATCCAGAACCCAGATTTTTGCTATCAGCAAGGAGGATGAGAAATGGCAGAGACCACCGAAAATGTACAACAAATACAGGGACACGAAGAAGTACTGTGATTTTCACAAGGATCATGGTCATCTCACAGAGGAGTGCACTCACTTGAAAGATAACATTGAGGACCTGATCCGAAGGGGGTACCTAACACAATTTAAGGCAAAAAGCTCGTATAGCAGGACCTACGAAAACAGGGATGATGAGGGTCGATTTGATAACAGAAAGACAGAGCAAAAGCAGAACCACCCAGCAGATCAGAAGAGGTCGAATGATATACTGGTCATAACAGGAGGGCCAGTTTACGCTGGTACTACAGCCAGCGGTGCTAAGGCCAGTGTGAGCGAATTTAAACACCAGGTTAATTACCATAACTCAGGAAAATGGCCTGCCCCTCCAAAAATCCCACAGTGCACCTTTACGGAAGATGATTGTAAGGGCATAATTTATCCCCATGATGACCCAATGGTGTTAGCTCTGGATGTGACTAACAGAAAAATCCATCGAATCCTGATAGACGGAGGTAGCTCTGCAAACATTCTATTCTGGCCAGCTTTCCAAGAGCTGCAGATTGAAGAAAAGCACGTAAAACCAGTTAACTACCCGGTAATTGGTTTCACAGGGGCAACGGTGATACAAGAAGGAATAGTCAGCTTACCTGTCCAAATTGGGCAGGGGAAAGATATCAAGGATGTCATGGTTGATTTCATGATAGTGAAAGTACCCGCAGCATACAACGCCATTCTGGGCAGACCATTTATTCATGATGCAGGAGCAGTGGTGTCTACTTATCACCTCACCATGATGTACACAACGAATGATAACAGATCAGCTAAGGTCAAGGGAAACCAAGAGCAGGCCAAGAGATGCTACCACACAGCCCTGAAACAGCCACCCAGACCCCCACCCCTGGCAGAGGCAGACATTCCCTTGTCCAGAAAGAGAAAGAGAGCAGAGCGTAAAAAAGACGCACTACTGGACATGGAAAATTTTGAGCATCGTGAAGAAGGACTGTTAAAACCAGCCCCAGCAGAAGAAACAGAGGAGATAGAACTGGAAGAAGGAGTAGAGGACAGAACAGTCCGAATTGGCACAGATATAGACCTTTCCCTGAGGGTAAATATCATCGATCTGTTGCGAGAGCACGCGGACATATTTGCCTTCTCTGCCGACGAAATGCCAGGGATTGATCCCAGCGTCATGGTTCACAGGTTGAATGTTAACAGAGAAGTCAGGCCAGTAAAACAGAAGAAGAGAACTTTTTCGACAGAGAAAAATGTAGCCATCCAAGAAGAGATCAGCAAACTGTTAGCAGCCAAATTCATAGAAGAGTGTGACTACCCAGAATGGTTGGCTAACGTTGTGATGGTAAAGAAAGCGAATGGTCAATGGAGGATGTGCGTAGACTTTACAGACCTAAACAGGGCTTGTCCGAAGGATTGTTACCCGCTACCCAGGATAGATCAACTGGTGGATTCCACCAGCGGGCATGCCCTGCTGAGTTTCATGGATGCCTTTTCGGGCTATCACCAGACCAGTTTGTTAGAATCAGACCGGAAAAAAGCCGCCTTCATTACAGACGCTGGAGTTTACAACTACAGGGCTATGCCGTTTGGTCTAAAGAATGCAGGGGCCACATACCAGAAACTGGTAGACAAAATATTCGCAGGGCAAAAAGGCCGAAACGTGGAGGTGTATGTAGATGACTCCATAGTCAAGAGCAAAAAGGAGGGTGATCACATTAAGGATCTGAAGGAAACATTTGCAACATTGAGGCAATTTGGTATGAAGTTAAACCCAAAAAAATGTGTGTTCGGTGTTAAGTCCGGAAAATTTTTGGGGTTCCTGGTCAGTGAAAGAGGAATTGATGCCAATCCAGAAAAAGTAGAGGCCATACTCAACCTACCAGAACCAAGAAACATACGAGACATCCAGAGGTTGACTGGGAAAATGGCAGCACTCACCAGGTTCATCAGCAAGTCCGCGGATAAGTCTCTCCCCTTTTTCCAGGTGCTAAAGGGAAACAAAACGTTTAAATGGGGAGAAGAGCAAGAGAAAGCATTCAAGGAGGTGAAGAACCACTTGAAAAGCCTCCCAACCATAGCCAGACCAGAAGTGGGGGACATATTACAGCTATACATCTCTGCCTCCAAGAAAACTGTAGCAGCAGCTCTGGTATTCGAGAAGGATAAAATCCAGCAGCCAGTCTACTTTGTCAGCCACATCCTCAACCCCGCAGAACAGAGGTACCCCCTGATTGAAAAAATGGCCTTTGCCATCATGATAGCTGCCAGGAAATTGAAACCATACTTTGACGCACATAAAGTGCAAGTGTTAACTAATCAACCTTTAGAGAAGTCATTGCAAAGGTTAGATACTTCTGGTAGACTCCTGAAATGGGCGGTGGAACTCTCAGAATATGACATCGAGTACAAACCCAGAACCGCCATAAAAGCACAGGCACTGGCAGATTTCATAGCAGAGGCATCATACGAGGAGGAGGAAGAGCCATTGGGGACTTGGCAGATCTCAGTAGACGGCTCCGCTGCAGTCACAG
Organism: Spinacia oleracea; assembly: GCF_020520425.1. Classification (NCBI taxonomy): domain Eukaryota; kingdom Viridiplantae; phylum Streptophyta; class Magnoliopsida; order Caryophyllales; family Amaranthaceae; genus Spinacia; species Spinacia oleracea. Next base: position 134,226,900 of record NC_079490.1, on the reverse strand, counting down.
GGTCGGGTGCAGGTATCATAATGGTATCACCAGAAGGCAACGTTTTCGAATATGCTATAAAATTCAAATTCAAAGCTTCAAATAACGAAGCAGAGTATGAGGCGGCAATCGCAGGAATCCAGATGTGCAAAGCAGCAGATGCTAAGAAAATAGTGCTCAAAACCGATTCACAGCTGGTTGCCAGCCAATATAGAGGTGAATATGAAGCCAGAGAACCGTCTATGCAGAGGTACTTGGCCTTGATGAAAGAAGCAGTAGCCCAGCTAGAAAGCTTTGAGATTCAACTGGTTCCCAGGGCAGAGAACAGTCAAGCAGACGCCCTATCCAAATTAGCAAGTTCGACGCTACAGGACTTGGAACAGTGATGGTAGAGGTCCAGGAAGAAAAGAGCATTGACAAAAAGCCTGCAGTTAACTTCATTGACACTGAGCCACAGTGGTATGACAGTATAGTCTCATACAAGCTGGGAAGGGGCCTTCCCACAGCAGAGCAAGAGCAGAAAAAAGTAAAACGAAACGAGCATTGGTTCGTCATTTACCAGGGTAAACTGTACAAGAAATCCTTTTCGTTGCCTCTGCTGAGATGTGTATCAACAGAGGAGTCGCAACGAGTCATTGAGGAAATACATGAGGGAATATGTGGAAATCACATAGGTGGCAGGACATTAGCCTTGAAAGCTCTCAGAGCAGGATATTATTGGCCAACCATGGTAAGTGATTCTCAAGCATATGTTAAAAAGTGCGACAAGTGCCAGAAATTCGCCCCAGTGATCAACCAGCCCTCTAATGACTTACAGCCAATCATCAACCCTATACCATTCGCCCAGTGGGGAATGGATATCCTGGGACCATTCACAGCAGCAAGCGGGGGAAGAAAATTTCTGATCGTGGCAGTTGACTATTTTACTAAGTGGATTGAGGCAGAGCCCACTAAAAGCATAACAGCCAAGCGGATGAAGGATTTCATCTGGAAGAACATTGTGACAAGGTTCGGCATCCCACAAAGTTTAGTCTTCGATCATGGAACACAGTTCGACTGCACTCCTATAAAGGATTACTGCGCTGAACTAAGAATAAAATTCGCATACGCATCTGTATGCCATCCCCAGAGCAATGGTCAGGCAGAGGCAGCAAATAAACAAATCCTGGGAGCACTGCGAAAGAAGGTAGAAGATTTTAAGGGTGCATGGGCCGACCTTATTCCAGAGATCTTGTAGTCCAACAGGACCACTGAAAAAGAAGCAACAGGAGAAAGTCCTTACAAACTAGCTTTTGGGGCTGAGGCGGTCCTGCCTGTCGAAGTGGGTCTACCTAGCTTTAGAGTGCAGTACTATGAGGAAGGCACTAATGAGCAGCGTATGAGGGAAGCATTAGATCTCTTACCAGAAGTCAGGCTGCAAGCAGAGCTCAAGTTGGCAGCAAACAAAGAAAAAATGAGCAGGGCATACAACAAGAGGGTAAAGCACAGACCTATGCAAATGGGGGATCTGGTCCTCAGAAGAACAGCTGCCACTGGAAAGGGAAAGGCAGAAGGAAAGTTCACTGCCAATTGGGAAGGACCTTACCAGATCACAAAAGAGGTAGCCCCAGGCTCGTACCATCTAATGACGATGGAAGGAAGAGAATTGAAGAACAGCTGGAATGCCAACATGCTAAAGAAATACTATGTATAGACACAAGAAGTTAATACTATAACAAGGCAATAGAAGCCAGAGTAGTTCTTTACTTTTGTAATTTTCCACGCTTACAAGCATAATAAAAATTGGCCCAGCTACCTTCGATAAGAAGAAAGCGCGTCAGGTCTTTTGGAAAAGTAAAAGTTGAACGGCTAAAACTCGTAAAAAAAAAAAAAAAAAAAAAGAGAGAAACGCTATCAACAAATAACTTGGTCTGATCAACCAAGTTATTGGGTAAGTTTTTTCTCAACGAGATTTAAGAGAAAACGTTTCTTGAGTTTTGTCCTGGCCAAAGCCAGGACAATTCAATAATGCGCAGCCAAAGTAGGCTGGAATAAATACGAAGACACTTCTTGAGCTTTGTCCTGGCCAAAGCCAGGACAATTTAATCATGCGCAGCCCAAAATAGGCTGGAATAAATACGAAGACACTTCTTGAGCTTTGTCCTGGCCAAAGCCAGGACAATTCAATCATGCGCAGCCCAAAATAGGCTGAAGTAAATACGAAAACACTTCTTGAGTTTTGTCCTGGCCAAAGCCAGGACAATTCAATGATACGCAGCCCAAAGTAGGCTGGAGCAAATACGAAAACACTTCTCGGTTTTTGTCCTGGCCAAAGCCAGGATAATTCAACAATACGCAGTCCAAAACAGGTCGAAGTGAATATAGAAATACTTCTTGAGTTTTGCCCTGGCCAAAGCCAGAACAATCAAACATGCAAAGCGGGTCAAAAGGAAATATGGGGGAAACAAAAAAATAAAAATAGCAAGCAGAAAAACAAGGTAAAACGCAACATAAGCACGACGAGTTAACAAACAATGGGACCGGCGGCTATACCTCAAAAACTTATGCAATGTACAGCCCTACAAAATGGCCACTGTCGATCAAAACTAAAAACAATAAATATTATTCCCAGAAACAAATTTTTACTCTCCACGCAGGGAGGACAAAAACAACTAGAAGAAATAAACTATGCATTGGCTGAGGTAGTGCAAGATGAACATGGGGACAGCCGCCTGTGCCATTATTGCCCAGCATCATCTTCAGCATCAGACAGAGGCAATTCCCCAGGGTGGACATTTTCAACACAATGATCAGGCACCCCATCATCCTCTGGCACCGCACCGCCTGCAGCCAAAGACGCTTGCTCAGCCTCCCTCTTCTTTCTCAGAAGCTCAACATGGAGCCCAGCCAACCAAGCAGCTTCGATAGGAGACCAGTCAAGATCAGGATGCTTCTCTTGCACTATTAGCGAAGCAGCCTTCCAACCGCCATCATAGCTCTGAGTGCGTAGAGCATACTGCTCATCTGACCGACGGAAGTCGCGAATGGCAGCCGCAAGTTGATCTTCGATGGAGTTCTGCAGTTGGGCCATCTCATTGTCATGAGATTGCTCAACAGAGAGAAAATCTTGCTGAAGAGTCTCAATTTTCTGCTGCCCGGTAACCAGATCAATTTGGGCCTGGGAAAAGCTAGCCTGCAGCTGATCACGCTCTTCAGTAACAAGCCTCAATTGGTCATTGGCCGAAGTAAGGCAGGTCGAAGATAGCTCCAGACTATCAGTTAGCTCCTCAATTTTTTTCTTTTGGGCCTCCATATGGGCAGCATTGGCAGCAAGTCGTTTCTGATAAACTATGAAAACTTCTGTCAACTCACGAACAGCGTTGCCGCACTAAGAACATAGAAAAAGAGGCAAGCATTGTAAGTTAGTGCATAGCAAAAGAAACGAACCAATGTACCAAAGGAGAAGAGAAATAAACCAAGTATACCTCCATGACCTTCTGGCAAGCATTCGCCCCAGGGGTATACAAACGCTCTTTGGGCAAGTCGTTGGGCAACTGCAGACCTCTCAACATCCTCAGGGCGAGCGTCCCGCCTTTCTCAGGGTAGTTCCCATATAAGCTTTCTGATTCGGATACGTCCCAGCGCGGAACAAAAGTACGATCCGAAGCAGAAGGACCAGAGAAGATAGCAGCCAGCTCAGGGTCGGCCTGGGGACGAATGTCGAGAAATTCTTTCTCAACAAACTCCTTATGCCGACCTGTGATATGCAGGTCAAGATCATCAGCAGCCATATCATTTCCTTGAAGCTCTTGCTCCAAAAACCGTCGAAGAGAGCTACCAGAATTGTTGCTACGATGGGGATCAGCCGCAGAAGGGGAGGCTCGGAGTAGCTCAGCCCCACCATCAAGCCTGGGTTGTTTCCCAGGACGCTGAACAAAAGGCGGCTCTTCAGCTTCGATGTCCACAGGATCCGACGCAGAGCCCGAACGACCTGGCTGGTCACATACCTCATCAGCCACTTCCCCAAAATCATGACCTGCATCCTCTGTTGGAGCTTCGAGCCCAGCCTCGAAATCAGCTCGGTCACGACGAGAGCCTGACAGGGCACCGCGATGGGAAGCTCCACGAGAGGTCTGCCCTCGGCGAATAGGAGTGCTCGCAGAGCCAGTGGGTGTAGAGGAAACCACCCGAGACACTCTAGGAACGACCCCAGAACCGCCACCCCGACCAGATCGGCGTGTAGAACTTCTCCGGCTGCCCTCTATTTGGTCAGCCAAAATTTGATACCCATTCGCAGCGGGATCGGGGGGAGCAGCGCAGATGAAAGAACCATCAGCCCGAACACCCAATTCCTCAAGATTCAAGAATCGACGACCTAAAAAAAAAAAAAAAAAAAAGAAAAAAAAAAAAAAACATAAGGAAGAGAAAAACAACTCGCACAAAGAGAAAATAAAACACGAAGTGAGAAAGTAACACAGAACTAACCTTGAGGGTGAGTAGAACAAAGAAACATAGCGGACAACACGTCATTCCGCAGAACATAACTCGAATGCGGAAGCCAAACACGGGGCAACCGCCCAACCTCTTTACCAGCAGCATTAAACTTTGGCTCAGACGAAAAATGCTCAAAAGCCCTCTCCTCCAGGACAGCACCATCTAAAATCTCGACTCCCTCTAGCCGAGTCCGAGGTCGAACAAAACCCCGAGCAACAGGAAAGTCAGCAGGGACAGCGAGCCAGTAAAACCTATCCTTCCACTCTTTTTGACCAGTAGGCATCCCATGGCAGGTCAATCTTCCACGATTGCAATAGATGGAAAACCAACCAATCTTGTTCCCAGTACCACTGTTGCGCAGATGATGGACTCGCTTACAGAGAGAAAGGGTCTCAGAGAACTCCAAAAACCGACAGACCCAAATATAGCTGATCAAAGTACGAACAGCGAAGGGATGGAGCTGAGCTAAGCAAACGTTAAACGCACGAAGGATCTTCACCAAGGTAGGATCCAGAGGAAAGCGCAAACCAAAGTCCAGACTATAGGCATAAACGCCTATGCACCCCTCTGGTGGATGAGTGATCCGAGCATCGTCGTCTGGCACGATGAGTCGATAACCATCAGGCAGACCATAAAACTCTTTACCAACAACAACGTGATTCTCTTTTCGCGCATCATCAGTCCACTTAGCATTCAACTTCGCGTGTAAGGGACCAAAAGCAGAGGCCTCAGAAAGGAAGGGCGTCGAATCCCCAGGAACGACATTCTCTTCCACGTAGTTCGGAAAAGGCCTCATCTCATTTACCTGGGCCAAAATATCTTCCCCACCAGCTTGCCCACCCACAGAAATAGTGACATGGTTGGCCATCATAGAACGAAAAATAGATTCCCGGCGTCTGTAAACACGTAAAGACAGTTCAGACTCATTAGCTCCAGCAAGCTGCTCAAAATCATCTAACCAGGCCTGTTCAGACAGAGGCTGAACATCAAGCCCTGGGGGGACATTGGACGGCGGATTTATCCTAACTATCCGCGACAGATAGTCATGGCGCATCTCCCTAAGAGTTTGACGTAAAGATGGGGATAGGTCGGCTGTAGAGTCAGGACACCCAGAATCACCCGCATCTGGGGGGGGCGGCTCCTCCCCAGAGGATTCATCGTCAGAGGACAAAGGAATCACAGCAGGCACAGCGCGAGACAAAACATCATGCATTGATTTGGTTCTGTGCTCAGCAGAAGCCCGAGTCTCCTCATCAGAGGATAAAGAGACAGAGGAGGGAGAAGAGGTAACATAGGAAGCAGAGGAAACGCTTTTAGCGTCTGAGCTACTAAGGTTTTGGCTATCAGATGCATCAGACATTATGAACTGAAAGTCACAGGACAAGGGAAAAGGGCACAAAGGTAAATAACAAAAAAAACAAAAAAAGGGAAAAGCTACTCAACAATGGCGGAAGTTCAAAAACGACTTAACAATGGCGAAAAATACCAGAAATTGAAACCCAAAAAACCTCCAGAAACACTAAAATCAAGCAAACAACAAACAAAAGTCGCACAAAAGAATCGGAAAAACAACAAAAGATAGAAACTTACCGGAAAAGGAAGATAGGGTTAGAATCAAAAGGAACACAGCAACGGAAACTTCCCTTCGCGAAATGGCAAACGAAAACACGAGGGGCAAATGACCACCACAAGCAACGAGAACACTAGCAATCGACCGGAAAAGTGACGACAAACACAAAAATGAGCAAAAGATCGAATTTTGAGAGGACTTTTGCAAATAACAAGCAACGGAGAATGAGAGCACTCGAGTATTTTTCTCAGAAACACCAAGGAGAGAGAAGGTAAGAAATGAAGATGAAGAAGGAAGGAAGTTACCTTTTCTTTTTAAAAGCCAAAGAAGAACGGCTAGGATGCGAGCAACGATACAGTTGCACAAGCAGGATGAAGGACACGTGTAGACCTCAATTCAACTAATTAAACTTAATCATGATGAAGGACGGTCCAGATTGAGCGACGATTCCAATTGACTCTTCAGATGGGCAACACGTGGCACGAGGAAAAGTCGGTTAAAATCCCCAAAGATTTCTTACCATTCACCTCAAAGAAAGCCCGCCCAAAAAAAAAAAAAAAAAAAAAAAACCTAATTCGAAAAATTAGATCTACTATGGAGGGACTGGTAGCAAGAAAATACACAGCCAGGACAAAAGCAAAAAGCCAACAAAACAAGCATTGCAGCCCCAAAGAGGCCAGATCAAGGACAGAAGAGCAGACTTGACTTAAAAGTTCAGCTCTACTCTTGAGGGACTAGTTGTACGGGGTCATATCCAGATCAAGGACAGAAGAGCAGACCTGACTTAAAAGGTCAGCTCTACTCTTGAGGGACTAGTTGTACGGGGTCATATCCAGAGAGGACAGAACATCAATGACAGAGCAAACCCTGACACCCAGGGCACACCCAAGTCAAAGAAAGACTCTAAACCCCAAGCCAAGCATATGCAACCCAGGCAGATCAAACCTCCCCAGATCACGCATAAAGACACAGAGCAGAGCTAGACAAAGCTGCATCAGTCCAAGAAGGGACCTGCAGGCTAAACGACAACGACAAGGAATAAAGTACATCGCCGTCATACACGTGGCGACATCCAAGTAGGCCAAAGTACAGAATAGTACGCCTATAAATAGCACCCACATCATTCATGATGGGACATATTCTTACACACGGTACTTGCTCCACCTTCTCTCTATATTCCCTCTCTAAAGACTTCTTATCTATTTGCTGACTTAGGCATCGGAGGGGGTTTCCTCGGTTAAACCCCCGAGGTTAGCTCACGTTTGCTCTGCTTGACAGGACCAAGGTGCTTCGGAACGTCCTCCCAGTTCCATACTCGGAACAAGAGTATTATGCTAATGCAGAGCAATTGTCAGATGTTTTAGGTGAATCCGATACATCTAGTGTTATTGGAAATCAAGAGGAGGATTCAGATCCTAAAACTCCTTTTGATTACCATCTCCAACAACCAGTAGATATTCAATATCGGCTTGAGTCGTTTATGGATGGGGTACACTACCCTATTCCGCAACAACAATTTGGCCTTGGGTCTCCGTCACAAATGAATGTGAATGGAGATGAGGAGACTGATAATGTCTCTAATCATTATCTTAACGAGGTTATCTTATATCCTGACCTTACATCTCTGGTTTCTTTATCTATTAGTGGTTGTGATCAGACTAGTCCAGAACACTATGAGGCTTTACCCAAGGATGAAGGATCCGGTGAGGGGTACGGGATGGAGAAAGCGGAAAACCTCAGCCATGGCCCATGGGTGCTCGGTCAAGATTTTATGATCAGAATAAATTCCTAGGATTTATGGGCTCAACATGGACTCAAAAAAGACGCAAGTTTTCTCCACAACATTTAGTAAAAAAGGGCGGCTACAATGTGTTTGGGTCACATTTGAAGTCAACTCGCAGGGTCGCTAAGAGTGTTTCTGATAGATCTTTGGGAGGGGGTCTTTTTGATGCCCGCTTTTTCGCCACTCAAAGTCCTCAACATGGGAAAAATAATATCCTGAGTATAAAGAGACCCTCCCAAGATTTCAAAAATATGTATTATCCAAAAATAAACAAGACTAAGTGTGTTACTCATGGTGTTATAGCATCAGATCTTGGTGTGGATGTTGGTTTTGTTACTGCTACTTTGAAGATATATGCGCAAAAGGGTAAGAGGGTTCAAGATCAGATTAGTCCAAGGATTTCCAAGTGCAACAAAACAACTCCAACAAGTTTGCCTTCTTCAGGTAGAGTTGTGGAATCGGACAGTGGCTCTCACCTCCCAGGTGCGTTATCTTTGACTGAAAAAATAAGCGGAGGCATCGCCTTATTCTCCTAAATGAAGGCAATTTGTTGGAATTGCAGGGGGGTCAATAATCCAGAATCTCCTAAGCTCCCCTATATCTTTTGGCTTTTTCAGACTCATAGTCCAAATTTTCTGTTTTTTTCCGAAACTAAAATGAATGTAGAGGGTGTAGTAGATAAACTGAAATCTTCTAAACCATCATTTACATGTGGAGTAGATCCTGTAGGTTTGAGCGGTGGCTTGGTTGTTTATGGGTGGAGTCCTTTTGCCACCACTTGTGTTTGTAGTTCATCTAACCTTGTTCTTTGTAGAATTGAAGAGTCTGGTGGAAATTTCTGCTATGTTTTGTTTGTTTATGGAGCGCCTGTAGTTGATGATAGACCTTTAGTGTGAGCTCAATTATTGGATTTACTCAAATTATACCCAAAGTAATTAGTGCTAGGGGATTTTAATCAAATCGAAACTCATAGTGATAAGTTGGGGGGTTCAAACTTAATTCAAGGGTGGGATGATTTTATGAGTTGGAGAATGAGTAGTCAGCTTATAGAAGTTCCTTTCACTGGACCAAGATTTACTTGGACTAATAAGAGGGAGGGATTACGTTTAATTTTGGAACGACTTGATCGAGGTTATATGTCTAATGATTGGTTCATGTCCTATCCCGAAAGCAAAATTATAAACCAACCTTTTGTAGCATCGGACCATGCAACATTTTTATTTTCTAATGATTCACCCCAATTGAGAAAAAATTGACCATACCAGAATAAAAATTGGTGTCTTCAATTTGCTGAAGTTTGTGATATTATTAATGATGTTTGGAGATCACCCCTTCAAGGATCGCCTATGTTTATGCTTTCTAGGCGACTAGTTTCTCTCCGTCTAAAAAATAAGCGTTGGTGTTTGCTTAATAAGAAATTGTGGGGGGTTAACGGGAGAGAGTTGAATGAAAGCCTTACTGGAGAGGGATCGTCAGTGGGGAATTTATGCGAATTATGTTGATAAAGTTGATCTAGCTTTTTCCAAGGCATCGATAAAAGTGAAATTCTGGAAACAACGTTTGAAAGAGCGTTGGATAGCGGATGGTGATCTACCAATTTCTTTAATGTATACTAAGGTTAAATTGAGACAAAAGAGGAATGATATTATTACTCTTAAAATCAAGAAGGTGAGTGGATTGAGGGACAAGCTCAGGTGAAGGGTCTTCTGGTGGATTCCCTAAAAGATATTTTCCATTCAAATCATGAGATTATTCATAATCAGGACCTTGACATGGTTATTCGAGAATTAGATCTACCTCAAATATCTCACGTCCAGGCAAGGATTCTTGATAGACCTTTTTCTGATGAAGATATTAAATCTGCAATGTTTGGAATGGATAATTCTAAGTGTCAGGGTCCAGATGGTTATACAATGGGATTTTTCAAACTTCACTGGGATAAGGTAGGGAGATAAGTTTGTGATGCGGTTAAAAGTTTCTTTACTTCTGGTTGTCTACTGAAAGAATGGAATCACTCTATCTTGGTAATGATTCCTAAAAAGGATATTCCAGAAGAGGTAGGTCATTTGAGACCCATCAGCCTGTGCAATACGATCTATAAATGTGCTTCGAAGTGTATGGTTATGAGAATGAAAACTATTCTTCCGTCAATCATATCCCCGTCTCAGCATGCTTTCATTTCAAGAAGATTCATGGCAGATAATGTTCTTGTTAGTCATGAAATTATTGATAAGATTAATCATCGACGGAAAGGCAATGGACACCTTGCTACATTCAAGATAGATATGAGTAAAGCTAATGATAGGGTTCATTGGATTTTTCTCATTAAAGTTCTAAGAGCTTATGGGTTTCCATATCATTGGATTCAACTGATTCATCAATGTATTTCGACAGTTACTTACAAAGTGCTCATCAACGGAGATACGTTGGATCAGTTTAGACCAAATTGCGGAATACGACAAGGAGATCCTTTGTCTCCTTTTCTGTTTCTATTCTGTATGGATATTTTATCCCTAATGTTACAAATGGGCAATGATCTCAAACTTTTTCAAGGGATCAGTATAACAAGGGGTTATCCTCAGATTTCCCACATTTTCTTTGCTGATGATGCTCTTTTATTTTTTGGTAGATTTTGTGCAATTTCGGGCTAGCAGTTGAACCTGCAAAAGTCACATTTTAAGGTCAGCCCGAACACGCCTCTGGAGATTAGGCAAAGTTTTAAGACTATTGTGCAAATGGATTTAGTTCCTTCTTTGTCGACACATTTGGGAGTGCCAATTGATCTCACAGGTCCTAAGCATTCAAAATTTCAGTTTATTGTGGACAAGGTTGCGACAAAGGTTAACTCCTGGAATTCAGTGCCTCTCTCTCAATCTCAGAAGCTCATTCTAATAAATTCAGTTCTCATTGCTATGGCTTCTCATGTTCTCTCCTGTATGGAGGTCCCTGACATGATTTCCACGAGGGTTGATTCTATTTTGGCCAAATTCTTCTGGGACAATAAAGGGAACCCAGGAATGCATTGGGTCAACAGGAAAACAATCCAGCTTCCTAAAGGCTTGGGAGGTTTTGGAATTAGAGGATTGACTTCTTTGAACAAGGCACTTCTTATGAAGCAAGCGTAGCGGTTGTTCAATAACCCACAATGCATGCTAGCAGGGGTTTGTAGTGGGAAATTTCCAATGCCTTTGAAAACAGGTTCACAAGTAAAGGTTGTAGGGAAAAGCTTCTCCTGGGGGATGAGAGGTCTTTGTCGAGCTAACAACTTACTCCTAAAAGGATGTGCCTGGAAAATTGGTAATGGTCATCGCGTTGTGGCAGGGAAAGATAGATGGGTTTTAGGGAAAGTTCCAGTTTTTAATTCATATGTGTGCCTTCGAAATGCCAGAGATTGGAAGGTTGACCATTTTATTACACCTTCGGGTTTAAATTGGAATCATGACAGAATCAAAGCTAGTTTTGACTTTGAGGATGCTCGACGAATCGTAGGAATGGAGCTTCCTTCTACAAATCATGACGATTTCTTCTATTGGATATACCATAAATCGGATAAATATACTGTTAAATCTGCATATGCAATGCTGACTACGGAGGACCTTTCTTTGAGCTACAATATAACCCCGTCGATTTTTTATAAAAATTTATGGTCCCTCAAGATTCCTCCTAAATGAAAGTTGTTTCTTTGGAAACGTCTCCATAATGGAATTGCAACGAAGTTTAATCTTCATTCTAGAGGGATTCAGGTGGACGTTGTTTGCGACTTCTGTACGACTGGAGAAGAAGATAGTCAACATATTTTTTGATTTTGCTCGATAGCGCAACAAGTTTGGAGGGATGGGTTGCTTGCAATCTATTCAGAAATCAATGAAACTATATCCTTTGTGGATTGGTTTCTATTTGATATCCGGCTATTTCAACGCCAAGATGGAAAGAATAGTACTCGAAGTATCTACTTCATTAGTACTTTATGGGCACTTTGGTTGTCTAGGAACAGCCACGTATTCAAGAATGAAATCATCACCACTGCCTCGGTTTTTGTTTTAATAAAGGAGGGCCTGGACCAGCATGGTGTGTTTAGTAGGAAACATGGTAATCCGCTACAGTTTCTTCATCCTCCAGAAATCGAGCCACGTATTCCACCAGGTTTTTTCAGAGCGATAATTGGTCATAACGATATTGAGGGATCAACTGCGATGATTCAAGTGGATGGATCTTGGCATAAGCGCAACTGCAATGCAGGTATGGGGTGCGTGTGGGAGAATCACCAAAGGACAAATGGAATGGTAATGGGTGGGTCTTCTTCAGGAACTACAGAGACCGCCTTACAAGCTGAAGCAATGGCTTGCCTATTCGGTATGAAGTGGGCGCGACAGACAAGGATGAAAAATGTTACTGTTCTTATTGATTCTCAACAACTGCTTAAACTGCTTGTGGACGAAGATTTTCAGGAAATGCATATTAGATGGACCTTAGAAGAAATCAAGATCGTAGGTAATGATTTCTCCTGGTGTAGTGTTCATAAGGTGGAGCGGCAGCGAGTGAGTCAAGCTCATATTCTTGTAAATGAAGCTTCACGGAATTTAATTTGCTTTTCTACTTTTCCGTAATTTTGTTTAGTCACTACAAAATAATCATTTTATAGAGACGAGGAATTTCGTCTCTATATAGTCCAAATCCGTCTCAAAATGATGCTTAGAGAAGGATTTGAGACGAAAATAGGGCGTCACTATAGAGGGCATCTCAAAAAAATTTGAGACGGAATTCTTGCAAATCCATTACAAATTTGAGACGAAAATTTTGAAACTCCATATACAATTCCATCTCAATTTTAATTTAGAGACGAAAATTTAGTAACCCGTCTCAACTTTGAGACGTTTATTGTATCCGTCTCAAAATCCATCTCTAATTGATGCATAATTTTGTAGTGAGTTAGCTTATGTCAAAAAAAAATCGAGTTCATCTAGGAAGACGTACCATATTATTCAAGTTCATCTAGGAAGACGTACCATATTATTCGAGTTCATCTAGGAAGACGTACCATATTATTCGAGTTCATTCGTCTCCCAACCACACTACACGCACCATATTATTCGAGTTCATCTAGGAAGACGTACTACCCATGCCTTCAACAATACACCAATCTTAATTGCTAATTGTTGTTGAATTTCAGACCATGGTTTCCCATTGAAGAACATTTTTTTCTTTGAGGGGGGCGGGGGTAAACGGGAAAGACGAAGGTGAAAGACCCCAAAACCATTAAACCAATAAAAAGGAAAGATGAAGTGGATAGACCGAAACAAATACCTCTTCCTATATTTTTTTTTCTAATGTATTTTTTGATTTTCAATCTAAGTACGTATAAATTTGTAAATGTACTTTTATTTAATTTCCTATATCATATAAATAGGTAAAAGTATTTTTTTTTCTTTCTAATTTCCTATACAAATTATAAAAATTATTATGAGATAAAAATTACATTATTCAATATGTAATTAGAGCATTAAGATTTTCCTACATTTTTTGTAACATGTATAATAGGTTATATAAGCTAAATATTTTAGTTTTCAATTACGTTCATGACACAGCATGACATGCCACCATTGTGACACGGCTTAAGAGTAAAGCCAATGGATGACCCAAAATTTTGGGTCATCAAATAAATAAGTATTTTATACTTTTCCCACTCAACCATGACCAAAGCATATGACCAACAATGCCCAAACATCCCCAATGGTTGCCCAATTTATTTTGGTCACTATTTTATCTATCTTACTTTTATCCTACCCCACCACAATTCTCTCTCTTCTATAACTTAAAATAATTATTAACTAGTATGTAACCCGGGCGATGCCCCGGGTTTTGACTTTTATTCGGTTTTTTTTTTAAAATATGTGCACGTAGAGATGGTGCCATCATCAAATTACGGTGGTGACATAAGATTAGTGGCCGATCAACAACCTCCCCGATTAAACCCCACATCCAAAAATCTAAACAAAGTCGGATCCTTTTCTTCAAAGTAATAATTGTACATTTATGAATTAAGTAATCATTCATTTTTTTGCATTCACTTTTATTCAATGTATTTTTATTATAAAACGAATATATAGGATTATATGGAAAGATATTACATAAGTTGTAGTTGGTTAAGATGGTAAGAAGTGTAACTTTTAACAAAGAGGTTTGGTGTTCGATCCTTGTTAGATGTTTTTTGTTGTAATAACGTATCATAATGCTAATAAGTGGTGACGTGGCGTAATAATGAGAGATTTACGTGACACATATACATTCTTCAAAACGCCTTTTAATATATTAGTATAGATAGATGCATTAAACCTTATTCTTAATTAAATTATGACTTATAATTAAACACTAATCAACATTAGATACATTAGATAAATATTTAATTAAAAGTTAACAAAGAAAATATAGTTTAAAACGAAATTACATTATAATAAGATACGAATACAATAATACGAGAACACATATGATAAACATAACATAATTTATAAATATGATTATAGTTACGATATCAAGTCCGTTACTCCCTATTATTACCCCTTCCCTATTATTACCTCCATATTTTAGCCACAAATGTTCTACCAGATCTGACTTGAGGGCTCTATGCATAACTTCATCACGAACTCGAACTCTATTAGACATGTAAGTATCCAAATTTGCTATCCTCTCAGCACCGTTGTGAAATTGAAATGGTTCTCCATTATTGAGATTGGTGAGAAAGAGCTCGGATTGGAGAAATTGAGATTTAGTGATCCATAATTTGGAAACTGTGGAAAATTTTGGGAGTTTGAGACCTCTTGAGAGTTTAGATCTTGGATAACCTGACAAATTAGGTGTAAAATTTGGATTTTTTGGGACTTGTGAAGAATTTTTGAATTTTGGGAGATTTTTTTTCCTACTAGATTTTTTGGTATTCATCTTCAAGAAAAAATATTGGATTGTTTAGAATGAAATAGATTATGTATTTAGATTGGAAGATTTGGGTAAATGAAAAGTTTTTTAAAAATACCTCAATATTGGTCTCATTTTATAGAGGAAAATAAAATAAAGCCGTTGGTATAAATTTTGTAACTTTTTACTTTGTATATTTTCAGATATTACCGTTTGAACTTTAGGTGACGTTAATAATTATTTGAAAAAGAAACACAAATAACCGTTGATTTCTATTATTTGATGCCGTTGATCTATACTGTTGTATTGTTGATGTTAGTAAAAAATCAGACTTTTGTTCTCGTGTCTTACCTACAACTCATGCCACAATTTTTTTTTGGGTCGTGGCTATGACCTGGGCATCACTCCATCTCTCTTCATTTCATCTATTTTCATATTTTTTTATTATTTTCCCCCAAAATTCTAACTTCAACCAATGCCCATGACCACCACTGGCATTACTCTAAAGGTCGCATGTTGCGATCTTTATCGTTTTCATAAAATATTATATTTTGAGACTTTACATCTTGTTCCACTGGTTATGATTTAGGGTTTGTGTATAATAAGTTACAGATCTGAATGTTTTTATCTCATTTTATAATTTGAATTTTGGCTAATTCGCATAAATACTCTAACTGGGTCAAAGAGAAAAAAAAAAGGCCAATATGTGGTATATAGGTCCAATATTTATTTATTTAAGGAACATATCAAACTTGGTCATGGTAGCTTGTTAGTTGTTACAATTAATTTGCCATTTAATTTGTGTAAAGACAATAACGTAAAATTAAAATCAAGATCATTGATTATTGGTCCCCCTTATGTGCACCTTGTTGTTCACTCGTAAAGAAGATGTAATTTTAGAAGAACATTCAATGAGAATGAAATGTCAGGTAATGTCAATCTACGAATTAAAATACTCAAATCAAAATATTTGAAGGCATAAGGTCATGTGCGTATCCGGTATATAAATAAATTTATTGTAAATCGTGAAAAATTTTATTCAGTTTTTTCTAAAGGAAAATTAATTCATTAATAAAGAGTCGTACGACATCTACAAAGAAAAATATAGATCTAATAAATACGTGACAAATTGAATCAAATAAAGGTTTCCCTCATCAAAAGTTCGGTCGTTAAATAGATTTTGCGTTGTATAACGTCTCTCGTATATAACGTTGGAATGCAGCCTTTTCAGAGAGAGGGCCTAATGTTTTGTTATAGGCGCGAGGATAATTTCCACTTGATTCATATGAATGTACTCGAAAAATTGATATTTGATTCGATCCCGCATAAAACTTTACCAAAGAACCAATTCCACGTAAATCCACTACGAGTAACGACGACAAACCAAACATACTAACACTAACTCCACCCTAGGGAGACTAACAAACAAGGACGAACTCCGCCCATATGGTGAAATTTTGTTGAATTTAAAAGACAATAGTTGAATTAATAAAGATAAAGATCTAATTTCCGAAGAATTAGACTATTTTCTCTCTACAACGACCAATAAAATAAACCCTAGTAAAAAATGAGAGGGGAGAGAAGAGGGGAGATTGACACTTTTATTCAGTTTTTTTTTTAACTTTTTATTTTATGAAATAATTCTTGATGGATAAACTATGGGCATTCTTGTAATTTTAATCTCAACTACTTCGTACTCTTTAATCTAGAATAATCCTAGCTATACTGGTAACCTTCCTTAAATGATCTAGGCATACCTATAACCTTTCTAACCGGTTAAAAAACTATTATTTTATTTTAATAAACCTTTCCTTCTCGTCTCTCCCCCTCTAGATCTACCACCTTTACTCCAGAGAACCACCACACTGCAGAAGAATGTTAGAAATAATCATGTGGGCCTACATGTATGACCGTATGTGTATAAAAGCTATCTTAAAGTTAGCCCATAAAAGTGATCGGTTTTATAATTAAGTACATTGGGCTTATAGGTATCTTATTGGTATGGGCTAATATGTGTAGAGACCACTTCTCACTATTAGAAAAATCCTTATAAGTGGCTCATCAAAAGTTGCCCTTGTCAAACAAGGGCAACCTTTAAGAAATAAAAAATAAAAAACAATAAAAAAAATTCTGAAATATTTTCCCTCCTAAACGTTAAGCGCAACTTTTTCCCTAACATTTTGCTCCCCTTCATTCTTTTCTCTCTCGCAGTACACTCCTCCATACTTCTCCTCCTGAATTCATCACCGGCCAGCTTCACCACCGGCCAGCATCAACACCGGCTTATCAGTCACTCTTCGTCGGCCGTTCTTCGCATATCTTCGCCGGCCGTTCGTCGCAGCAGCAACCCGAGTCTAGATGCGTCCTCGTCTGCGTCATCTTCACCGGCGACGAGGTTATCCTCTTCAATTTCCTGGGCTTTGCTCAATTTATTGTTTTTGGGTCAATTTGCAATGACTTTATTTTGTTAATTTGATGTGGGTGTGTTTGATTTATGTCTGGTGTTAATTGGGGCTTTAGAAAATTTAGCTGTTCTATAATTTTTGTTTTTTTTTCCGACTTTTTGTTGGTTTCTGCTAAATTGATTGATTCTGGGATACTGGGAATGCTGCGTAATAAATCAAACTCCATAACATCGAGATGAAACACTCTGTTGTAATATAAACTACAGAAACACAAGAATTGAAAACCTGTCAACAAACTAAACTACAGATGAAAACCTGTCAACAAGTGGTATCAGCAGCAGCAGGCCCTCACTGGAACAGATGAAACCAATATTGACAAATTAAACAAACTAAACTTGCTCACTCTGAGTGCTTAACTAACTGAACATAATACTGGAGGGTTAGGGGTTGATGGGTTTGAAGGCAGGGGTTGCAGGGCTGATGGGTCAGATATAGGCTGCAGGATCAGGTTCAAACATGGATTCACTAGTAGAAAAAATCACATTTGCAGCGCGGGTAAAACGGGCTTTTTGCAGCGTTTTCGCACGCTGCAATTGTGATGGCTGTAAATACCATAAGATTTTTTGCAGCGATCGTAGACGCTGTAAATAATAGGTTAATTGCAGCGCGAGTATACCTTTTTAAGTTGTAAATAGTTTATTAGTTGCAGATCGACCCCTCTAAGCTGCAAATAAAACGTAGTTGCAGCGCCTTGTTGAGAAATACGCGCTGCGATTAGTTGTCATTTTGCAGCTTAGTGCTAGCATACGCGTTGTAAATAATGTTTTTTTAAAAATAAATAAATAAATAAATATAATAGCTCCGATCAGATGCATATTTATATATTTATCCCTGGACAATCCTGTTATTTTGTCAAAAAATTATAATAAAAACATTATAAATAGTTTAATAAGTTGCAAAAAATTTGTCATAGTTTCCCTTGTAATTTGCGAAACCCGGACAAAACGGGAATTTATAAAGACATGTATAAAAGACATAACATACATATATGTTCCAACAACCATATATATGCTCCAAGTAGCATCCAACGTCATATCTAACACATAACAAAAACATAAAACATAACATTACTAGATCACAACAAACTCATTCGCCGGCATCCATCAAATAGTTGTCCTTAAAATACTTTGCCCATTGTTCTCGAGTTTCTTATAACTCCTCATCAGAATATGACATTTCTCTTTGTACATAACCCTTCAAAAAAGAAAAACTTGGTATTAATTACTCGAAAACTAATTTAAGAGAAAATTGAATCTTATACCTAATTAAATAAGTTCACGTACCTCATACAAATTATCCTTGTATTCATTGTATACTGTGACAACATCATGCATGTATTTCATCACATAATAACCACTATTGTAATACCTCGTATTTTTATAATATTTATAAATATATTTTATTATATTTATAAATCATTTTACGATTTATTAGAATTTAAATAGTATTTAAATGTATTTAATGTATTTTAATTAATTAGAATATTTATTATTTTAATTAATTACGAAACGAATTTAATTCTTGAGTCGGGAAATTAAATGAATTGCAAATGATTTTTAAAGCTTCGGGTTTTAAATAAAAAGTCCAATTCGTTTTATTAAACGAGCCCAATCAAAAGTATTTAATTCAAGTCCTAAGCTAGCCCAATTCATTTGATTCCTAAGCCCAACTTAAATATCCTAAGCCTAGCCCATCAAGGGATTAGGGAGCCTATAAATAGGACTCCCCATCATTAAATAAACCCCTAAAATTTCATTAAAGCCCCTTTTTGATTTCTTGCACCTCACTCCTCTCCCTCGCTCCTCTCGTCCGCACGCACGCACACCCGTGCTCGTGCCCTTCGTGCGCTCGGCCTCACGCCCCGCACACTGCTCGTGCTCTCGTGCCTCGGCCTCACGCCCCGCACACTCGCACGCCCCTCTCCCTCTCCTCGCGCCCAGCGCGCCCCTTGCTCTCTCTTGCTCGCGCACCAGCGCGCCCCTTGCCCTCTCTTCCTCGCGCACCAGCGCGCCCCCCTGCTCTCTCTCCCTCGCGTACGCAGCGCGCCCCTTGCTCCCTCCTCGCGCACATCAGCGCGCCCCTGCTGCCTCTCCCTCGCGCAGCGCGCGCCTGTGCCTCGTCCCTCGTCGCTGCGCGCACACCCACACACGGTTGGTGCGTGTGTGTGTTGTTCGCGTTCGTTCTTGTTGAATTTTTCGCCCAATCACCCTAATTCGTGATTGTTCCGTGCTATAGGCCGGATTGGTATAATTCTCTTCTTCCTTACCTATTCTATTTAAATTCCGTATTTTAAATTATTATGTTAATGTTGTTTTGAGAAATTAAAATGCTGGGAACCGGTTATGAATACCGTGGTTTGAGGATTTGTGTGTTGTGATTCATTAGGTTTGTTTTAATTATTAAAGGATGAATTTTCAGATTTGTTTATTTAATAAAGCATGGATTTTTATGATATTAAACTAGTGTTATTGGGATTTTCAAGTTGGGGTTTTAACCTAGACCTAATGAGTCAATTGATTAGCATAATTAGGTGATGATTTTAATTATGATAATCAATTATATTTTCAGATTTGAATAAAGGTTTAAAGTGTTGATTTTTATTGATTTTAAAGGCGGAAAAAGTATGTTTTTGTACTAGGGATTGATTTTGCAAATCGAGACGACTTTATTATTGAAAAACGATTGAATTCTAAAGTCTAAAAAAAGTTTTAATTTTTATAAAGTTGCTGGAAATTTAATGAACATGGAAATAATTTAAGTTTCATTATTTTGATGATAGGAGGTGATTTCTAGTTGAGTGCTCGTTATTGCAAAGTGGCCCCTACGCTTAGGTATTCAAGGTACGTACAAGTCTAGGGCGACCACACCTTTTTGTCAATGACATTACATGATTGTTGATGATGTGAATTACATTATGTGAAATCATGTTTATTTTGGTGAACGAGCATGTGTTTTGTGATGTTGGATTTATTGAATTAATTGTTGAACAAGCATGTTGAAATTGTTATGAGTATGGATTTCATTGTCAACCATGTTGTTCAATATTTATGTATGTATGGTTAAATTCACATGCAAGGGATGGATTAATTATTTGTATGCTATTGTACGGGATGTCTAGCATACTTTGAGCCATTTATTTGTACTTCGTTGTACTATTTATTTTACCACATATGAAGGGTTAGCTCACGTAAGCCACCGCACATGTAGGGTTCAGTTGGGAATATTATGTATGAAATGAATTAGGATTTGTCGTGCAAGGGCACAACCCTCATGTTAATATGCATGATGTGGAGTCTCACTTTGGTGAGGAGGAACATGGTAGTAATATCACAAGTGTCTTGCTTGGTTGATCACAAGTCTTAAAGCATTAAAATAAGATTGTTTTGGTTGTCGTTTATTAATTGTATGTATGCATGTTGTCGAGTCTTGAGTTCGCCTTTATTAAAATATTAATAAACGTAAAGTGCAACCGGAACAAGCTTCAAAACTCTTGGAACGTATATACCTTGAGTATGAACAATGGGGGGAGTCTTGCCGGAAAGCTCGTACTCCTACTAATGATACAAGACGTTGTTTCATTTATATTATGCGCAGGAATTCCGTCGGTATGGCCCGACACTCGGTATGGCCCGGTTTTATTATTATTATATTTGGTGTTTGGTTTGCTCCCATCACCTTTTTCCCTTTGTGGATTATTCTTTTGGCCCGTTCGAAGCTTATTCTAATTAAATTGTGAGTCAAGAGTCGAGTCAAGAGTCGAGTCTTGTATCTCATGATTGTTTGAATTGTTATTATATGGCTTTTGCATGTTGATTAGTACTTAGTGAGTGATGCATGTTTTAGTTTCATTACTCTATGCTTGTAAGTACTCAGCTTTTGCTGACTACGTGCTTTGTGTGTGTTTCCGGTCATGGCCTTTGCCTTAATGACCCTATGATGATCCATCATTTGCACTTGCATTGTTGGGGAGTAGAATAATATAGCAGGTTGGTAGATCAAGTACGATCGAAATCATGTGGCTTGGGATGATTGAGAGAGTTGCATGCTTTCGTTCTTTGAAACTATTTTATTTAACTTTATTTTAATTATGTTTGAAATATTTGAATTATTTATATTTTGGGTTTTGGGCCATTATGGTTCCAAATTGTAGGAGGCCTCGATATTTTATTAATTATGTTTTTAAAAGTTAGTTGACATTAAATTCCGCTGCGTAATTCTGGTAATAGCCTTAACCGTTATCACGGTGGCGGTAATGCTTTAGTAATTCCTTTATTTTAAGTTGGAAAATGGTTTTATAAAAGCAAGGAATTATTAGGGTGTTACAACTATCCACTGCATCAACTTGTTGAGCACACTATTTATACAAATGAGGCAGGTATATATGTGTCGAAGCAAATATTTTCAAATCAAGAGATTTGAAAATTCACTAATCCCTTGTGAACCGTGAACTCTTTCTGATGAGAGTTCAAGTAATCTGAGTGTAAGCAGCTGTAACACCCCAAATTTCTCTCTTTTTAAAACCAACATTTATTTGAACAAAACCAACATGGAGAGAAACTTAGGAGTATTACTGCCACGTGATTACGTTAAAGGCTAATTAACTCAACTAATGCAGCGGAATAACTCAAATACTTTTCTTTATTGAATAATAATAATCAAATGATAATAGTGTATATTCGATAAACCCTTAAAATTAAAATACTAAAATCTGAACTCATTAATGAAACCAACTTAGAAAAGTAAATCCTAACTAGTGAACTCTCCATTAATCCCGTATGCAAGCATGTCACATCATCACATCAAGTTCCTGAAAACTGCTCACCAAAAGGTGAACAGGGCCAAGCCAAAACAAATAGGAAATACGGGTTAGCAAAAGCTAAGTACGAATATATGCAAGACATGTGAAACATTTATATATAGTTGGACATACTTTCATAGACCATTTAATTCAAACTTGCTTAATTGAAATCATAGAATATTCATTTTCCAAAATTAGAAACTTTCCATAAATAGTAACTCCATAAATAGTAACTTTTCAAAAGTATAAACATTTCCAAGATTTAAGATTCCCAAAATAGAAACTTTCCAAAAGTAGAAACTTTCCAAAAATAGATTCCAATGAGAATATGGAAATCTAAACACCTCTTCTTATCTCCCCTTCCTTCCTAAATGTGCACACCCCCAATCTAGTATTCCATCACAAATCTATGCATTGGGGTACTAACCAAATAATAGTCAACAAGTGACCCTCGACTTACACAACAAGTGATGCGTATGAACTTTAATGTTCCATGAGATCATTCCATTTTGAGACTTTACAAAAGTATAATAATGTCGTGAAAGACTTTCCAATTCCATTCCACATGATAACCAATAACCTCCTTTTGTTTAATCAAATATAAATTTTTTTTGATTAAACACATGTGTAAATAAATGATTAATTATTAAATCATTAAAATTCATCAATAATTTCGAAGTGCCCTTTTATTGAATCATTAACACTTGAAAATCATTATATTAATATATAAATTCTAAATCCATAAATCATTTGTCCATAAATTCAAGAATAAAATCAAAATCATAAGTTCACAATTCAATTGAAAATCGATTAATCAATTAGAATATAACAATTCAAACCATACATAGATTTAACACATAGTTATCAAGCCACATAAACGTACCTTGATTAAATAACACCTCACACAAAGATTAGTTTGATCCTGCTACGGATCACTCACGAGTTCCTAACAATTAAATAAATAAAACCCTAATTAATTCATGATTAAACAATTAAATTAATAAAAATAAATCTAATGGACTTAAATTTAATTCATGAGTTATGAATGCATAATAACAATATTATAAATCAAAATTTCGAACCCATGGTTTAAAAATACACTTTTAAAAATTACGGCATTAATTTAGAATAGTTTAAATAGTAAAAACTGAGCGTAAAAGAGAAGGCTTTGAAAACAATTGGGGTGTGGAAGTCACGACACCAAGAGGTAGACGTCGGCGGCAAGGAGTGCACGACGGGGGTGTCGTGGTGGTTGTATAAGGGTTTTAGGTAAGAAGGTTTAGAGCCAAAGAGGGAGAAGAAGTTTAAGAGCGGGCTTGGGAAAACTCTCAACTTTTGGTGTGAGGAATTATGAATGAAGTAGGGGGTATTTATAGGTGTAGGATTAGGGTTAGGGTTATAATGGAACCCTAAGGGGTATGGCCGTGGTTGGTGTTCAAGTTGTGATAGGATTATGAATCTAGTCATGATTTTGGTGATATTCGATTTAGAGTAAAATCGTTTAAAATAGAAATACAAAAGATAAAATCACGAAATTTTAAACAGAGGCTTGAATAATTAATTAAGATTTATCCTGAAATTTTCAGAATTTATCTCAAAGAATTCGGATTTTTAGGGAATTTTGAATTGGTAAAACTGTTTAAATCCAATTTTAAATAGAATTATCTTATTTTTCCAAAACAAATTCCGAAATATATTCTCATAAGTATCATATAATATAAAACTGATTTTATAAAATACTAAACGTAATTTTCGGATTTATAAAATAATTTTAAGTTGATTAAAACTATTTTTCTCCAAAATTGATTCCTAATAGAATTAGGAATTAATAAAATATGAAAAATATAATTTAATTCAGTTTTGAAAATAATGTTCACATTTGAATATTTTCCCTCCAAAATATTTGAATATTTTTCCCTCCAAAATAATTTAATATCAAATATATATTAAAAAAATGCATAAAATGATTAATAAAATGCCTAAAAATATGGGGTATTACAGCAGCAGCTCTATTCCTGTTGCTGCAGGCGTTGATTCTATTAATATTCATACATAAACATCTGGTCACATCAAGGCTTGTACTCCCTATATCAATATATCATAGACAAAAAAACTTTAACAAATTCGACCTCTTCATACATGAATATTTATAGAAGATTTGTTTTAATCAGGTGAATAACACTGTGTAAGTATTGACACGAATAAAGGACATATACCTGTACAAAACTTTAACAGTTATTCAGTAAGGAGAAAAAAATTAACAGCCTAGCCCTCTCAATCTCAATAAACAGTTCAATATTCTACAAAATTTAAGATTTTTAAAAACGATATAAAACAGGCTCTTCTTTTGTTCCGACCTAAGCCTATATGTCATGGCCATTGGCCAGTAGCCCAGTACTCACTTTTCTTGTTCTGCCATGGTGCCAAATTGTCTTTAACTGCTTAGAAAACAGAAGCAACCTGAATTCTTGAAACCCATAGACTTTACGAAAACCAGGAATGACTACATGCTGCCTAGACAAGCATAGTACATATACAGATCAATAATATATCATACTTAATGACGTTGGATAGAAATGATGCAGGGAATTAAGGAATATACTCTAGCACTTTTGTATTTTTTGACAATTTTGAAGATAATTAGTGCTTCTCCTTTTTGGTTGTATACCAGTGTGCACAGATGGTGCAGCATATTCTTCCCATAATTTCCTCGACTGACGTATCAAAACAATGAAGAAATGCACAATCTCATAATCAGACTTGTTTAAAGTAGTAGGACGAGGACGACCATAAATCTAAGTTGTTTGAAGCGACACATACATGTCTTGTGAAAATTATCATTATCGAACAAGACTCAAGAGTATTGACCAGAGTGGCGGCAGTAGTATTGATTATGCATATCTAGCCGCTAGGGCATTAGATGTTCTATGGTCTGTTTCAACGGATGCAATAAATAAGTAACAAACAACAAAGAATGAAATCCAAATTTACACGATTCACTAACAATATGGTAGTTAGCCATGTCCACACTCCGTAGGCAACATAGAGAACGATCTTATTAATTAAACTTGACTAGGTATCTCAACAGATCTCTGATGTTTTTTCCGTGTATGTCGACCAGAAGTCAGTAGGCACCTTTCTAGGGAAAGAACAAGGGAACTAGGTTAAACAAAAGGAATGAGGAATCCAATGACCTGCCAAAGGTTCAAGTTCTTGGTTGGGCCAATTCTTTCTGCTGAAAAGAGATTCAGAACTCTTATAGTACATAAATGTAGCAGCTACAATGCTATTGCTGCTGGTTTCGTTTCTATCAGAATTACTCAAGACCAAAAGTGCAAATATCATGCATTAGCATATTTATCAGATGCAGAATACAACAGTATTTTAAAGTGTTACTGATGAAATCACACGAATGGTCGATTGTTAACTAAATAAGAAAAATGCAGATGATTCTCAGACCAATAGCAGCATGATGCATGATATTTGTATTGTCAACATTGTTGGTATCCTATACAATGTGAAAGCAGGTAGACAACTATAAACATATAAATGCTTAAAATTTTCATTATTAGTGTTGGACAAACATTTTAGGGGGTGAAATGTGAAGTGTATCGTATTATGTAGCAAAGTGTCAAAGTTTTCTCATAGTTGATGCACTAATAGGTCAAAGAAAAGCAAGCAAAAAAAATACTTTGCAGTGATTGATGCATTAATATATTTGGCAACCTAATATGAAGTCATTTACGTACAAAAAGAAGGGCATAAACACCCTGAATTCCCAGTGAACAAAAGAAGCTATAAAGTGCTTCTATCATTGGAAATTAGTAATAAACCTCAGAGGTTTAAGTTCATGGTTACTCAACTGAGATCCACATTGACAATTGTTGATGCTAACATTAACTTATATGGTTTTAAAAAATAAGCGGCATAGAAGAAAACAAGTAGATTTTAGCGTAAGAAATAAACAAATTTGAAACATAAAGCAGCTCAGCAGTTAATACTGGAAGACTAGAAGAAGGGAAAAAGCACAAACAACTTTCATGGAAATCAGTCATTGCTGCCATGGTGACATTGTCTTCAACTGTTTATAAGGAAGCAACCTCAAACGGACCTTCAGCTCCAAATTCATTAACAATCATGTTTTCAATCATGGGGAAATCCAAATTCTTCTATTGACACTGATACACCTCCATTTGTCCAGCCAAAACCCGTTTGCAAGTAAAAACAAATCATAATTCTGAGAAACCAACCAGGAGCTGTATTATTCAGGCATTCAGTCTTTTTTCTCCATCACCCCCCCAAGCAAATCAGAGAAAAAATTAACAACTGTTTCAGTTGGATTACAACTGGATTAAGCATAATCTGAAAATACATTTTATCTCCCTGTAGTTTACAACCTTGCTCTCTTTGCCCAACAATGGCGACTATATATTACATCGGTGTGCTACATATTTTCCGATGAAATACCTGTGGTATGTATTCATCATCTTTTCCATATTCCCGCGTTTTTCTACATCACAGTTTTCATGCATTTATCAAGTTTTCTTGTAGCTTGCATTGCATAATTGGACTCTTATTAATATATCTCAACCTGATTAATATATCTTCTGCCATCAGTTAGGCTTCTTTAGAGCCAGACTTCGCAAGAGCTTCAAAATAATGTGTTTTACCAGGCTCAGCCATTAGGATAGTGCCGGGTTGTGCATCCTCTATTTCTACTCAGTATGATGCAAAAACATGCATGAACGGGGGAAAAAAATCCATAGGGGATTTATGAAAGAAATATAAGAGGCAAAGAGAAGTTTTCCTAAATATGTCAAATAAGTAGCAAAGCCTAAACTTTTTTTTTTGATAAAAGCAAAGCCTAAACTTGAAAGGCTTTTCATGACCTCTGCCAAGAACCTTCAATAACAAAAGTCATGTATAGTTTTTGCAATAAATCTTTCATGATCCTACTTTAAAGTTGATTGAAAAGATCTTATTCCATGATTGGACCTTGCAACTCTTGTACCCTTTTTTTAAGCAAGATGGATAGATATGCCTGTGTTAAACACACCATTTACAGAAGTAAATATCGCAAGTTATGCACGTTTTAGGCTTGTTGGGTCGTTATGGACATATTTAGGCTAAAATGAGACATTTTCGCTCTCATTTTTTAACTAATGAACCTAAGGACTCATTTAAAACTAATTACATGTTTTATATGCTTTGTTTAAAATTTCTAAGACTCATTCCAATCAAGTTATGCACGTTATAGGCTTGTTGGGTCGTTATGGACATATTTAGCCTAAAATTAGACATTTTCGCTCCCATTTTTGAACTAATGAACCTAAGGACTCATTTAGAACTAATTACATGTTTTATATGCTTAGTTTAAACTTTCTAAGACTCATTCCAATCAAGTTATGCACGTTTTAGGCTTGTTGGGTCGTTATGGACATATTTAAGCTAAAATGAGACATTGTCGCTCCCATTTTTGAACTAATGAACCTAACGATTCATTTTAAACTAATTACATGTTTTATATGAACTTAACTCGGCAAATAAATAACACAAACAACTAATAAGAAACAATTTGTAAACCTACAAAAGCTATTAATAAATTATCTCGAAACTCACATATAAGAAAATTATATTAAATTAAAATGGAAGAGGAGAATGACAGTCGGGAGATTATGCTCACCTAGTAGAAGAACTCACGCCTTGATAGTTCAAATGGATGATTTGGTTCAAGAAACTAGCAATACCAGCAAGGGGTCCTGAAAATGAAAACATACAAAATTGATTAATTTATAATAATATTACTTCAAACAAGTCAAACAATAAATTTTATGATTATACACATAAAATTAACAAAAAATCTAGGGTGTTCCTGCAATAATCAGAAGCGAATTACGGTCATCTTTTACAAGGAGAGAACAAGAACAGCAATAGCAATAATTCAATATTCTGAGCAACATCAATAATTCAATATCTTGAATTCATGAACTATATGCTTTAAATGTTGTTTTAAGTCCATTTCATATAGTCAACATGATCAGAAGCAGAAGCAAAACAAAAAGTTATTTCAATCAGGATGGGCAGATTCTGACTTTTCCCTCACTTCAAGCACTAAAGAATGTTATCCCTCAAAAAAAACCAAAAAATTGTTATGCCTGCCGTGCCATCTGGTATACAAATAAGAGATAGTAGGAGCTGGGATTAAATGCCAGTGAGCCATAGTTATTAAGGAACTGATGTCTAATAATCATTTAACGATGACAGTGAGCTTATGGCTTTGAAGTATTCCAACTCAATCATCCTTTCAAAGATGACTGATTGACTGGTAGTAAACAAGAATGCTCAAAAGATAAAATGAAATCCACCAAGTAAAAACAAGACTCCAGAATTACAGACTTTGCTTAAGTTTTTCATTTGTAAATTCAAGCAAGTTTTTCATTTGTAAATTCAAGCAAGTTTTTCATTAGCCAATGGACACTCATAAATGATTGATGTTTAACCAAAAGCCATTACTACAAGCCTTAAACATATACTCAAAGATTGAGAATTCATAGGAAAATTATTTAACTAGCTCAACAATACCCACTTTGCATTGAAGTATTAAACACACACTAACATCGCATCAGCTTATTACACCAAGCTACCTCTTTCAGAAATCGCCCTTTATTTTGGTTGCTTATGCTGATTAACAAAATCATTTCTTGATTAAACCATTCAGACTTTAA
This sequence comes from Spinacia oleracea, assembly GCF_020520425.1. Taxonomy (NCBI): domain Eukaryota; kingdom Viridiplantae; phylum Streptophyta; class Magnoliopsida; order Caryophyllales; family Amaranthaceae; genus Spinacia; species Spinacia oleracea. The sequence continues at coordinate 134,198,198 of NC_079490.1, read as the reverse complement.
AAAATGTAAAAATTGGACAAAAATTTATAGAGTAATGCTAAAAAAACAGCAAATGAGAAACATGAAAAATATTGGAATCATCAAATAGAAAAAGGCTTGCAAGGTATCAGCTATGTTGTGTGTCACTGCGATAGACCAAAGAAACAACACTAAAACAGAACGCTGGTATCAGCTATGTCGGTTGTCCTGATTAATTTCATTTTATTTTTGATTAGGTCATACAAAAAACCCAACAAAATTAATTCAACAAAATTAAAATTGGGCGAAATTAGGTCATTTTATTTTTTATTAAGTCATAGAAATCGTTGAAGAAATTATAACAACCTAATTGAAAAAGAACAGATTACCTTTCCCGTTGTTACAGACGGTGGAGCAGCGGAGAAGAGGAAGGTACGTAGTGTAGCAGAGGAGAAGATGAAGGTACGCATGCGGTGAAGATGCGGAGGAGCGAGCTGCAGATCCGATAGAGCAGGAAACTTTCCGGCGAAGTAGCGAGTGGCTATGGAGATTGGGAGAATATGCGGAGGAGAGAGATTGCGAATTCTAGATCTATGGTGGCTAGGTTGAGAAGATAGATCGAGATTGCGAATTGAAAATTTTCCGAAAAAATTTCCTTGAATTGCAGCAAACTCGAGACATGGAGGCTGCGAATATTATGAGTTGCAGCATTCAGTACGGCCACAAGCTGCGATTAATGAGTTTAATTGCAACTTGTACATGATTCCCGCGCTGCGAAATCCTCTTTCAAAAAAAAATTAGCTTTTTTGCAGTGCTTGGTCACTGAAGTTGCTGCGAATAGTTTATTAAAACGTTGACCCGCGTTGACCAAACCCTTGTTGCAACTCGTATGACTTGCGTGAGTTACAATTGATGAGTTACAAATGACGATTTCTCTACTAGTGATTATAACGTCAGGTTCAGGTTTGGGCTGCAGGGTTGATTGTTACTTCTTTAGGAGAATACTGGTGGTCTAGGAAAACCCTACAGAAGTAAGGGTTGCTAGTGCAGCAAGAATAGAAATTAAGGAGAGGAATATACTGTTCCAAAAAGGCACAAACAGGGAGAAATTACACTAAGTAATTCTGATTTCAGAAGGCTGAATAGGAGGTGTCTAATATGGCCTGTCAGCTGCAACTTGTTAGGTTATGATTCATATGACAGTTCATAAATCATGCGGAAAAACCATAAAGCCAGGAAACATATTATTTACACATAATCATTTAGCATAGTTTAGATGCATACTCTTTGTTGCGTGCCTTCCCTAGCTGCGCCCGAACCGAACAAGAACAAGTCTTTAGGACTCCAAGTGTCGTCCCTCCGTAGATAGTCCACAGCACGTCCGGATCCGCCTTAAGATTGACCAACTAGAATCGCCCTTAAGGTTCTAATATTTTCGGTTGGGTAGGCAAGAATATTGGCTGATTTTTCTGCTTAAAAATCTTAGTTTTGAATACTTGAAACTCGTATGTAAATAATGACCCCTAGGCCTTTATTTATAGAGTTATGGAAAAGGAATCGCAATCCTAGTAAGATACGAATTAATTGAAATTAGAATCCTACATGAATTCTATTTAATTAATTTATCTAATTAGGAATAGGAATTTAATCACGCACTAACTCTTGCAGTCTTAGGAATCACGCATGAGCTCAAACTCACACACACACACGGCAGCCTCAAGGGCTGCCCATGCGCATGCGAGCAGCAGCCCATGCAGCGCGGCCCACGCATCCGTGGCCTTGGCGCGCGCTGGGCTTGTGGCGTGCGTGCTTGCTGGGAGATGGCCCGGCTTCGTGCTGGGCCTTCGTCCGGCAGGCCTCGTCCGATGCTAATTCGTACGATACGCTTCCGATTAAATTTCCATTTCCGGAATCTATTTCCGATACGAACAATATTTAATATTTCCGATTCCGGAATTAATTTCCGTTTCGAACAAATATTTAATATTTCCGTTTCCGGAATTATTTTCCGATTCCGGCAATATTTCCGATTCTGACAATATTTCCGTTTCCGGCAATATTTCCGATTCTGGTAATATTTCCATTTCCAATAATATTTTCCGATACGTACCATGTTTCCGTTTCCGGCAACATCTACGACTTGGATAATATTCATATTTCCGACACGATCCATATTTCCGTTTCCGGCAATATCATCGTTTCCGGAGTATTCATTTCTTGCCTGTGACGATCTTAGCTCCCACTGAAACCAAGATCCGTCGGTTCCGAATATTCATAGATGGAGTATTTAATGCCATTAAATACTTGATCCGTTTACGTACTATTTGTGTGACCCTACGGGTTCAGTCAAGAGTAAGCTGTGGATTAATATCATTAATTCCACTTGAACTGAAGCGGCCTCTAGCTAGGCATTCAGCTCACTTGATCTCACTGAATTATTAACTTGTTAATTAATACTGAACCGCATTTATTAGACTTAACATAGAATGCATACTTGGACCAAGGGCATTATTTCCTTCAGTCTCCCACTTGTCCTTAGGGACAAGTGTGCATTTCCTAATTCCTTTGTCGCTCGATGCTTGCTCTTGAACATAAGGTAAGAGTTGTCATCCTTATTATGTCCAGAGGTGTTCCTCGGTTTCAGAGTTCAACTGATCAAATAAACAGATAATCATAGCCTATGATTCATCCGAGCACGGCCATGCATTTCACAGTTTCTAGCTCTCCGAGTGGCCTTGTACAACTTTTAAGCATCTCTTCCCGATTTATGGGAGGACAATCCCAATCTTGCGATCTTGAGATTAGACTTCGTTTGATAGGTGATTACCTGAGCGTTGCCTTTATAGCCTCCTTTTACGGTGCGACGGTTGGTCAACGTCAAAGCAACCAGTTCTCAAACAAGTAATCTCAAATCACTCAGGTATTGAGGATTTAGTGTCTAATAATTTAATGAAATTTACTTATGACAGACTTTCATCTCTTACAGTAAAGTTTCATAGGTCTTGTCCGATACTAGTCTTCCCAAAGTAAGTATCTATGCAAATGATTATGACATTGCCATGTCCACATAGTTCAAGAAACAGAACTACTAGTCATCTTGCATTCTAATCGTCTAACGTTTTCTGTGCGTCCAATTTTATAGAAAACTCCGATTAGGGACCATTTTCAACCTTTGACATTCAAGTTCACTTGATAGACATTTCTTAGTCACAGGACTGGTCCTGACAGTCTATCTTGAATATATCGTCAAATTTGAAGGGACTCATCATTTAATACTAAACCAAGATTAAATGGAATATGAAAATACATTTCATATATGATAAATGTTCAACCCCAATGTTTTATAACCATGGGCCTCAAACCCATCTTCTAAAACAATTCATGGAATTCAAAGCTATGCTTGATTTCCAGTGCTACAACGTGAGTGTTGCTTCTCACTTGTTGCATAGGTTTAGTTATCATGCTTTGCCAATCTTAATATCCTTTTCATCGAATGTTCTTCGAGATATGATGATAAGATCTTTTCGAGTTTGTTTATTTTGTGATCTAGTCTTTCTTGCTACATTAGTGGTACTACGCATTTTGCAATGAAGAACCATTAAGTCAACAGACATGTGATCTTCCCAAGTTCAATGAAGAACTAATTAACATAAACAACTCTGTTTTATTGCTTCTTAGGCAATAAGTACTTTTACTTCAACTGTTTAGGTTGCTAGTGATGCTTTGTTTGGATTTGCTTATCCAAGCAGTTCACAGATATGTGGAAGACTTTCCAGCTGTATCTTAGAACATAGAAATTAATATTTTAATTTCCCACGCAACAACTCATGGTCTCCAATCCATGTTGCCATTTCGAAACACGATGCTCTTTAGCTCGCCCTTGTCAATGGTTAACTCCAAAGGGTCTTTGCTTGATCCTTTGCCAGTGTTTATGCGTGTAGCATCAATATTTAGCATATCTTTATTTCCTTGAATCAAGAACTATTCCTATGTACCTTTTCAAGTACCATAAGTATTCTTGATCTCAATCTAGTTGATCTTCAATTAGATCAATAGAGATTGGTATATGTTCGTCATGCCTAAAGTCATACGATACGTTTTTGGCGATCCTCATATTATATCATACATGATAAATTCTTTTGCAGAATAATTCCCAATTGAATTCTATTCATGTAACTTTAGCTTATCTAGTTTCAGTAGATACTAAATTCAGCTAAATTCTTTGACATATAATATAGGTTAAGAATCTTATTTAGATCCTTTGATGTTTAACTTAGTAAATGCTTATACATAGTTCAAACATCCTTTACTTAGATTTATTCACATGGGTCGAATATCTCCAATGGAGACTTTCGTGTTTGATTTAGTAAATGCCATTACTTAATCCAAAACAATATCATAAGATCTTTGTAAATAGATCTTAATACCCAGTATGTACTAAGTTTCGCCATGGTCCATCATTGATGAATAATCTCAAATCTAAGTCATTAGCATTTGAATGTTATTTTACAATAGAGAGATATGTGTGTGATACACATAGGACCAATTAAGTTTTTATGTACTCCCACTAAACTTCTTATATATGTATAAGAATCATGTATATTTTATGAAACTAAAATGCTTATTAGCTTCACTTAAAATACAGTTCCAATTCCCAATTGCTTGCTTAAATCTGTACTTAGATTTTATAAGCTAGCTTTTTCTTTCAAGCATTTATTTGGATCCACAAATCCTATGACATACCATGCACATAGTTTATTCCAACATTTGATTGAGGAATACGTTTTGTCATCCAATTGCTATATGTACCAATATGCAATCATTGCTTGAATTATAGACTTGAGCATTACGATTATGCATGAGGTTTCAACACAATTTACACCATGAATTTGCTTGTAACCTTTAGCAACTAATCTAGCTTTGTGTGTGAACACAATTCCATGTTTGATGGTTTTTATCCTTAAAACAAACTTGCAACCAATAGGTGTGAACCCATTCTTGCAAATCAACAAAATTTCAATTTTGTCATCAAAACATTGAGTATGTTTTATGGCCTCTAACCATTTAAAACATTTGAGTCTATATATGGCCTCTAACCATTTTAGGGAATCTAGGTTTCGTCATAGCTTTCTTACAAGTCACAAACTCATTAATCTACATGATAATAGTTTGACTGCAAGTTGTAGGTTTCTTCACTATTTAATAGAAGAATCTCATAGTTTCATTGACCTGATCTCTATGTTTCTTTACTATCTAATAGAAGAATCTCATAGTTTCAGTGACTTGAATTCTATGCCTACTTGGGTATAGAACATCAAACAATAGAATATCAATAGCCACTTGAAAGTCCTTTGAATATTCTGTTCTCCTTGAAGCACTTGTAAAGTCTTCTAAGAGATATCTATTCTTTAAAGCCACTTCTAAAGTCCTTAAAGAATAAGTTCGGATTTTCTGAAGCACTTCGAAAAGCCTCCGGAATGTCCGTTTATGTTTGTTGTTCGCCTCGAAGACTTTCGAGGTCTATTTTCTCCCACTTGTCATTTTGGAAACGAATCTCCAAAAGGACATTATTTCGAGCAAACAAACATTATGTTCTCAAAAATTCGTGGTAGAAACAATACCCTTGTGTCTCATTTGAATAAATCACAATGAAACATATATCTAGACTTGGGCCTTAGTTTGTTGAATAACAAACACTAAGCTCCCACTGAGTTTAGCAACTCTTTAGATATATATAATTGAAAAGATATCCTGAAATTACTTTTCAATAGCTTTGACGAATTTGGTTTAGTTTGGTGGTAGTTGAGCATTTTGTTTTAGAAATTATAGGAAAAGTCTTTATGATTCATCATTGATCGAATCAAGTACTAATTGACTTCGATCATTCCAACGTAGATATGCCATATCTTATGGAGCTAGATTGTGAAATTACAACACACAATTATTGATGATCATATTTGGTCTCAAGTAATCATCAACATGATCTAACCTAGATCTTTATGATTTCTTGCCGAGTGGATTTTATACTTCTGAATCTTTGAACTAGCCAAACAGATTCAACTTATATCACATTTGAGTAAATAAACCTATATTCACTCAAATCCATGTGAAATAATAAAGTCATAAAACCTTTCTTTAGCTTTGAACTCTATCGTCTAGGCGTTCTAACAATAGTTCATATTCTTTGTTACTTTCAACAAGTAAGACTAGCTTGTCTTAAGTTGATCTAGAAATCAACCAACTTTCAAAAGTCCATCAAAATAGAGCTTATGAATGTTAACTTGTTGATATGGTCTAAGCAACAATGCCAAAGATTTAATGGAACTCAAATCAAGGGTTTGATTTGAACCTAGTAAAGTTCTTTAAAGAGTTGTTTGTTTTAATCAAGCATATTGACTCAACCAGTAATTGACCATTTCATTCAAATAAACAAACAAACAAGCATTGTTTTTGTTCTTCTGAATGTGAGTCTTTCTGTGTTTGAAGCAGAAATTTAGGTATGCTGATTATGGAACAAAATAGCCATTAAGTTCCAGCCTTTGAAAGGACTTAAAACAAACTAGATGACCCTACAACTAATGTAGCATTGCCATGCTTCATTTCCCACTTGTAGGTCATTAGTGTATCCTAGCTTCCATTATTTGAGTTATTACCGAAGTAAGAACCTCAAGCGGTATATGATACCAAGGAAGTTTGATTGCTAGGTCACTTCTCTTTAAACATAAATTTATAGGTAGAAACGGAATCGTAAATTCCTTTCATTTGTTCCTCGTTTTCCTATTTCTTGTACCCTTTCTTATAGTCTTAAGAATTGAATTCTTTAGTGTTGACTTTTATACTTTGTTAGACATGTCTAATGTCACCAACAAGGTTCTTTACCATTTTAATTTATGTTGAATATTTTGTTTCAACTAGATGATCTTACCAGAAGCTTCTAAAGTTCTCTATGCATCGATCTATTCGAATGTCTAGGGACTAGACTCATTCGAGAATTAAATGGACAAAGATATTAGGTTGTTAACCATTGGTAAGGCTGAGCGTTTAAACTCAATGCTTTATGATCTCAAAACTACATTGTATTTTGAATTCACAAGCACCAATTGGTTTGCCATTCGACTTTGATATTCGAAAACAACCATAAAAGTCGATATAAGAAACGTACATTTTAAATTGCTCACTTTCTCTCTTTTCCGTGAATCGTTCTTGGATTCACTACCAATCGAGGAAATTTACTGTTACCTTTCTAAAAGGATTTATTGCAGTGCAAGATATTTAATTATAAACAATAATTAAAACATACATTGAAGCATGCAAAGTCTAAACATTTATCATGAATAATAACTTGAAATTAAAGCAACCATGCAATTCAAACAAGTTATTAGCATTTTATTCGATTTTATTGTTCCGGCAGGTGTGAATAAAATGATTCCAAGATCCTAAAATCATTGAAGAACTAAGCACAGTTTGTCGACTTAATCCTAAAACATCTTAGGTAAGCAAAAGCCTTTTGCTAATAGTCTAGAAACTATTCTTGGTTGATAGGTACGTCTAAGAACTTATTAGGTAAACCTATCGAATTTGCCACGACATAAAAGGACTCCTTACTTATATCGTTGAGTTTCACCAAAACTAACATGTACTCACAATTATTTGTGTACCTTGCCCCTTTAGGACCAATAAGTAACACCTCGCTGAGCGAAAACTATTACTAGATTGATGTAAAGGATATCCAAGCAAGTGTATATTTTGGCATGGCACCTTTTAACTCAATTTTTAAGTTTGGAACTTAAGGCTCTTACTATGTTGGTTAGATTTTAAGTGAACTAAAATCCTTAATCATGCAACATAATCAAGCTTTTGATCTTATGCATTTTAAGACATATTTAAAAGCAATAAATAACTTAAAACATGCATAAGATAAATGTGATCTAGTATGGCCCGACTTCATCTTGAAGCTTTAACTTCAAAGTCCGTCTTGAAAATCTCCGTGGGAGGCACCATTTTCTTCAAATAGGATAAGCTATAACTAATTACAACTATTTGATGGTACGCAGACCATATTTGAATTGAAAAATAACTTTGGTACTTTAGACCATTTACATTCAAATTAATGGTACGCAGACCATATTTTCTATCCTATTTGGGCCATACTAGTCACTTCATAACCTGCAAAACAGTACATATACAATATATACCATTCACCCATTCATTATCATGAATGGCCCACATAGCTGGTTAGTAAAACACATTATGCATCACCTAAACATTTGCAGCAATTAATCAAGGGCACCAATAATCTACCAATTATTCAGTCCTTATTAATTCTAATCAAGTTGTTTTAACCTTAAGGATTTGTAGACCTAATCAAGAGTTTATGACTAAAAAGCGCTCCCACTTAAACCAATAAATTCATATGCTTTACTAATTTTAAACATAAAAATGTATTTCTAGTCTAACCGGAAACATACAAATTTAATTAAAATTTAAAGCTCATATAAATTTATAATTGAATCCAAAAAGTTTAATTTAATTTCAGTCGTTATTTAAATTAATTCATGATTTTAATTTTAGTAAAATAATTAGAATAAATAAAATTTATTATAATTACAATATTCAAAATTAAAATCCAAGAAAATAATTTAAATTATTAATTTTAAAATTAATTAAAATTACGTGAACTGAAATTTTCAAATTAAACATTCAAAACGATCTAATCGTAACGCAAACACCCTACGCATTGCACGCCCATGGGCCGCACGCACACAGCCATTGCTGGCCATGTGCGCGCAGCCCATGCGCTCGTCGCATAGCTGCTGCATCCCCATCGCAAGCCTCCGCACGCATAGGTGCTCGCTGCGCGCGCCAGCGCTCATCGTACGCGAGCTATCGCTCGCAGTGCGCGCGCGACATCGCTCGCTGGGCGCGCGACATCGCTCGCTGGGCGCGCGACATCGCTCGCTGGGCGCGCGACATCGCTCGCTGGGCGCGCGACATCGCTCGCTGGGCGCGCGACATCGCTCGCTGGGCGCGCGACATCGCTCGCAGGGCGCGCGAGCCATCGCTCGCTGGGCGCGCGATATCTCTCGCTGGGCGCGCGAGCCATCGCTCGCTGGGCGCGCGACATCGCTCGCTGGGCGGGCGACATCGCTCGCTGTGCGCGCGAGCAATGCTGGGCGCAGCGCTCGTGGCACGCGAGCTTGCGCTCGCTGCGCGCGAGGCTGCGCGCTCTTGTGCGAGGCAGCGCGCGTTGTGGCGCAGCTCGCTTGCTGCCCACACGCGACTGCCTTGGCTCGCCCTTCGCCCATGCCCATTCGTCCATTGCTCGTGGCACACGACACAAGGCAGGGCTGCTGCCTTGTGCTCGTGCACTACGCCCTTGCTCATTGCATTCGTGCCGCACGGGCGACGAGCTCCCTTGCTCGTCGTCGCATGCCCGCATTATACAACACCCCTTAAGGGTAACACGAAGCGTCCATTGCTTCGTGCGTGCAAGTTTTATGAACGAATCGCATAAAATTTAAAATTTATATTTAAAATTAATGACAAATTAATAAATAATATTAATTTTATAATTTTAGGGCGAAAAAATCGAAAATTTATTATCCAATTGATTTCCGATTGTTATGGATTCAAGTCTAGGTCATAAAAATTTAAAATTTATCATAAATTTACAATTTTTATGGTGGTTTTTAATCATAGGTTTCTAATTAAATTACAATTAATTATGAAAATCAAATTAATTCTAAATTATTCTAATTTTCAACAAATTAATCATAATTACAAATTAGATTGCATAATTAACAAGACTAGGCATTCAAACTTGTTAAACATATGCAGTAGGTCAATCAAAAATTCAAGATTTATCAACAAGAATCGCAAATATTTAATTTAACATCTTAAATTTACGAAATTTTGCATTCGAAAAACTAAAACCTTCGAAAAGTCATAGTTAGGCTTCGAATTTGAGAATTCTGGGTTCGGCAGAAAAATAACTATTTTTGTCAAAATTTTAGAATGCCTTTTACATGCGGAATTGACACAAAAATCACTCAATTCGGATGAGTAACGAAGAAACTGCCGAAAAACTGCGTACGTATAATTAAATAAACGCAATTTGCAATTAATTAACAATTACGAAAATTAATCACCCCTTTTAATTCTTGCAAATTTGTAATATTTAACCATGTTCATGCAATTTAGATTATGAAAATAATAAGGGGCTCGTGATACCACTGTTAGGTTATGATTCATATGACAGTTCATAAATCATGCGGAAAAACCATAAAGCCAGGAAACATATTATTTACACATAATCATTTAGCATAGTTTAGATGCATACTCTTTGTTGCGTGCCTTCCCTAGCTGCGCCCGAACCGAACAAGAACAAGTCTTTAGGACTCCAAGTGTCGTCCCTCCGTAGATAGTCCACAGCACGTCCGGATCCGCCTTAAGATTGACCAACTAGAATCGCCCTTAAGGTTCTAATATTTTCGGTTGGGTAGGCAAGAATATTGGCTGATTTTTCTGCTTAAAAATCTTAGTTTTGAATACTTGAAACTCGTATGTAAATAATGACCCCTAGGCCTTTATTTATAGAGTTATGGAAAAGGAATCGCAATCCTAGTAAGATACGAATTAATTGAAATTAGAATCCTACATGAATTCTATTTAATTAATTTATCTAATTAGGAATAGGAATTTAATCACGCACTAACTCTTGCAGTCTTAGGAATCACGCATGAGCTCAAACTCACACACACACACGGCAGCCTCAAGGGCTGCCCATGCGCATGCGAGCAGCAGCCCATGCAGCGCGGCCCACGCATCCGTGGCCTTGGCGCGCGCTGGGCTTGTGGCGTGCGTGCTTGCTGGGAGATGGCCCGGCTTCGTGCTGGGCCTTCGTCCGGCAGGCCTCGTCCGATGCTAATTCGTACGATACGCTTCCGATTAAATTTCCATTTCCGGAATCTATTTCCGATACGAACAATATTTAATATTTCCGATTCCGGAATTAATTTCCGTTTCGAACAAATATTTAATATTTCCGTTTCCGGAATTATTTTCCGATTCCGGCAATATTTCCGATTCTGACAATATTTCCGTTTCCGGCAATATTTCCGATTCTGGTAATATTTCCATTTCCAATAATATTTTCCGATACGTACCATGTTTCCGTTTCCGGCAACATCTACGACTTGGATAATATTCATATTTCCGACACGATCCATATTTCCGTTTCCGGCAATATCATCGTTTCCGGAGTATTCATTTCTTGCCTGTGACGATCTTAGCTCCCACTGAAACCAAGATCCGTCGGTTCCGAATATTCATAGATGGAGTATTTAATGCCATTAAATACTTGATCCGTTTACGTACTATTTGTGTGACCCTACGGGTTCAGTCAAGAGTAAGCTGTGGATTAATATCATTAATTCCACTTGAACTGAAGCGGCCTCTAGCTAGGCATTCAGCTCACTTGATCTCACTGAATTATTAACTTGTTAATTAATACTGAACCGCATTTATTAGACTTAACATAGAATGCATACTTGGACCAAGGGCATTATTTCCTTCACAACTGGCTTTATTTTTGTGTCTAAATGGTTGGTATAAGCTGTGTTGTTCAAGAATATTACCTTTGTTTAACAAGTTAATTAAGTTTGTCTTTTCACTCTGGATTCTTTGATAGTTTCATTTAATAAATAACTTGTTTTCCTTAACTTGGGTGGAATATAAAATATAAGGCTGGTTGATAAAATAAAAGGGAAGATGTGAACAACATAGGCACCGCGCTAGCTGGGCAGTGTGTGCGATTCTAATAATGATATCGTTTTTGGTTTTCTTGAATGGTTGGGCAGCTCATTTAGTTTGATTTTATTCTATAGTTCAAGTTGCAACAACCCCTTTGACTTGAGATGTCTGATGCAGCTATCCATGCAGTTCTATATCAAGTGAAAAAATGGGTGGAAACCAATGGTGTCTAAGTGGAAAATTGAATATAGTGGTTCTAGCTTACAGTGGGGGTTGGGGTATATTCAAACTCCTATTTGTGTTTATTTAGGATTTTTTTGTATAGTTAACATGCTTACTGCTTCTAGATACTTGATAAATGTCTTTATTCTACTAAAATAATAGTTTTAAATAAAGCAATACAATAATTAACATAGTAGTTTAACTTGAGACAATTAGTATAGGTTTAAAATCAAGGACTTATTTCAATGGAAGAAACTGATTTACCTGAATAAATGATCATTCTGTTAAAACCCCGTGTGAGAACGTAATGTCCTGTGTCCTTGTTTCGGCACAATATGTCAGATTAAAGCCTTTACTTTGTGAAACTGGTTTTGCTGTTTTTTTTCCATCATTTATTTTAATGAATAAGAAAATTGTGGTTGTTGATTGTTTAAGTTGATCCCAATGGAGATGTTCGTGGGAGAATGATCAATGCTGGCATATTGATCATATACAAACATAGGAGAGATAACGTTTCCTTGTTATTTCCAATTTTTGAGAACTATCTCAATAAAAAGGTTAAATGATTACTGATTATTATCTATACTCTTCTTTTAGGATTGTACCTTCAGTTTCTCATATTTTACGACTATTTGAAACATCTTAATTTGATATGCGTCGTATTTTTGTTCGTTATTTAGGCTTCTGATGAGGAAATGTACGATCTTGTCCGTGAAGGTGTAGTTATTTTTACTGGAGCTTTGGCGAAACATTTGGGAAAGGTGCTGTGAATTTTTGTTTCTCCTCCAGTTATTATTTTGATTATTGTGCGATTGGATCTAAAATTTTCTATCTAACAGGATGACCCTAAAGTCCATTCGGTTGTTGAGAAGTTGCTTGATGCCAACTATGGAATGTGTACCAGTCTTGTGAACAACTAATTGACTTCAATTTTAGTTTACAAAAAAGCTTTTATGCTCCGTGTTTGTGTATGTTATGATTCTCTCAATATATATTATTTGAATGCAGTCAATTTATGTTAAATAAAAAACAAAAAAAAAACTATTTTTTTTGGGAAATTTGTTGAGTTTGTGTGTACATGAAAATTAATGAGTTTTATAACTTGAAACAAGTGCAACAAATGCCAATAGAATGTCTATTTCTGCTTGATAAAGCTGAGATTCCTGAATAAATAAGTGACATTCCAGGAGATTGAGTGTATGTAAGCTCTTTGGTGTTGAAATATCATTCTACGGTTCAATCGACTGAATCAATTGAAGTTATAGCTCTCATGAAGATGCCTAATTGTTTTATAACTCCTAAAGTCCATTGTTGAGAAGTTGCATAACACATTCCATAGTCTATCTAAAATGCTGCAGTTTGCTTGCTCGCATGAAAGTAGCTTCATGAACAATGACAGTAAATGCTTTAGCAATGACAGTATACGGCTGTTGCTGTTGTTGTCAAGGCTCATATATGTAGCTGCTGCTGTAAGGCTGCAATGTTGTTGAGCTGCTGTAGGCTGTTCGTTACAGTGGCCTTGGTTGTTCGTTGCCGTGTTCTTGTTACTGATCTACCACTGATCAGCAAGCAGAAAAAGAACACTGCCACAGCAGAGCCAACAACAGCAGCAAAGCCATGGCAGAGCCACAACACAACCACAACAGTTAGCAGTTGTTGTTGTTGTTGTTGCTGCATGTTGTTGCAGCTATTGTGCTGCTGTTGCTGCATGCAGTTGTTGTTGTGCTGCTGTTGCTTCATGCTGTGGAAGTTAGCAGGCCCCAAATCCTAGAGCTATAGAAGAAAAATAGAATAAAATGGGAGAATATACTGAAACTAAGCCTAGACTAGATAAACTAAAATAAGGGCAAGCAAGATTTAGCTCCCAACTATAAAATAATGAACCAAACTAGGTATAATAAATTCTTTACATGTGTACTATACTAATATTAGGTTTTCAATCCTCATTATCATCTACTTTGGACAATTTATGCACATTTAAGGCTCGTTTGATTGTTGTATGTCGTACACTAGTGGAAAAAACACCTGTTGCAGCACCCCTATTGGGGCGGGCATTTAAAAGTACGCTTCAACAACCATTTAGTCAAGACGGGTCAAACAATTCGCTGAAAGGTTGGGGCGGGCTTTTACTGTGTTCGCTTCAACAACATCTGTTGAGGCGGGCTTTTTATTGCCCCCCTCTACATATGAGTACTTGAAAGGGCGGGCCTTCTGTTGTTCGCCTCAACCGGTGCTCGGAAAAAGAAATTAAATTTTAAATTAAAAAATAAAGAAGGTAAACGCTTCATCCTTTTGTCGTCCCTGCTGTGCGCTATTCCATCTCTAAAAAAAAAAACCTAACGTACTGCGTGGGCGGTGGAGATTCTTGAATTCCCGGCCACTTCCCGGTTCTCACTAGCGCCACCACTACCACCACCACCTTCTTCGCGTCTTTTATAATACACGCCCCCGACTGCGTCCTCCCTATCTCGCTGATCTGTTTCTCTTATTTTTTGAGGTTAGTTTATAAGTTTTTTTATCTTGAAATCTAGTTTCACTTCAATTAGTTGAGCATAACTTAGGATAATTTTACAGTTATTCGATGAATTTGCAAATTAATTAGGGTTTGATATTTGTGGTTTTTTTCAGTTGTTAGTAATAAGTTCAATTTGGGATTTTTTACACTAGGTGCAATTCTGTTAGGTTATCACATTTGGTTCGCCTTATTGTGAAACTTTCTGTACTCAACTGTTGATTTCTTATTTTGATCTTGATATATTTTTAATTACTTGTTGTACAGCCAGTTCGGGTACTCAACTGTCGGCATTGTGCTCTCTGATGGCGGTTGTTTACAGGTAATTCTGCGTCCTTACTCTTGTGTCTTATTTCTTGCTAGTAGTCTCTTGCTCAAATATGCCCATTACTATTGATGGGTACTGTTATTACTAATACTGAATGACAAGTAAAAATGTAATGGATCTTTGAGCATATATTTGCAATAACTGCAGAAGTTCTAATTTGGAAATCCATGTATGTGTATCTACTACGAACTTCTTGCGGATTTCCGTTTTGCAGATGTGAGTTTGCTTGTTCTTTGAATATTAATTCACTTTAAGATATTGGCATAAGACTTAGTTCAAATCAGGCTAGGGTACTGACTGCATCACATAATGGTTATTGCCTGCTTCCCAACTTTCCAGACTCTGTCAAAACTCAAAACTATGACATAAATGGAGTTACATATTTAGAGATAGGGATGACAAAAAAAAATGATCATTGAAGGCAATCTACTTTGAGGGTACGAATCTGGATCCAATATGTAAATTTTTGGCCTTTTCCGTTCGGACTGTTCAGAGGAGTGGGCATTGATGTTTAGGTAGTACCTGGGTTTCGATCAACAATCTGCTATACCTATTATCACTGTAACCTCTTTGAAGGGCTAACATTGAGGCTGAGGCATATAGACTTGAACACGTTTAACATCAGTAAAGGTATCTCTTAACTAGATTAGTCTTGAATGTTACTAAACTACAATCAAAATTTCAGAAGTTCCTCAACCTTTGGATTGTGCTTAAAACATGCTTATTAGGCTTTCTTGGTTTATTGGTCAAGCACTCCTCATGAAAACAGACAAATTTTCTTCGTGACCACATGTGCAATTTATGGAACATGAGTTCACATGAGTTTATTTATTTTCAGTCTAACCTATAATTCACTTATATTGCTTTCGTCTTGTATTAAAAAATCCAGAAATACCTGGAGGGAGACATTTTGGCTCAAGGACTATCGCTGGAAACCACATTGTATATGGTTACAGAGAGACATGAACCAGAGTTCTTTACTTGCTTTTTTGATTGGGATGTTTCAAAATCACAGGTAAGGAAATATTCTATGCCTTTGTATGGTTCTTGTGTACTATTTGTTGTCATCTCATTGATCGTGCACTTGAAGTACAATTGATACAAAATTTTGTATTTTGCTAACACGGAATGTGCCAGACTATTAGGCTTTTACTGCAGTTTCTGTAGTCATCGAAGATGAATTGAAGATACAAAATTAACATTTACTTGTATTGCATATGACAATTCTATTATATCATTATATGTTCCCCCTTTCAGATGGATGGAAATTCATTTGAGAGAAAGCTTGCACTACTAAAGGGAGAAAAGAAGTTGGAGGCAATTGTCCTGAAACCTTCCGGCATTATCAATTACACATCTTTCAGACTGATTATCCCTAAAGAGTCTGGTTATAGTCATGCATAAGTTATTCATTTTAGTTATTATTTTGAAGCCCAAGAACAGTTAGTTTATGCCTCTAAAATGTATCCTTTGTCTAGACACCTCTGAGGACCTCAAGCGGGATATATGCTTCTGAATATTACTGAAGTGGTTCAAGCAGCAAATCTGTAAGTTCTTTGTTGCTCTGAATATTGTTCTACTAATCTTTTGCTAATTTATTTCTTTTTGTGCATACTGATCTACTGATATTCTGCTACAAATAATAATCTACTGATCTACTGATATGCTGCTGTGAATACTAATCTGTTGGTCTTGCTACTGATCTCACATTCTGACTACGTTACTGATTAACTAATATAGGAAAAATACAACCTGCTCATATAGGAAACATACAACATGCTCATATAGGAAAAATAAAACCTGCTCATATAGGAAAAATACAGGTGTAGAAAATGTTTCTGCTGCCCAACTAACTATAGGACGGTTTGAGTCAGGATCCAAGTATATTTAAACGCACTATGCAATAATCAATAATAAATGTTGATAATGTCATCAGAATAAGCATATGCCCTTGCCACGTCTAAGTAATTGTAAATAGAAGACGGAAATTGCACAAAGTATGCCTTACTCTTTGAGAAAAGTTATTGTAGAACACCATGCCTTACTCTTGCAGAACATCATGCCTTACTCTTTGAGAAAAGTTACTGTAGAACACCATGACAAGTTAGGGAAGACATCTGGTTCAACAGTGGTAATTAAAGACACTACCATGTTGGAGGTTGGAACTTCTTTGTAATTTAGATATGCTCGGGTAATTGCTTACAACTTTCACAGTAGGATGTTCAGGGATCAGAATAGGCAATAATTTTTAAAAAGTAGATTCCAAGATACAAAGGCATAAAACAAATTAACAAATTCCGAATCAAAAGAGAACAACTTAAGTTGGAAAGATATGCTGGAAAATTGAAAATCAGTAACACTAATATTGCATTTGACTATTTGGAATTCATAGGGATATTCTAAGGTGGGGAAAGAACATTGCTTCATCTAAAACACGAACTACAAAACGTGCTGGTGTAGCAGTTTATTACAGATCTTCATCTTTGGAAACACTGGTCAGTTACTATACTCAGTTCTATTAAGATATCATTGCACTCAGTTTTGTTTAGATATAACAACACTGAAGTATTGTCTTTTCACATGTGGGTTTTAACTTCTTTGTTTTCCCTGTTATATCACGTAAAGAATAACTAAGAAGATACCGAAGATTTATTAATTTTTTTAATGGGTAAGGTTTCTTAGTCCAGCTTTTGCTGGCCAGACACTTGGAAAGGAGGGGGGGGGGGGTGTTAAGGGATCCACATCCCGATGGTTAGCCACTGAGGGAATTTGACTTTGAGGTTACGAGGTGATCCTCCAATGAGTGATGTTTGCAAATTCTAAGTAGTTAGTAGACCTTGACATTCTTTTTTTACATATTGGTGTACTCGTAATAGCTAGTTATATCTCCATCTTTTTCACATCAATTTAAGAAAAATTCCAACCTACCAAGATACAGTATTGCAAATTAATAATGCTTCAGCCAGCAATAACTGGAA
This sequence comes from Spinacia oleracea, assembly GCF_020520425.1. Taxonomy (NCBI): domain Eukaryota; kingdom Viridiplantae; phylum Streptophyta; class Magnoliopsida; order Caryophyllales; family Amaranthaceae; genus Spinacia; species Spinacia oleracea. The sequence continues at coordinate 134,180,449 of NC_079490.1, read as the reverse complement.
AATTATGGGGCTTTAAAAGTAATATTACAGTCCAAGTCCATGACTCAAATCATTCCTAAAATTAATTGCAACCAAATTAAAATCAATAAATAACTATGGTTGATAAAGATAATAATGCTCTAGTCTGCAACTATATCTTTTTATGCTTGTGAAACAGTGGAATATAAAGATAATATCGTGAGTGTAAATTTTTGGTACTCATATATATTTTCCTTACATCTTGCAGGGAGTCGATTGGAAGAAAGTCAGCACGACCTTAATTAAGGTTTGTAACGCATGATCTAAAGGGAGCTAAGTGGCCGGATTAGAGAAATTTGTTAGACTAGCTCTCTAGCCTTTTGTCTTTATTTGTTAATATTAGTTTTAATTTGTTAGACTAGCTAGCTAGGTGTTTAAAAATTGTAAACGTACGTACTATACGCTTTTCTCTATTGGGTTAATATAAATGAAGTTAATTTAATGATTTTATTAATAAAAAATAAGCAGATTCATACCTTTGCTATTCTGGTGTTGATTGGTGTACAGGTTTCAAAACTCAATGGTGTATATATATAGATTTGGTTATTGCCACCTATTTTATATTTTAAAAGAATTTGGAAAAAAAAATTAATGTTGTTGAAGGGGGCTTATAATGTACGCCTCAACAACATATGAAAAAAATACAGGTCTGTTGTGGGGGGCATTTAAGAAGTGAGCCTCAACAGAGGTGTCTGTTGAGGCGGGCTTTTGGTAATGCCCCCCACAATAGGTCCTTATTTTTCCCTTTTGTTTTGGGCTGTTGAGGCGGGCTTTTGAAAGCCCCCCACAACAGATGACCTGTTGAGGCGAACAAAGCCCGCCTCAACAGCTAAGTGTGCTGTTGAAGCCACGTCTGTCGAAGCGGGCCATGTTCGCCTCAATAAGCCCAAAATGCCCCCCTCAACAGGTATTTTTTCCACTAGTGGTATTTTCACTTAAATGGTTGTTTTAGCTCCCAACTATAAACTAATGAACCAAACTAGGTATAATAAATGCTTTACACGTTTAATATACTTATTATTAGGTTTTCAGTCCTCATTATCATCTACTTTGGTCAATTTATGCACATATAAGGCTCGTTTGATCGTTATATGTCATATTTTGACTTAAATGGTCGTTTTCGCTCCTAACTCTCGACTAATGAACCAAAATAGGTACTATAAAACCTTTGCATGTTTAACATACTTATTATTAGGTTTCCAATACAAATCTCATCTACTTTAATCAAATTATGCACATTTAAGGCTCGTTTGATCGTTTTGTGTCATATTTTGACTTAAATGGTCGTTTTCGCTTCCAACTCTCAACTAATTAACCAAAATAGGTACTATAAAACCTTTGCATATTTGACATACTTATTATTAGATTTCCAATACTCATCTCATCTACTTTGATCAAGTTATGCACATTTAAGGCTTGTTTGATCGTTTTATGTCATATTTTGACTAAAATATCTATTTTCGCTCCCAACTCATCTAATGAACCAAAATAGTTAGTATTAACTCTTTAAATGTATAATATACTTAGTATTACGTTGCCAATCCTCATTCTCATCTAATTTGGTCAATTTATGCACATTTAAAGCTCATTTGATCGTTATATGTCATATTTTGACTAAATAGCTATTTTCGCTCCCATCTCTCAACTAATGAACCAAAATAGTTATTCTAAATTCTTTACATGTTTAATATACTTAGTATTACGTTGCCAATCCTCATTCTCATCTACTTTGGTCAATTTATGCACATATAAAGCTCGTTTGATCGTTATATGTCATATTTTGACTAAATAGCCATTTTCGCTCCCAACTCTCAACTAATGAACCAAAATAGTTATTCTAAACCCTTTACGTGTTTAATATACTTAGTATTAGGTTTCAAGTCCTCATTCTCATCTACTTTGGTCAATTTATGCACATCTAAGGTTCATTTTGGTCGTTATAGGTCATATGTAGTCTAAAATGTTATTTTCGCTCCCAACTTTCACAAAACGAACCTAAGTAAACATTCTAAACCATTTACATGTTTAATATGATTAGTTTAAGGTTTATAAGACTCATTCCAAGCTATTTATGCACATCTAAAGCTCGTTTGGGTCGTTATAGGTCATATGTAGCCTAAAATGCCATTTTTTCTCCCAACTTTAACAAAACGAACCCAATGAATCAAAATAGGAATTCTTAACCCTTTAGATATTTAATATACTTAGTATTAGGTTGTCAATACTCATTATCATCTACTTTGTTCAAGTTATTCATATTTAAGGCTCATTTGATCGCTATAAGACATATTTTGACTATAAAAGCTGTTTCATATTTAAGGCCAAAACAAATACATTTCCTTATCTAATTTATGTTCTCTTTAATCTAGTGCGCCCAACAAGAGCATGGGGTCGAGTGTGGCTATTACGTGATGAAATTCATGCATGACCTATTCAAAAGTTGCAAGGAAATTGAAGATCTGGAAAAGGTACATAAAATAGTATGTTTATTAGGCTAGAAATTACTTTAAAAAAACTATTCGCCTATAATTGGCATGAACCGTCGAAAATGCCATATTGGGCCAAATATGGCCTATATCGTTCCAATTGAACCTTATGTGTGCATAAAGAACTTGAAATGAATCTTAGTAGCCTCTAACTAAGCATATGAAACATAAAAAAAGGTTTAGGAAGTGTCCTTAGGTTCATTTGTTGATATTTAGGATCGAAAATGCCATTTTGGACCAAATATGACCTATATCGTCCCAAATTAGCCTTATGTGTGCATAAAGAACTTGAAATGAATCTTAGTAACCTCTAACTACGCTTATGGGACATAAAAAAGATTTAGAAAGTGTCCTTAGGTTCATTTGTTGATATTTGGGATCGAAAATGCCATTTTTGGCCAAATATGACCTATATCGAGCCAAATGAGCCTTAGATGTGCATAAAGAACTTGAAATGAATCTTATTAACCTCTAACTAATCATATAAATTATGAAAAACGTTTAGAATATGGAAATAGGTTTGTTTGTTGGTAGTTGGGATCGAAAATGCCATTTTTCGCCATAAATGACCTATATCGACCCAAATGACACATAGGCGTGCATAACGAACTTGAAATGAGTCTTACAAACATATAACTAATTATAAATCATGAAAAAGGTTTAATTTAGAATTTGAATATAAGTTTGTTTGTTGGTAGTTGGGATCGAAAATGCCATTTTTGGCCATAAATGACCTATAATCGACCCAAATGAACCATAGGCGTGCATAACGAACTTGAAATGAGTCTTATAATCATATAACTAATCATCTAAATCATGAAAAAGGTTTATAATGTGGATATAAGTTCGTTTGTTCGTAGTTGGGATCGAAAATGTCATTTTTGGCCATAAATGACCTATATCGACCCAAATGACCAATAGGCGTGCATAACGAACTTGAAATGAGTCTTATAATCATCTGACTAATCATATAAATCATGAAAAAGGGCTATAATGTGGAAGAGGTTCGTTTGTTGGTAGTTGGGTTCAAAAATGTCATTTTTGGCCATAAATGCTATATATCGACCCAAATGACCCATATGCGTGAATAACGAACTTGAAATGAGTCTTATAAACATATAACTAATCATATGAATCATGAAAAAGATTTAGAAAGTGTCCTTAGGTTCATTTGTTGATATTTTGGATCGAAAATGACATTTTTGGCCAAATACGATCTATATCGAGCCAAATGAGCCTTAGATGTGCATAAAGAACTTGAAATGAATGTTAGTACACTCAAAAAGTTGTTTTCGCGACCAATATAATTTTTGTTTTTGCATATGAAACTTAATTTAATTTATTGGTTTGTATGTACGTTGTTCTTTTAAAGGTTTTCAAAACTCCAAGGGAGGGGCCCTTTACCAAAGAGGAGTTGGATGAAGTTCGAGACAAGTGGGCTATTTACTTCAACGATTGTGAACTACCTCAGTGTAATAAATAGAGCAGGCTTGTAGTTATTCGTGACTCTTACATTATTTTGTTATTTATCGATTTAATTAATTACATTTGAATTAATTCGGTAATATTATTGGAAATTTGAAATTTATATCATTTTTGAGGAATGTCAAGCTGATGTTTGATGAAACAGTATTCTATAAATTATAATGCAGAATTTTATATTGCAAAATCAGAAATTATATTGCAGAATATTAGGAATGATATTGCAGATTCTTTTTTTTTTAAAAAAAAAAAACTCAAAAGTTGCCCTTGTTTGCAACAAGAGCCACTTATGTGAAGCTTATAAGTTGCCCTTGTTAGCAGCAAGAACAACTTATGTGAAGCTTATAAGTTGCCCTTGTTTGCAACAAGGGTAACTTATAAGTTTCACATAAGTTGCCCTTGTTGCAAACAAGGGCAACTTATAAGCTTATAAGTTGCCTTTGTTAAGGGCAACTTTTAATAAATTTACAAAAGTGACCCCCCCCATTGGTGGCACTTATGAAGGGCAACTTATAAGCCCATTTTAAGGCCAACTTATGATGTTTTTTCCTCTAGTGTCTCTTTCTCTTATTTTATGATAGGGCTCGAGAAATAGCCCCATGGGGTTATAAGCTTTGGTATTCGGGAAAAACTAGGGGCAGAAATGGGGTGTTATTGACCGAGAATATTATTGATGATTTAGTGGTCGTGTCCCGAAAGAGTGATCGAATTATGAGTATTAAGCTTGTGATAGGGGATGAAGTTGTAACTATTGTGAGTGCCTATGCACCACAAGCAGGACTAGATGATTCAACTAGACAAGAATTTTGGGAGGAAAGAAGTGGTGCAACGTGTCCCTAGAAGTGAGAAACTGATCATTGGTGGGGATCTCAACGGGCATGTAGGCTCGAGTCGCGATGGATTTGAAAGCATTCATGGTGGTTTTGGGTATGGGGAGCGGAATGAAGCGGGAAATGCTATATTAGATTTTGCATTGGCATATGACTTGGGTATAATGAACACTTGGTTTGAGAAAAGAGACTCTCACCTAGTAACCTATAGGAGTGGAGATAATACGAGTCAGATTGACTTCTTTCTAGTAAGGAATGCTTTGAGACAGTGCTACACCAATTATAAGGTGATTCCGGGTGAGAGTACATCAACCCAACATAGACTTCTGGTACTTGATTTTTGAGGTAGAAGTTATATAAGGAGGAGAAGACCACTAGTAGAGCCTAGGATCAAGTGGTGGAAACTTCAACGGGAGCAACAACTAAAATTCGTTGAAAAGGTGGCAAGTGAAGGTATTTGGGCAGGGGATATGGATTTGGATATAGACTCATTATGGACAAGAATGGAGCACACCATAAAGGGAGTGGCGAAAGAGGTCCTAGGGGAATTTAAAGGAATCATGCCACCAAGTAAGGACACATCTTGGTGGAACAAAGTTGTGCAACAAGCTATAAAGAGCAAACGAGAATGCTATAAGGAGTTGGGGAAATGTAGAAGTGATGAGAACTACGAGAAGTACGAGGAGGCTAAAAGGGAAGCAAAGAAGGCCGTAAGAGAGGCTAGAGCAAAGGTGACTTGGGATCTTTACGCAAGAGTGGATACAAAAGAAAGGGAAAAAGACATCTATAGACTTGCTCGAATGAGAGATAGAAAGACGCGAGACATCAGGAGGATTAAATGGGTGAAAGATGTTGATCAAAAAGTTTTGGTGGGAGATAAGGAAATGAAGGATATATGGAGGTTCTACTTTGATAACTTTTTCAATGGGGATCAAGGGCACGATATTGGGGATACAAATATCCCTCGGGATATGGTTAATCTAGACTTTATGCGAAGAATTCAAAAGAGAGAAGTTAAAATGGCACTGAAAATGGGTCGCAAGAGGGCAGTGGGGCTCGATGGTATACCTATCGAAGTCTGGAGATGTTTGGGAGAGAGAGGGGTTGTATGGTTAACAAATCTTTTCAACAAGATTTGGGGAAGTCATAGGATGCCAGTAGAGTGGAGGAAAAGTACTAACATCCCCTTGTACAAGAATAAGGGGGATGTCCAGGATTGTGCCAACTATCGAGGAATCAAACTAATGATTCATACTATGAAACTTTGGGAGCGGATTATTGAGCAAAGATTGAGGAGGACTGTGAAAATTTTGGAGAACCAGTTTGAATTTATGCCTGGGAGATCGACTATGGAGGCCATTCATATTATAAGGCAACTAATGGAGAATTATCGGGATAAGAAGAAGGATTTACATATGGTTTTCATTGATTTGGAGAAGGCGTATGATAAGGTACCAAGGAAAATTCTTTGGTGGGCATTAAGTAGGAAAGGAATTCCGAAGAAGTATATTGATATCATCAAGGACATGTATGAGGGAGTTAGCACGAGTGTGAGAACTAGTGTTGGTAAGACCGAAAAATTCCCCATTACGATTGGAGTGCATCAAGGTTCCGCACTTAGCCCGTTTCTTTTTGCTATAGTCTTGGACGAATTGGCAAGGTCAATCCAAGATGGTATACCCTGGTGCATGATGTTTGTAGATGATATTATGTTGATTGATGAAACAAAAGAAGGATTGGAAAGTAAGTTAGAGCTATGGAGACAAACTTTGAAATCTCGGGGTTTTAGGCTGAGTAGAACCAAGACGGAATATATGGAGTGTAAGTTTAGTGGAGTTCAAGATAGAGAGACAGGGGGGATTACCTTAGATGGGAAAAGTGTCCAAGGCTCTGAAATATTCCGTTATTTAGGATATATTATCCAAAAGGATGGAGAATTGGATGGCGATGTGACCCATAGAATCAAAGCAGGTTGGTTGAAGTGGAAATGTGCCACAGGGTTCCTATGTGATTCAGGCAAGCCCCAAAGACTGAAGGGAAAGTTTTACCGCACGGCAATTCGACTGGATTTGTTATACGGCATGGAATGCTGGGCAGTGAAACATTGTCACATGCATAAGATGAATGTGGCGGAGATGCGCATGTTACGTTGGATGTGCGGGCATACAAGAAAGGATCGTTTGAGGAATGAGATTATTAGGAAGAAAGTAGGGGTTGCACCGATTGAGTTTAAGATGATGGAAAATCGTTTAAGATGGTTTGGACATGTAAGCAGAAGATCAAGTGAAGCCCCGTTAGGAGGATAGAAGGGTGGCAAAGTGATAGAATTGCAAGGGGTAGGGGAAGACCTAAGAAAACTTGGAGGAAGGTGATTGAGCATGATATGAGCTTTCTTGGGATCGAGGAAAATATGGCGTTGGATAAGACAGAGTGGAGGGAGAGAATATATATTGATGACTTCATTTGACTTATACAGCTTTCATGTTTCTGTTTCTTTCTATTTTTTATTTTTTATTTTATTCATATTTTTATTTTTTTTATTTTATTTTTAAAATTCTTTTAATTCTTTTAATTTTTTTTAATTTACATGCTATTTTGAAATGTACTTATTTTACTTATTCATTTATTTTAAACTTTACTTATTTTTATTATCTCTTACAATATTTCTTCTATAATTTATATACATTTTTCTCTTATCTTACTTTCATTAATTCCACTTTCTCTTCCTTGTTTTTTTATTTTTTTCTTTTAATTCCTGCTCATTTCTGGTTTGATTGGTGACAATGACGATCTCCTACGACGATTCATGTTAGCCGACCTCAAATCATTTTAGGACTAAGGCTTTGTTGTTGTTGTTGTTGTAGTATACATACAATGTGATGCGTGCCTTCCTTAGCTGCTCCCAAACCAATCAAGAGCAAGTACAGGACTCCAAATGTCGCCCCTCCATAGATAGTCCACAACACGTTCGGATCCGCCTTAGATTCAACCAACTAGAATATTCTCTAAGGTTTTATGTGCACTCGGAAAACTCACAATAGTGATAGGCAAGTATTAAATTCTCTCTTGAATTTAATGTGTTAGAATAGTATATTGAATTGCATTATAAATTGTGATCATGAACCACATATTTATAGAGTGGAAATAGAGGAGTTTGAATCCTACTAGGAATCGATTAACTAAAGCCATTAGGATTCTAATTAATTAATAACATTAGAATTCTAGGGATAATCAAATACTAAGTATTTCAGATTTACCTAAAACATCTAATTTCAGTAGAATTAGGAAAACACGATTACTTGACTCTCAAGCAACCTAGCCGGCCAAGGCTTTGCACGTGTGGCCTTGAGCCCATGTTGCTTGGTCGTGCAGCACGCAACCCGCAGCCCACGAATGGGCGCTGCTGCCTTGCTCGGCCCATGCGCGCTGGATGTGGCAGCAAGAAGCACGCGACCCACTCGTTGAGCGTTGCTTCCTTTGCTCGGCCCATGCCTTGCTGCTCCGCGCGGGCTTGCTTGGCGCTGGGCCTTGCGTCTCGCAAGCTCGTTCGTCGAGCGTTTACACGTCGCGCTTCCGATTCATTTCCGATTTCGGATTCGAACAAATATTTACGTTTCCGTTTAATATTTTCGATTCCGGAATTTATTTCCGATGCCGACAATATTTCGGATTCCGGTAATATTTCCATTTCCGGCAATATTTCCGATTCCGGCAATATTTCTATTTCCGATAATATTTTCCAATACGAATCATGTTTCCGTTTCCGGCAACATCTACGACTTGGATAATATTTATATTTCCGTCATGATCCATATTTCCGTTTCCGGCAATATCATCATTTCCGGAGCATTCTATATTTTGCCTTTTGACGATTTCAGCTCCCACTGGAACCGAGATCCGTCGTTTCCGAATGTTCATAAATGGAGTACTTAATGAATAATATATTCACTTAAATACTTGATCCATTCACGTACTATTTGTGTGACCCTACGGGTTCAGCCAAGAGTAAGCTGTGGATAAATATTATTAATTCCACTTGAACTGAAGCGGCCTCTAGCTAGGCATTCAGCTCACTTGATCTCACTGAATTTATTAACTTGTTTAATTAACGCTGAACCGCAATTATTAGACTTAGCATTGAATGCATACTTGGACCAAGGGCATTATTTCCTTCAGTCTTCCACTTGTCCTTAGGGAAGTGTGCATTGCCTAATTCCTTTGTCGCTTGATGCCTGCTCATGAACATAAGGTAAGAGTAGTCATCCTTATTATGTCTAGAGGTAATTCTCGGTTTCAGAGTTCAACTGATCAAATAAAACAGATAATCATAGCCTATGATTCATCTGAGCACGGCCATGTATTTTTCAGTTTCTAGCACTCCGAGTGGCCATGTACAACTTTCAGCATCTCGTCTCGATTTATGGGAGGACAATCCCAATCTTGTGATCTTGAGGTTAGACTTCGTTTGATAGGTGATTACCTGAGCGTAGCCGTTATAGTCTCCTTTTACGGTGCGACGCTTGACAACGTCAAAGTAACCAGTTCTCAAACAAGTAATCTCAAATCACTCAGGTATTGAGGATTAGTGTCTAATAATGTAATGAAATTTACTTATGACAGATTTTCATCTCTTACAGTAAAGTTTCATAGGTTTTTACGATACTAATCTTCTTAAGTAAGTATCTATGCAAATGATTGCGACATTGCCATGTCCACATAGTTCAAGAAACAGAACTACTAGTCATCTTGCATTTTAACCGTCTAGCGTTTTCTATGCGTCCATGTTTATAGAAAACTTCCGACCAGGGACCATTTTCAACTTTTGACATTAAAGTTTACTTGATAGACATTTCTTAGTCACAGGACTGGTCTTGACAGTCTATCTTGAATATATCATCAAATTGAAAGGACTCATCATTTAATAAACCACGAAATTAGATGGAAAAATGAATTATATTCATTTATATGAATGGTTAACCAAAACGTTTTACAAAGTATTAAACTCTAAAACTTAAAAAAAAATTATTAAGGACATCAAAGCCATTTTCCAACATGCTTGATTCCCATAGCTGCAGTGTGCGAGTTGTGCTTCGCTTGCGGCAGAGGTTTAGTTAATGGATCTGAGATATTGTCATCAGTTCCAATCTTGCTTATCTCGATTTCTTTTCTTTTAACGAACTCTCGTAGAAGGTGAAATCTACAAAGTACATGCTTGACTCTCTGGTGGTGTCTAGGCTCCTTTGCCTGTGCAATAGCTCTATTATTGTCACAATATAGAGCTATTGGCCCTTTAATGGAGGGGACTACACCAAGTTCACCTATGAACTTCCTTAGCCAAATAGCTTCCTTTGCTGCTTCATGTGCAGCAATCTACTCCGCTTCATTTGTAGAATCCGCAATGGTACTCTATTTAGCACTTTTCCAGCTTACTGCACCTCCGTTGAGGCAGAAGACAAACCCAAACTCTGATCTGAAATCATATTGGAAACTTGCGTCCGTATAGCCTTTAACAATTAATTCATCATCTCCACCATAGACCAGGAAATCATCTTTGTGCCTTTTCAAGTACTTCAGAATATTCTTGGCAGCAGTCCAATGTGCCTCTCCTGGGTCTGACTGGTATCTGCTCGTAGCACTGAGTGCATACGCAACACCCAGGCGTGTACATATCATAGCATACATTATTGAACCAATCAATGATGCATATGGAATCCCACTCATTCGTCTACTCTCATCCAGTGTTTTTGGGCACTAAGTCTTGCTTAGAGTCATTCCATGTGACATGGGTAGGTAGCCTTGCTTGGAGTCTGCCATCTTGAACCTTTCAAGCACCTTATTTATATAAGTGCTTTGACTAAGTCCAATCATCCTTTTAGATCTATCTCTGTAGATCTTGATGCCCAGTATGTACTGTGCCTCTCCTAGATCCTTCATCGAAAAATATTTCCCAAGCCAAATCTTGACAGAATTCAACATAGGAATGTCATTTTCGATAAGTAATATGTCGTCGACATATAATACTAGAAAAGAATTTTTCCTCCCAATGACCTTCTTGTATACACAAGATTCGTCTGCGTTCTTGATGAAACCAAAGTCACTGACTGCTTCATCAAAACGTATATTCCAGCTCCTTGATGCTTACTTCAATCCATAAATGGATTTCTTAAGCTTGCATACCTTTTTAGCATTCTTTAGATCCTCAAAACCTTCAGGTTATGTCATAATCACAATTTCTATTAAAACGCCGTTTAAGAAAGCGGTTTTGACATCCATCTTCCATATTTCGTAATCGTAAAATGCAACGATTACTAACATTATTCGAATAGACTTTAGCATTGCAACTGGTGAAAAGGTTTCATCGTAATCCACCGTGGACTTGCCTGTGTCATTTTGCAACCAATCTAGCTTTGAAAACTTCTAGTTTCCCATCCTTATCCTTTTTCAGTTTGGAAACCATTTGCTTCCTATGGCTTGGTAGCCATCTGGCAAATCGACCAAATCCCAAACTTGGTTTTCAGACATGGAGTCTAATTCAGATTGCATGGCTTCTTGCTAATTCTTGGAGTTAGGGCTCGTCATAGCTTGTTTATAAGTCGCAGGCTCATCGCTTTCCAGCAATAGTATTTCATGGCTCTCATTCGTCAAAATACCTATGTATCTTTCTGGTTGAGACCTATATCCCTGCGATTTACGCGGGGTTACATTTCTAGTTGGTTCTTGATTCTCACCAGATACTTCTAAAGATCTCTGAGTTTAAACCTGAATGTCATCTTGATCGTTCTCTAGAGTTTGTTGTTCGACTCGAATTTCTTCGTGGTCTACTTTTCTCCCACTTGTCATTTTGGAAATGTAATTTCTTTCCAAAAAGATACCATCTCGAGCAACAAACACCTTGTTCTCAGATGTATTGTAGAAGTAATACCCCTTTGTTTCCTTTGGGTAGCCCACAAGGATACATTTGTCAGATTTCGGTTGAAGTTTGTCTGAAATTAATCGTTTTACATATACTTCACAACCCCAAATCTTAAGAAAAGACACTTTTGGAGTCTTTCCAAACCATAACTCATATGGAGTCTTTTCGACAGCTTTAAACGAAGCCCTATTTAGTGTGAGTGCAGCTGTCTTTAGTGCATGTCCCCAAAATTCTATTGGAAGTTCGGCCTGACCCATCATTGATCGAACCATGTCTAGCAAGGTACTGTTCCTCCGTTCTGACACATTGTTCCATTGAGGTGTTCCAGGAGGAGTCAATTTTGACAAGATTCCACAATCTTCCAGATGGTCATCAAATTCATAGCTCAGGTATTCACCGCCTCTATCATACTGCAGTGCTTTAATCTTCTTTCCTAGTTGATTCTCTACTTCACTCTGAGATTCCTTGAATTTGTCAAAGGACTCAGACTTATGCTTCATTAGGTAGACATAACCATATCTACTGAAGTCGTTAGTGAAAGTGATAAAGTAGCTGAAACCACCTCTAGCATTTGAACTCATTGGTCCACATACATCTGTATGGATTAAACCCAATAGATCAATTTCTCTTTCTCCAACTTTAGAGAAAGGTTGCTTTGTCATTTTGCCAAGTAAGCATGATTCGTATTTACTAAAATCCTCTAAGTCCTATGGTTATAGAATTCCTTCCTTTTGAAGTTTTTCTATGTGTTTCATGTTAATATGGCCTAATCATTCTTTTGGGCCTTTTTGGTATTTATGTTATAAACTTGTTTGTCTTGATCTAGCACATAAAGTCCATTGACTAATCTAGCAGATCCATAAGAAATCTCTTTAAAATAAAACGAGCAACTATTGTCTTTTATTATAAAGCTAAATCCCTTAGCATCTAAGGAAGAAACAAAAATGATGTTTTTAGTAAGACTTGGAACATGGAAACACTCTTCCAGTTCCAAAACTAGCCCAGAGGGCAACGACAAATAATAAGTTCCTACAGCTAATGCAGCAATCCTTGCTCCATTTCCCACTCGTAGGTCGACTTCACCCTTGCTTAACCTTCTACTTCTTCTTTGTCCCTGTGAATTGGAACATAAGTGTGAGCCACAACCTGTATCTAATACCCAAGAAGTTGAATTTGCAAGTATACAGTCTATAACGAAAATACCTGAAGATGGAACGACCGTTCCGTTCTTCTGATCTTCCTTAAACTTCAAGCAATCTCTCTTCCAATGCCCCTTCTTCTTACAGTAGAAGCATTCAGATTCAGAAGTGGGTTGGATCACCTTCTTCTTTTCGGACTTGGTGCCGCCATTTTTCTTAGTTGGGCTAGCTTTCTTGCCACCTTTCTTAGCATTCCTCTTCTTGCCAGATTTCTTGAACTTGCCCCCACGCACCATAAGCACATCTTGCTTATCACTTTTGAGCGCCTTTTAAGGGATCTTTAGCATACCATGAAGCTCAATGAGTGATTTGTCCAGACTATTCATGCTGTATTTCAGCTTGAACTGATCATACCCGCTATGAAGAGAATGGAGGATGGTGCCTACAACCATTTCTTGAGAGAACTGCTGATCCAGCCGACTCATATTCTCAATTAATCCAATCATATTGAGAACATGTGGACTTACGAGCTCGCCCTTCTTGAGCTTGGTGTCAAGAATTTGCCTATGAGTCTCGAATCTTTCGACTCGAGCCAGATCTTGGAACATGTTCTTTAACTCAATGATGATCGTGAAATCATCTGAGTTGATGAACGTTTTCTGTAGATCTGCAATCATGATTGCAAGCATTAGACATTTCACATCCTTGTTGGCATCAATCCAACGATTGAGGGTTGCCTGAATGACCCCTTCGCCTGCGGCTTTGGGCATCACCTCTTCCAGATACTCCTTTTCTTCCTGCATAAGAACTATTTGCAAGTTCCTTTGGCAGTCAAGGAAGTTTTTCCCGCTCAACTTCTCCTTTTAAGGAATTGAACGAATGTTGAATGAATTGTTGTTTGCCATAATTAAAACTACAATTGAAAAAGAATAAACAAATAAATAATCATTCACAGTTTCTCTTAATAAACTTAAATTCTAGCATTCATGCATAATTCAATATTTATTAAGCATTTTATTCTAGTTTTTGTGTTCAGACAGGTGTGAATAAAATGAATCCAAGATCCTTAAATCATTGAAGAATTAAGCACATTATGTATTTAGACTCAATTCTAAAATATTTTAGGTAAGCAAATCCTTTGCTAATAGTCTAGAAACTACTCTTGGTTGATAGGTACGTCTAAGAACTTATTAGGTAAACCTATCTCATTTGCCACGACATAAAAGGACTCCTTACTTATATCGTTGAGTTTCACCAAAACTAACATGTACTCACAATTATTTGTGTACCGTACCCCTTTAGGATAAAAAAGTAACACCTCGCTATGGCGGAAAACTATTACTTAGATTGATGTAAAGGTTATCCAAGTAAGTGTTATTTTGGCATGGCACATTTTAACTCAATTTTTAAAGTTTGGAACTTAAGGCTCTTACTATGTTGGTTAGATTTTAAGTGAACTAAAATCCTTAATCATGAAACATAATCAAGCCATAATCTCATGCATAATTAAGACATATTTAAAGCAATAAATAACTTAAAGCATGCATAAGATTTAAATGTGATTTAGTATAGCCCGAGTTCATCTTGAAGCTTCAACTTCAAACTCCGTCTTTGAAAATGGATTGGAAACTCCATCTTGAATTTCACGATGGGAGGCGCCATTTTCTTTAAATAGGATATGCTATAATTAAAACTAATTACAACTATTTGATGGTACGCATACCATATTTAAAATTAAAAAACTTTGGTGCATTAGACCAATTTTACATTCAAATTAATGGTACGCAAACCATATTTTTTATTCTATTTGGGCCATACTAGTCACTTTCCATAACCTGCAAAATAATACATTTACAATATACCATTCACCCATTCATTTATCAATGAATGGCCCACATAGCAAGTTAGTAGAAAAAATCATGCATCACATAAACATTTGCAGCAACTAATTAAAGGTTCCAACAATCTACAAATTATTCAACCTTATTAGTTCTAATCGAGTTGTTTTAACCTTAAAGGAATGTAGACCTAATCAAGAGTTTAATGGATAAAAGCTCCCACTAAAACCAAGAATTTACATGCTTTACAAATTTTAAACATAAAATTGTATTTCCTAGTCCAACCGGAAACTTACAAATTTAATTAAAATTTAAAGCTCATATAAAATAATATTAAATCCCTTAATTTTATTTTCAGTTGATTAAATTTTATCAAGGTTTTAATTTTAGTAAAATAATTAGTATAAAACAATTTATAATAATTAAATTAATTAAAATTAAATTCCGAGAAAAAATTAAATTACGAAATTAAATTTAATTAAAATCGTTTTCAACTGAAACATTAAAAAAATGGCCCAAATGTGCCAAGGCAAGGCCATAGGCCGAAGCCCATGCCCCGCTCAAGCACCAACGCCGCAGCGCCCATGGGCCGCGTGCACAAGGCAGCGCCCAGGGCCTTCATTACTGCTGGCCGAGTGATGCACCACAGCAGCGCACCAGCCTCGTGCTGTGCCTGCTGCCTGCTTCTTTCTACTTACGCGCTGGGCAGGGGCTTGCCCAGCGGCACGCGAGCTCCCTTGCTCGTTGTGCTGCTGCCTTGCCTCGTGCCTTGTGCTACGATGCATCGTCGCCCTTTTTGTCGACCACCCGCACAACACACACCGCACAGAGCCTAGGAAGAGAATTCTAGAACAATTGAGAAGGAAACAAAGAAAAGAAAAACCCCATACCCAATTCACTCACTCACTCATTTTCCTCCTCACTCTCTCGCCCTGACCCCCCTCTCACCTCGGCTACTCCGCTCCTCTGACCACCGACGAACATCGCCGTTCCTCCCCGCCAGTGTCGCGTCGTTGTTAATCGTTGTTGTTTTTGTCATGTTGTTGATGTTTTGTTTATGTCTCACCTCATCCCACTTCTCTCGATGTTGCTCCACGCCACCCCCAATGGTGGTTGTCGTTATTTGCTCACCATCACCTCTACTCTTCATAAAAATTGGGTAATTTCTTCGCTAGATTTATTTTAATAAATTTTTATTCAAAAATCCCAAACCCTAACCAACTATATTTCTCTCTCCTCTGGTCATGGTGGCGCATTGCCGCCCCCGCCCTTATCTGCGGTGTGTGTTACCGCCGACGGACCTTACTTGTTGATCAATGGTGGTTGTTGCTGTCGTTCTCCTCCTTCTCCCTATCTCTGAGTGAGCGACTATTGTTGCCACCGTCGGCGCCTCCTTCCCTTTGTTGCTACCTCCGGCGACTCTGCTCCCCTGTCGTCGCTACTCCTGTTGCCTTTGTTGTTGATTGGGTGTTGCTCCTGTTGTTGGTCCCTGCTCGTGCGTCGATCTCGTTATGGGTATGATCTTAATCCACTAAGCTTTTCACCTATGCTTGTTTGGCCCAATTAATTAGATTGTAAATGTCATGCGGAATTTAAAATTTCATTGGTTTATTATTTGACAATATAGAAATGATTTTTATTCTATAATTTGGTAAAATTTAATCATATGAAAACAAATTTCAGTTTATCATTTCTAACGATTCCTAAACTATATAACTAAGCTTTTATAAGTTTGTTTAATAATTATTAAATGGTGTTATAAAGTAATATTAAAAAAATTAATTATCATGGTAATATAGTTTTCAAATCCATGTTTAGACTTTAAATAAAGTAAGACATGTTCTATAAAAATGAATTTCAATACTAGTTAAAGAGATTGAATATTCAATTAAGTTTATGGTTAGTTTAGAATGAGATTCGAAAGAGTCAAAAGAAAGATTTCTAAGAGATTTCGATTTAGTTTTAATTCGATTAAAAGTGAATGGTTTATTGATTTGTGACATAATTTGTTGGGTTGTATTATTGGAGGTCGATTAAAGAAAATTGAATTGTGGAGTGTAAGCGAAGGATGATGATCGAACGAGTAGTCATTGGAACTTAGGTGCTTGGTGATTCAAGGTACACATTGTCCAACAATTTTCGATGTTTGAAACTATATTTTGTGTTTTAAGTGTGATGAAGTATTAGTTATGTTATGCAAAATATGCAAATGTATTCCGAAATGTGATTTACAATTGAATTTATAATGCTTGGTGAATTTCTATTTATTTAATAAAATGGTTATTGATTTGATTTTTTAATTCAAGAAATGAAACGGTTTTGAATTTGGAAACGCTTGTGAGTTGTGAGTTGTGAGTTAGGATGTGTGTTATGGGAATAGAATCTATCGAGAATATTGCAGGTTGAGTTTGTGAAAAAAAAGGAAATGTTGTGAAACACTACCTTAATATTTGGACGTTTTATGAAATACTACCTTATAAAAACTTTTTTATATTTTCCTACCTTATAAGTTTGATATGTTTATTAAAACTATCTTGTAACAGAAAACGTTAAATCTCTCCATTTGTGGGCCCCACCCCAACGACTTTATTCCATTTCACTTTCCTCTTTCTCAATCTCTATTTTCTACTTCTCTTTCTCAATCTCAATCTTTGTTCTCTACTCCTCTTTCTCAATTTTTGTCCACTCATTTCTCAATCGTTGTCCAGCTTTCTCTGACATATCCATCAACATCATCTTCACCACCTCCATTGCGGTCCCACAGCTCGGATTTTCTCGTGTTTCACTTATCTTACAAGTCAGTAAATCTGAAGAACCACTTACTTGAAGGTGGAGATGAATCAAAATTGGAGTCTGCAATAAAAAAGAGGATTAGGGAATTTCTGAATATCAGTGAAGATGATTATTCTGTTGGTTTGACAGCAAACAGAACATCAACTTTCAGATTAGTTGCAGAATCATTCCCTTTTGGGTATTGTAAGAAGCTACTCACTGTTTATGATCAAGACAGTGAGGCAGTTGAAGCAATGACTAATAGCTCAAAAAAGAGAGGAGCACAAGCAATGGCAGCTGAGTTTACCTGGCCAAGGTTACGGATTCACTCATCAAAACTGAGGAGTATGATTACAAGTTAAAGATTGATCAGGAAAAAAAGAGGGCTTTTTGTTCAGGGGCTAGATTCTCTTACTAGTGGATGAAAGTGGCACGAGGATATGGATGGGATGTTCTGCTTGATGCATGTGCTGTAGGACCAAAAGACATGGATAGTTTGGGACTCTCAATCTTCTAACCAGATTTCTTAATTTGCTCCTTTTACAAGGTTGTTGGGGGAAAACCATTTGGATTTGGGTGTCTTTTGTAAAGAAATAGGCTATTTCGAACCTGGAAAGTTCAACAACGGCTGGAATTGTAAGTATTTTTTCAGCAAGGAAGTTGTTTTATCTTCCTGATGAGTCTTCTGGTACTGAAACTGAGTTTGAACAAGAGCTTGAGTTAGGTTCTTCATCATCCAATTCATTCTCAGGTCCAATACCTATCCAAGCACCAAGAATGGAAAAGGGGGAGTCCTCTACTAGAGTGAAGATCAATGGAGAAAAAGTTTCAGAAATTGAAAAAATTGATGAAGCTGGTAATCTTTTTGTTGAGAGGCGAAACACAATAATCAACGGAAAAAGGAACTCCCCAGTTGAATGTAGGTGCTTAGATCATATTAATGCATTAGGTCTCTCACTTGTAAATAGCATAAGCAGGTACCTTGTCAATTGGCTCATTAATGGGTTGACAAAGTTTCAACATCCTAATGCAGATAGAAAAGTTCCCTTAGTAAAAATATATGGACCGAAGATAAAGTTTGACCGAGGACCAACTTTGGCTTTCAATGTGTTTGATTGGAAATGCAAAAAGGTTGAGCCAATTCCAATACAGAAGCTTGCTGATAGGAAAAACATATCTTTAAGCTATGGGTTTCTGCATCATATATGGTTCCCAGAAAAGTATGAACGGGAAAAGGTTAAAGTTCTTGAGAAGAGAAGATGTGAGCGGACAAAGATTGATAAAGAGGAGCAGAGAACAAAGATTTAGATTGAGATTGAGAAAGAGAAGTAGAAAACAGAGATTGCGAAAGAGGAAAAAGAAATGGAATAAATTCATTGGGATGGGGCCCACAAACGGAGAGATTTAACGTTTTCTGTTACAAGGTAGTGTTACTAAAACATATCAAACTTATAAGGTAGGAAAATATAAAAAAAAAATTATAAGGTAGTAATTCACAAAACGTCCAAACATTAAGGTAGTGTTTCACAAAATTTCCTAAATTAGTATATATATCATGGTTAATAGTGAGAATACGTGAATGAGCCTAAAGGGTTAAGGAATGTCTTCAAAAACGTTTATGGGTAAGTAAGGTTTTGTAAACCGTGAAAGTAATTTTATCCCGGTTCCTAAGACAATGAAAGATTTAATTAATAAGAGGTACAAACTAAAAGTTAGTGCAAATAAATGTAATATTGAAAACGATCTTAAAAGAGTTGTTTTCAAAGAAGATTTTTATCTTAACAGAATTATTTTCAAGGAAGATATCTGAATTTTCTGAATTTTATTTACTTTGAATTCTTAAAGTCACAGACTTTCCTTTCATTAAATTGTGATTTATGGGATGAAATTAGTTTTGATTCCTTTTAAAGATCTTTAACGAATATTAGTAATAGAACAACCATAATTGAAATGTTTTCACTTGTAAAAGTGTTTTCTTGAATAACAATGATCTTTGCAAAATAATGAATTCTTTAATGAAGTTTCATAAAATGATTTTGTTATAAATAACGATGAAATGATTTGAATTAACAATTAAACTATAGCCTCTTAAACTAGTTAACTTGAAAGAAACTAATAGTTAATCACTTATTCAATAAGATTGTTTTAATATTAAGAGTTGTTTAAATGTTTTATAAAATACATTTCAGGCACACTAAGCTCACTTAGAAAACTCAATAGCCAAAGATGATAGAATGGATTTGGATTCGAGGAAAGCATAATCTATTAATAACGTTAGGATCTTAAATGAGTATCATTTACTAACAGTCAATTAGTGGTTAATGGTCTAAGAGTATAACTAAGGATAAGGAGTGATTCTAAGTTAAGGAGAAGTTAAGGAGAATAAAGTTTGAATCATAGGACGAGTCTAATTAATATTTCACTTAAAGTCAAATGAATTTATTCCTAAGGAGTTTAATCTGGAAATAGTTAATAAGAATGTATGTCTCAACTAGGTCAATATGCATGGTTGGATTAGTGTAAGACAAGTCTCGAGGATGATTAATCAAGGTAAAGAGCTATGTTAATTTATGAAGATTTGGGAGACCATAAGGCATACGTTAGTGTCTGATTTTGTGGTTTAAGGTTGAGGAACTGTCTTAAATGAAACTTTTGAGGTCGATTTAGTAATTGTATTTTTGGTGTCCTCCTATAGAATAATGTATCATACCCTCATTCACAATAGAATTAATAACAACATCTTGCCTTAAATAAATCAAGAATAATTATATCATAACTGCCAATTTGGAAAAAAATTAAATATATTCAATCATCTTTATGATAAAGCTAAATTTGGGGAATAATAACAATTAATCCATAATTCGTGTCAATCACCACTTGAGAAGCCAAAAATAAGTAGCATTTGTTTACTATATAAACTTAACCCCCTCCCCATCCTAATCACTCAAAACAAAATATATGTTTCGCTCCCCTTTATGTGATCTCTAATATCATGTTATAGCATTATTATTAGTTGTAGTCGAATAGCTACTAATTATACAAATACAATATCACTTTCTTTTATAGCTACGATCTTACTTAATATTTTCAAATTGTTTATTAATTCGTAATAACTAATCAAGTTCTTTATTTTTCTGTCACATTATAATCTACATTTCTGCTACATTTTTTTAATCATATGTTATTGTTAAAGCACTGATGCAACGAAAATTGTATCATTCTCATCCATCATAATGCATGAAATTGTTAAAAAAAAAAAAAAAAAAAAAAAAAAAAAAAAAAAAAAAAAAAAAAAAAAAAAAAAACTTAATGTACTCCGTAGTACTGAATTTTTTATGACTTATTACTACAAGAAACACCTTTCAAAAGATATTGACAACCTGACATTTTTTTTCTTTGATAGTAGTGTCAATCTATCATCTATAAAACCAGAAAAAATATATGACCAAAGAATTACGCTTTTCATAAAAAAAAAATTATTTATTTATTTTTTAAACCAAACCGTGATGAATAACATGCATAACTTTTATTTGACAATAAAAATCACGAACAAATTAGATTGTGATATTTTTAACAATTTTCCTAACTTTTCGACCATGCATTTGTGATAAAATATTTCAATAGGTATTAAACCATTTGTTAAAATATATAATTTCTTAAGAAAAATAATGAGGTATTCATTCTACGATAAATAAATATTGATTTACTAAAGTTAATTTACATGCATTTTAAAACTCACGCACGCATCCCGTACATGAAATATTAGTAACTCAACAAGACAACAACTATACGCCGCTCAAAAAAATAAAGAGAACAACTATATCTCTAATAATATCTTGCCCTACTTGTGAGACTTGACTTTTCCGATTAGAAAAGGTTAATGTGTGTCATTTTCATCCGTAATTACTAAATTGGTAATTTATTAAAACTCTAGGAAAGTATAACATCTTTTTCGTAAATATTACAACTTGTCTTAACTATTTGTACGACATATGTATTTGAATAGTCTTATGAGTGCTCGTTTATCGGCATTATTCTATTTACTTGTGACCGCCTTAGATCCATTCAATAATGACCTATTTTAAAGTGACTTTTTTAATGACTCGATACCCTTTTGACTCGCACCGATTCAGATCCGGCCCGTACAATATTAACCAGGTGTATCCACAATGACATTAATTGTAGCGGTAAATCTGAACCTGTATCCCACCTAAAAAGTGCAGACACGCGGTTAGAATATGTCCCATGTCGAACACGTGTACGTTGTATACAGATGCTCAATAGACACTCAAAAATATGTCTCTATTTATTTTTGATATATTAGGCCATGGGCCTAGAGCTGTCAAAACAGGTCATCGGGTCGGGTTTGGGTCGGGTCATCGTGGGTTTCGGGTCATGATCAGGTCGGGTCGTGTCGGGTCAATATTTCATTTGGGTTGAGTTCGGATTCGGTCGGGTCGATTTCAGGTCGGGTCATATCGGGTTTTTTCCTATCCTGGGTTCAGGTCGGGTTCGAGTCGGGTCACATTTCGGTCAGGTTTGATTTCGGGTTCGGGTCTTATCGGGTCGGGTTTAAGTCGGTTTGTAGCAGATAATTTCGGGTTCGGGTCTTATCGAGTCGGGTTTAAGTCGGTTTGCAACACAGTTATTTTCGGGTTCGGGTCTTAGTTTGGATCGGATAATAATCAGATCAAATAGAATTCAGATCGGGTCACTCTCAGGGACGGGTCAAACTCGGGTCTGATAATTAACCTATACATTTTAAGGATTTTATATTCTAAAAAATTTTGTTTAACTTATTTTAGAGTTAAAATTTTCAATATTTGGCAATAAATAATTAAAATAAATATATCAATGAAGTTAATATTTGGTCGTGTCATTGATAACTCGGGTAAATCGAGTAGCGGGTTCTCACAGGTCGGGTCAATAGCAGGTTTCATCGAGTTAAAATCGGTTCCGGGTTGACATCGGGTCGGGTATCAAATCGGGTTCGGGTCATTGTTCGGTCGGGTCAGTTCGGTTATCGGTCATTTTCGGGTCGGGTGTCGGGTTCGGGTTCGGGTGTTACAACATCGGGTTAAAATCGGTTATCGGTTTTTTCGGGTCGGGTACAGGTCGGGTTTCGGATTACCTGTTTTACCTTAATTTCGGGTCATGGTCGGTTACGGATTCGGTCGGTTCAGGTCGGGTTTTCGTGTCGGGTCAGTTTTTGACAGCACTACATGGGCCCGTACACATCGAGTACGTAACTACGTTGTGGACTCTTATTTGACACATACCAAATATGCAATAACATTTTTTTTCCCTTCTGATTTTTTAATTTTTTTTCTACATTTTCAGTGTGATTCGATAATTGGTTTGACTGACATGTTTAAGTAGTTGCTTTGTATAATTTGAATGATACTATGGTGTCAATTTGTCAATTTGTGTAAAGTAGCTTTATTTTCTTATTAAATGTTGTTCAAGATTATATTGCCTTTTGCATTACATTAAAATGATCGAAGTGGTTATATATATTGTACTTATATGCAGTTATGCACCTACAATAATGACTAAAAGTTAGAATAGAGAAGAATGAAGATGATTCATTCACAAGAATCACAACGTATACCAAAGAGAGTAGAGACCCATACTGACATAACCCGACTCATTTATTACTTGTCAATTCCAAGTATAATTGTTATAAACCTCCCACCAAATTTTATGTCCCCATTGGATATGGAGAATTTTTTTTATAATTTGTCGATATAAGTTAGGGTGAATTTTATTCACCTGATTTTCACTTATTTTTTAATGAACTTATCTTATCTGAACTCAAATAAACTTATTTTATTTAGGGTGATGATAAAGGTCGCAAATTGCGACAACTTTCATTTGTCGCAATCTTACGTGTCGCATTTTAATTGGTCCATATAGGCGCCACGTAGACTATGCGTCATCAGAATATTTTTACTATCAATGCAATATTTTTACTATAAAAATAAATAAATAAGGTAATCGATATTGTGAATATAATGATATGGCTTACCCTAATACGGGTGCCCGGAATCATATACATAATAATATCGTACAGTAGTACAATTACGAGTATACCCTTAGTATCCTCTATTATACCCCCTCAATCTGTGCAGGGGGAACCACGTGCAGATTGGATCTTAAAAACTCAAAACGCTGACCTGACAAACCTTTCGTAAAAATGTCAGCGATTTGTAACTCAGTAGGGACATAACGTACAACTAAATCACCATGAGCAACATGCTTCAGAACGAAATGATAATCTATTTTGATATGCTTGCTACGATCATGCTGAACTGGATTCACCGCAAGATAATACTCCCTCCGTTCCTAAATAAGTGTCACTTTTCCATTTTTGGCGTTCCCTTATAAGTGTCACATTTCTATTTTTGAACATGTATTTTTCCCACTTTTCCATACACTTTTCACACTTTTCCATACACTTTTCTATAAATCATAATTACTTTTACTTACACATTCTACACTTTTTCCACTTTTCAATCCCCATATACACTTTTATTTGTACTTTATTCAATTAAACAATTATCTACTTTATCCTTTCCCCAAAAAAAACATTCATAATCATTAACTCTTACACACTTTACAATTTTCTTAAGTACCGTGCCGAGGCCCAAAAATGACACTTATTTAGGAACGGAGGGAGTATATAATATCAGGTCTTGTCATAGTCAAGTACTGTAAATTCCCAACCATACTGCGATACTCAGTAGGATCAGATAATAAATCACCGTCTGTAATAGAAAGTGTGGTGCGACTAGAAAGAGGGGTACGCACAAGTTTAGCAGTGTGCAGATGGAATTTCATAAGTAAATCATGAACATATTTTTCTGACACAAAAATAAACCTTTGGAAGTTCGTATCGCTTGGACTCCTAGGAATTAGTGGAGATCACCTAGATCTTTCATAGCAAACTCGGCAGACAAAAGAGATATGAAATAATTTGGTGATCAGAGGAGCCGAGTTGCCCGTGATAATGATGTCATCAACATAAAGAAGAAGATAAACAATGAATTTGTCACGACGAAAAATGAATATAGAATTATCTGATTGACAACAAAAGAATCCCTGTTGTAACAAAAATTACTGCTGAAGCGAAGATACCAAGCTCTAGGAGCCTGTTTCAAACCATAGATTGTTTTCCTAAGACGACAAATATGGTTAGGAAAATCAGGATGAATGAAACCTGCAGGACAATAATGATATGGCTTACCCTAATACGGGTGCCTGGACTCATATATATATTATAATATCGTACAGTAGTACAATTATCAGTATACTCTTAGTATCCTCTATTAGATATAAAAAAGGAAACAAATTAGAATATTAAGATTTTCCTATATTTTTTTTTGAAACATGTATAATAGGTTATATAAGTTAAATATTTTAGTTTCCAATTTAAATCATGACACATAAACATGCAATCCGTAGACTATGGACCATGGTGCACAGTGAGCATGTTGCACCAAAAGAACATATGCGCATAAGCAAAGAACATGACACTACGATTAAAGAACATGCGATATAATATTTCATTTTTGTGGTTATAAAAAATAATGTATTATTTCACTATTTATTCAAATATAAACAAAAAATATATCCATGTTCTTTTCGCGTAACCAAATGTTCTTTTAATTATATACTGGTGTTCTTAAGGTGCACCATGCTCACTGTGCACCATGGTCCACCTTCTAAATTACGCATAAACATGCCATGTCATCATTATGACACGGCCTAAAGGTCGCATTTTACAACCTTTATCATTTTCATTTTATTTTAAAATTATACAGAGTACTTAGTCAACCCTAAACCTTCTTGAATTTAATTGAACTTATTTTTCTAAAATAAGTGAAAATAAAGAAAATAATTGGTATGATTCTTATAATGATTACTCCGTAGATATTTAATTTGTTTGCATAACCTTTGATTAGTCGGGCGCATACTAGGGAACAAAACATTAATCCAACTTCTACTGATGAACAGTTATTGAACACTCATGCCTAATTTGCTATAGAAGACTTTAGACTTGTCAAAATTAGTCTTTAGTATACAATATATGGCAGCTGTATTATTTGTCGTCCCGATCAATTATTGTCCATCCCTTATAAGAGATAAGGAACACAATACTCTACACACAAAACAAACCATCAAACTTAAGAGAGTGAACACCTTTGTACCAAAAATGTCTAAGAAATCCTCCATTTTAGCTACTCATTTTATACCCACAATCTTAATCTTTCTGTCATTATGCTCAACTTACCAATTTGTTGTAGTAGTAGCCACTTCTAGACCAAATAGAGAAGCCTTAGACATTGTCATAGGCGGCGAGCCTTTTACCATTGGTCCCTCTCCGGCCCCTGAATCCCCCGCGGATTGCCCTCCACCACCACCACCACCACCACCACCACCACCATGCCCCACCCCGTCACCACTACCATCGTTACCACCTGTATCATTACCACCTCCATCGTTACCACCACCATCACCGTCATCTCCACCACCATCCCCAACATCCCCATTCCTAGACGAAGCAAATGTCCAAAAAGCCACAAAAGTCATACAACGATTCATTAAAGGGATTAGTAGTGACAAGTGTGGGCTTTCCAAAAGCCTTAAGTACACCAATGCTACTAACTTGTGTAAAAACCCAAAGTTTAATTGTACAATTCTTCCGTCCAAAAACCCCTTAAGAAACAAAGAAGTTGTCTACTCGATTCAATTCAATCTGTGTGATATTATGGGGAAGACCATTACCATCGATGGCTTCATCGACAAGCTTCCTGATGTGTCCATTTTTCATGCAAATTCCAACGGTTTTGGGGGTAACATACCGGTGTTAAGCCATCTTCGTTACCTCTTTGAATTAGATCTTAGTAACAACAAGTATTCTGGGAACTTCCCTATGAATGTCCTTGGTGCTACCAAATTATCCTTCTTGGACCTCCGTTTTAACTCCTTCGTGGGCCCCATTCCTCCTGGCCTTTTTAATTTGCGGTTGTTGGCCCTTTTTATTAACAATAATAATTTTGAGCAGGACCTTCCATCTAACTTGGGCTCCACCACGGCGGCTTTCCTCACCTTTGCTAACAATAAGTTCACAGGCCCAATACCGAAGTCCATTGGGCTAGCCTCGAATACCCTCCTAGAGGTTCTCTTCTTAAACAACAAGCTATCGGGATGCCTTCCTTACGAGATTGGGCTTCTCAATGAGGCCCGTGTTTTTGACGTTTCAAGGAACGTCTTAACGGGCCCGATACCCCGGTCGTTCGCCTGTTTAAGGAGTATGCAGTTCTTAGTACTGGAAAAGAATGAGTTTTATGGTACTGTGCCTGAGGAGGTGTGTAAGTTGCGTAATTTGACGAGATTGAGCTTGTGTGATAATTACTTCACCCAAGTTGGGCCGGAATGCATGAAGCTAATCCATAAAGGAGTGTTGGATATGAGACACAATTGTGTATTGGGCCTTCCGGATCAGAGAGACCCGACGACGTGTGCCGGGTTTTTTCGTAAACACAAGGGTTGTGGTGAATATGAGAATAAAATGACCCAATATTTGCCTTGCAAGAAAACTGCTGAATATCTGAATTCTGAAATGTTGTTTGAAGGGGTCCCACAATCTCAGCCAACAGTTACTTATGGTGCTCTAAGTCCTAATTTTAATTAATTAATGAGTTTGACATTGTTGTAGAATTTGAATTCGAATTCGAATTCGATATGTATGCAATTGTTTTCTTGTATCTATCATATTATCGAGTCTATAAATCCAACGATTGTATTGCAATACTAGTCTCATTTAATGTATGGTCTTGGACTAACGTTCCCTTGAATCCCGACGTTACGTATAACATACGTAGTACATAAGGTGGTTATCAAATTTAAGCATTGTTTATTTGTTTATAATTGTTGTACAAGGTAAGAGAAATGGCACAAATAACCAGCTCCGGCCGTCTAATAATGCCCAATATCGAGGTAACTTCTTTTTTTTGTAATGACCCGACACGTTTTTAAATTAACCCGCACCGATTCTAATCGAAGCGGTTATATTGTACTTGTATGTAGCCATAATGTAGGGGTTTTGTAAAAACCGGTTAGAACCGGTAAAATGGACCGGACAGGAGACAATGATTGTCCGGTATTCGGGTTAAGAAATATTATTTTTCATTCTTCTAAAAATCGGGTTTTGGACATGGACGATTTTTCCTTTAAAAAAATATAATTAAGTATAAAATTATAAACTATTTGAAACTATAACGTAAATGAAAAATAAAATTTTTAATTTAATTTTGAACTAAAAAAATCGAGTGCGATATAGATAATTAATTGCGCCATATGAATATTTTAATTATTTAATTAATAATATAACTCTTATAATTAAATAATATATCTAATTAAATAATAACCCTTATAATAAGGTGTGAAGCATATTTCTCTACGTGGCACATTACGTCTGCAAATAAAGAATTACATAATCTCTTTTGATTGGGTTTTGTATAATCTAGAAAAGGGTAAAGTAGGGCAATATCCTCCTTTGATTGATTTTTGTATAATTTTTGTATTTGAATCTAATAATCTGATAACCTCGATCATTCCAAGATAATTACGGTTTTGTTATCATAATTCTACTTGTGAGCCATTAGATTGTAGATTTTTAATTAATATGAAATACAAAATTTATATTGTTAGTTTTTGTTATAGAATTACGTACTACTCCTATCATGTAAATTAGATAAATATTAAAAAATATTAATAATAATAACACTTAAGTGATAACATACATATAAATGCAATGTACTTACTAATGCACTATAACTCTTCAAGATAGAAATTGAGAATTCTAATCGAATCATGAATCCAAGTTACGTACTAATACTAATGCACTATAACTTTTCAAGATAGAAATTGAAAGTTCTAATCATATTCAAATTTATAATTGATTAAGTCCTATAAATTGATCGTATTGTTCAATTCATAACCCATACACAATCTATTGATTGCCTTTTTAATTTTGGTTCTCATACACAAATCACATATTTGACTTTTAATTTTGGTAATCAATGGCTACTTGACTACTTCTTTGATCCATGATTTAAATTACAGTAGGAACGATTGGAAAATACAAGTTCGTGTTTCGCGCTTGATTGATGTGGTGAACTTCCGCAAACAAAATAGTTTAATTAGCTTGGACATGGTTCTCGTCGACAAAGGGGAATATAATTCTTCTAATATTTACTTTATGACTGCAGAGTGATTATGTGCATGACTCCATTAAAGCCAATTTTGTCCAACATTTTCGTCCAAAATTAATTGAGGGGAAAATCTACACAATCTGATATTTTTCGGTCCAACCTAATAAGGAACAATATCGTATTGTCGGCGATAACAAGATAATGATACAATTTTTTCAAAATACCGTTGTTAGGGCCGATGGGGATATAGATAAAATCCCAATGCATCGATTTGATTGTGTACAGTTACAACACTTGAATCAATTTGTTAAAAACTACTCACTTCCTGGTATTTATATTTTTGTTATTTACTCCGTAGTAAAGTTTAAAATGAAACATGTGCATCAAGGGAACACATATATTCACCAAAACGCAACCTAATAATATAAGTAAAATTAGTTATTAAAAATAAAAAAAATAAAACGAAACCCGTGCATCGTACGGGCTTCAAAACTAGTATTACTATATTGTGAAAATATTTAATTTACCTTTTAAAAAATGCCTTAAACAATTGATTTTTTTATACTTTCTCTGTTCCTTAAATATTGCACCATGGTTGACTTTTACTCATCCAACACATTACTTTGACCCTTAATATTTCAAATTATGTACATATAAAAATTATAAAAAATTGATATTTTGAAAATATATACCAATACAAATCTAACATAACTCATATGACTATAATTTTTCTTATGTATGAATCACAAAACATTGCCAAAGTCGTAGTGTGAACAATGTAAAAGAGCAAATGGTGCGATATTTATAGAACGGATAAAATATAATATTTATCTTTTTTACCATATTTTGTAGAAATAAATAAATACGTAGAAATAGATCTACAACTGGTCTAAACCGGTCCGGGTTTTGGGCCGATTTTTCTGTCTGAGTTCCGTTCAAGCATACCCAATCCGATCTCTGAATCTTAAATTATCAAAATTCCGATGTTCAATCCGGTCCAAATTTGAACCGATAAACACCCCTACTTGTATGCATGCCGTTGGTCACCTAACGTCGCTACCGATAACAATAATGACCACTTATAAATGCCGCCAACATTTAGATTGGAGAAGATGATGCATTTACATGCAAGACTGAAGACTACTTTAGACTTAATTAGAATTAAGCCCGTGCGATATGATGCACGGATTAATAAAGTAAAATTATAACGAGAATGCATGGTTGGTTACTTTTTATAGGGTAAGTGTATACTTCATCGCATATATCATGTCGGTAATCAGATAGCATGTCGTAGAATAATTCACTTAAAAGACGGGATTTGAGTTTGTCATAATAGCCTTCGTTAATGAGATTGTTTTTTTGTTGTGGTAATGTATCTGCATTATTTAGAGCATGGTAGTTGACTCCTTGTAACTCCCCGACCTCTAATTCAAGTATTAAGGTATACTTAGCAGCGGAAACATCCTAATACGGTCGGGACATTACTGCCATAATTCCCTCTTGGGAATTACAAGGCCACCATCATAATAATTACCCCAAAAACTCCATAATAATCCTTTTTAATTCCTTAATCAAAGTACATAACTTAAATAAGAGTCATACTTAAACTTGTTACAACTTAACAATAACTTAGGTGAACTTTGCTATAGTGAAATCCTCGCCACTACTCGTTTCCGTGGTCCCCAGCAGTACCTAAGACAGAAAACAAAACGGTGAGCCGAAGACTCAGTAACGAGTTACCCTAGCATCGTAACATCATTTCAATTCATTTTATTTAATAAACAGTGAGAATAGGATATAGTAAAACGTTTAATAAACCATCATTTCAGAAGCATCATTTTGGAAACATCATTTCAGTAATATCATTTTAGGAATATCATTTCAGGAACATTATTTCAGGAACATAATTCCAGTAACATCATTTCAGGAACATCATTTCATTAATATTTTTCCTTTTAACTGTTTTATTCTGGTCGTCATGACTTTACGGGAAACATGGTAGGACGTCTCCTACGAACAAGGGAAGCCAGTGCTTCATAACAGGGGAAGCCAGTGCTTCATATCAGGGGAAACATTGGTTCCATATCAGGGGAAGCCAGTGCTTCTTATCAGGTGGAACCTTGGTTCCATATCAGGGGAGCCAGTGCTTCTTATTAGGGGGAGTTTGGGCTCCATATCAGGGGAACTTGACCAGTTCTTACACTTTCATTTATCATGTTTACATTTCTTTTAGTAGAACATTAATCAGGAAAATCTCATTCATTTAGGATAGTTCAATAAAACCATTAAATCTCGTTATTTCATAAAATTATTCTTTCAGGAATAATAATTTATTAAATCAGTACTTTGCATCAAGCTGCTTTATCATAGAACAATTCAATCAAATCATACTTGTAATCCCGCAAATCATAAAACAACATTATAAAACATCATTCATTCATTAACATCATTCATAAATACAGTTCGAAGGGATTGCGGGTACTATCAATAACCGTTACCTCAATTCCACAATTTGCTAAGCCTTTTCGTTGGTTCGTTCTTCCTGAGCTCCGAGTCCGAATTGTTTCAAAATATTAAATTATGGAATTAGTTCTTAAACCCTTAAATACTTTAAAACCGATATTTTATAAATAATGAATTTATAGATGGTGAATTTTGAAATAATGAATTTAATGAAAATATCATTTTCATGATTTTATTGAAAATATTGTTAAACGAAATTTCAATCAAATATATGTATATATATATATATATATATATATATATATATATATATATATATATATATATATATTTGATTGAAATTTCGTTTAACAATATTTTCAATAAAATCATGAAAATGATATTATATATATATATATGAAATATTATTTAATTTCATAAACTACCGAAAATATTAGTTAAATTGAAATTTCAGTAAACAATATAAGTCTGAAATTATCATTTAAATTTATATGATTAAAATAAATAACAATTGGTTTTCAAAAAATATTAACATGGGTGTTTAAATAAAAGAATAGAGCTTACTTTGGGATATTGGGCCAAACAAAGGGTTGGGCTTGAAGGAAATGTGTCCTTCACCCAAGGTGCATTAAGTCTAATACTGTAACGCCCCGACTTCTAATCAATTTTATTAAGTTAATTAATCCATAATTAGCAGCGGAATCCTAGTTTAGTCGGTGCGTCACATGCCGTACCTCTCTTTTGAGAGATACAAGGCGCATAATTCAATATTAATCTAATCTAAGATTAATGAAACAAAAGACTCGTGATATTAACTAAATTGTCATAATACAAACCATAATAATTCTTAGAATTAAAGCTAGAGTTTTAGTACATAATTAACTAGTGAAGCTCACTTATTAAACTGAGTAACCTTGCTTTAACTGATGCGTCCTCACACTAATCCATCCCGTTGTCCTCTTCGGTACCTAAAACCAAAAGCAACATCATGAGCCGAGGCCCAGTAACAACTACCCTAACAACGTAAATTCATTTCAATTCATTTTATTTGCAAACAGAAGGAGAGTAGAATATTGTAAAACCTTTTCGCAAATCATTTCATAAATCTTTTGTAATTCAAGATAAACAATAAGGTAAAATATAATAGTTTTCCATTATATTATTAAAAACATTCATTCATGGTTACTGGCAAGTATGAACAGAATGTAGGACGTCTCCCACCAGATCGTACCATCATAATTAGACAGAAACAGACGTTACCCATCATGGGGTAGCGGGGTACGAGGGTACGTGCACGACCATAATCAGAATCAGGATCAGAATCAGAACACAACAGATCAAATACTGCCAGAACCTTGTCTTTCGCTTTTCATTATCATGTTTCGTTTCTTATTCATGCGTTGACAGAATATCATTTCGTAATCATAAATCATGCTTCGTAAAGCTCATTAAAATCATTCATAAAATCATAATTGAAATCAAAAGAGAATCCCACAATCCAAACAAGAATCATATCATAAACATGGTTGTAATTCATAACGCATTTCTCAAATTCATAAAACATTTCCATAAACGCATTTGTGAAGGGGATTGTGGGTGTTAGCAATAGATGTTACCTTATACCGCAATACGAAATTCTTACTCCTTAACTTTATTGAAACGTTCGCCTTGAATTCCGAGAAACGAATCTTGTAATGAATTTAATCACGATGTTAGTAGTTACCAATTATAATAAACTCTATCATCGAACTACGCTTAGGTTCTAGATAATCTCCAACTTTAGAATTCCCTTCAAGAAAACATTTTATATTGTTATAAGAAAACTCTTTTAAAACAAATACACTTACCTAATATAATTATTTTAAAATAGTTACTAATATTATAGAAATATGCTTATTTTGTAAAATACGACATTAATTACTTTAGTTTGAAAACAAATATTCATGTTAAACTTGTCATGAAAATAGTATAGCCTATTGTAAATATAATTCATAATAATAAAATAATTAAAGTAATAATGAATAATCTATTTTATTTACTTTAAAAAAAATAGGAAAATGTTATATAATAATAATAATAATAATAATAATAATAATAATAATAATAATAATAATAATAATAATAATAATAATAATAATAATAATAAATAAATAAATAAATAAATAAATAAATAAATAAATAAATAAAACATTGTTAGAATTTACATTTCAATATCAACGACTTTATCAAATAAGTAAAGTAATAACGAATAATCCATTTTATTTACTTTAAAAATAGGAAAATTTTATATTCTTATCAATAGAATAATAATAATTAATATAACATTATTTAAAATAATAATTCAATAAACAATGAAATGTAAAAATAAATAAAGTAACTTAAATAAATATTCAAACATAATTAAATAAGGAGTGGTAAGATTAGAAAGTAGAAATTGGGCCTAACTTACTCTTTAATGGGTCAAAGATATTATTGATTCTTGGGTTTACTGATTGTTGGATTCAAATGAATTAAAGACCAAAACTTGGTCTGTGTATATGGGAAGGCACGAAGAGAAGGTGGAGCAGAGGAGAGGAGGAGGGAGTTGCGTGGGTGGCTGCACGGCTCAGATTGGGCGGCACAGCAGGCGGGAGGGGAGGAGGTGGCTGCGGTTTTGGTGGTGTAGATGCTGCAGGGAGGGGGAGAGAGTCGCGGGTGAGGGAGGAAGAGGAGGGAGGCAGGGGGATGAAAGATGACGAAGGAGGAAGGCGACGGAGTGTGGCTGGTGTTGGGCGGAGATGTAGGTGGTTCGCGGCGCCAGGGAGGGCGGTGCTGCAGGTGGTCGTGGCTGCGGGTTTTGGTGGTGGTGGTTTCCGGTGGACCGAAGCAAGAAGGGAGGGAGACAAGAGAGAGTTGCGAGAGAGGGAGAGACAGGAGCAGACGCGAGGAGGGAAGAGAGAACAAGGCTGCGGGAGGAGGAGGAAGAAGGAGGAGAGGAGGCGAAGTGGCGGGGTGGTGGTTACGCGGCGGCAGAGCCGCGGTGGTGGTAGACCGGAGCAACACGAGAAGCAGGGAGTTTTAAATTGATTTGTGTTGGATTGAAACTTGCTGAAATTTTGAGGATGAGTTTGCAATTGATTTGTGAATTGATTTGGTTGAATCCTTGCTCTATTTATAGGTGAAATGGTGTGAGAAATCAGATTGAAAATCAATGTTGATTGGATGATTTGGGTGGTGATTGTTGTGGAGGAGAAGGTTGGTGATGGTGTTTGAATTGATGGGTTACACGTAGAAGAAGATGATCAGTGAATTTGCAACTTGCAAGAAGCTTCCATGGATGTATGATGATGAACATGGTGATGATGGTGAAGAAGATGATGATGCGTGATGTTTGATGACGGTGGTGTTGAGATTTTTGTTTTCCTTTTTCTTTTGGGTTTAAAATTCTGATTTAGGATGGCATTTTGATGGGTTTGAATGACTATTTGGTTTGGGCTTGACTATGTAATGTTGAAACAATTGACCCAATGAATATATTTTGGAAAATAGTTTAAGGAAGTAAATAACTTGATACATTTTAGAAAATAAGTTGCCTATATAAAAGCATTACGTTTTTTTAAAAAATCATAATTTTATAAATTAATAAAGTTTTAGAAACTAATTATACTTAAATCGTAATAACTTTAAAATCAATAAATAATTTAATTTAATATAATTTCCGCTTATAAAATGTTAAATTCGCTTTAAAATCATAATTTAGTACATCGATAAATTTAAGGAAAATATAATTTATAATCAAAACATTTTAATATCAATTTAAATAACCGAAAGAATAAATATAAACGAAATATACTTCACTTGTTTTATAAAAAGAAATTTTAAAAGATCAAATTAAGATGCTTTAAAAGTTAATAAAGCTAATCATTATTAATAAAATATGTTCATAAATACGGGGTATTACAAATACCAAGGTTCAGATTAATTGCGAACAATTAATTCAGTAAGATCAAGTGATCGGAACAGCTAGCTGGAGCAATGCTTCCGATCAGTGAGTTCTAATCTATATTAGGCTCACGGCTTACTCTTGACTGAACCTATAA
Source organism: Spinacia oleracea (assembly GCF_020520425.1). Taxonomy (NCBI): domain Eukaryota; kingdom Viridiplantae; phylum Streptophyta; class Magnoliopsida; order Caryophyllales; family Amaranthaceae; genus Spinacia; species Spinacia oleracea. The sequence goes on along the minus strand of NC_079490.1, from coordinate 134,145,210 downwards.
GGTCACACCTATGACATGTAACAGATCACCGTATTAAATGAATCGGAAACTGAACCTATAAGGTCACACCTATGACGTGTAACAGATCACCGTATTAAATGAATCGGAAATTCATTTAATAGCTTTTCGGGAATTAGTTCAGAAAAACAATATACGATACGACCTTGCATCGGAATCGTATATCGTATCGCGAATATTCGTAAGCTGGGCGAAATGAATAATCGTATCGTACAACGGTGATTCGTCGTGTACGATACGATAAATAATATCCGTAAGGCGTTCATCGCGAATACGAGCCGCATCGGAGTTGCTGGCCCGTCGAGCCAAGCGCTCATGCGCGCAAGGCCCAACGAGCCAGCGAGCTCGCAAGCAGCAAGCAAGCCAGCCCGCGTGGCCACGAGAGCGCGCACAAGCATAGCAGCAAGCAGCGAGCAAGAAACGAGGCCCACGGCCCATCGCTGCTCGGCTGCGATGTGGGCTTCGGCCTGCGGTGTGCTGTGCGCATGGGCTGTGCGTGCGGTGTGTGTTGTGTGGCCGGTCAAGGCCTTGTGTCTTGGCCGGTTACACTAAATATAACATTAGGTTATATTTTCTAAAAACACACAATTCTATTTTTCCCTAACCCTAAACCTAATTCTAAATTACGTCGTTCAGTTTTTCTCTCTACTAAAAACTGTTCTTCCCGAAAAAGCAAACACCCTTGAACGTTGTCTAAGCTACAATTATCAAGACGGATCTGAACGTGTCGGTGAACCAAATAGAGAAACGACAATTGGAGTTCTTTGTTCGTGTTCGTTGATACTATACTCGGGAAAACACGCTTCAAATGTAAGTATACTTAATCTGTGCTTTATACATGTCTCATGGCTTTGGGGATGTTCCGCACATGTTATGTATGTTTAACTGTATTCCCCTACAATGGTATCATGAGCCTTATGTATTCAAAGCATTTTTTAGCAATGATTTATTGTTTTTGCATGTTGTCAAATTTTTTTGGATTTTTTATTGAATTTTTCGAATTATTATGGATTATTGGATGAATCGTGTAATAAGTTCTGAATTCAAAAGGTTTCGTAATTTCGACTTTTCTGACCCTAATCTGATTGAAAACTATTTTCTAAGATCAACTCATGAGAACGGAATTGCAAAAACAGGCCTCGAAGTATGTGTTTTTGGACATTTTTGTTAATTAACGAATTAAAATTAACAAATTCGGAAAGTTTTTCAATTAATTGGTCGACCTAAACTTCTCGGAATTGATTGAAATTTTGACACAATGCTGTTGGGTATATTTTAAAATTATGGTAAAAAATTCGTCCATAAATGTTAAGTATAAACCCTAATTTTGCTTTCCCCAAATTCGTAAATTTAGATCACTAATTGATATTTTAAATAATTTAGATCTGGAAATTTGGTTAATTGGGAAAGGGAATATAATTTCAAGTAAAGTGGCAGATTTTAAAAAATTTGGATTAAAATTTGGATTAGATTCGTTAATTTTAATCAACACTTAAACCAAATTGGTAAAAATCTGATATTTAAATGTTTAGAACGATTTAAAGTTTTAGATTCGATTATCAAAAGTTCAAATTTTGTTGTTGACATTGTTCGTTCTTAAAATATGAATAAAGTTAGCCTAGATTTAATAAATTTAACAAAATCGGATTGTTGTTAAAAATTAATTAAATCGTTAAGTCGTTATTTTTCGAAAATAAAAATTGTTAATTTTGTGAAAAATAACTAAATGCAAATATGTTCGTGAAATTGATTTTTTTTTTTAATTAGTTGGTCCGTTTGCACGAACCAAAGGCACGAACACGAGGGGTGTGTGGAAGTGTGGCTTGTCGTAGCCATGCGAACTGCCTCCCCACTGCCGAGCCACAACAACGCGGGCAACAGCAAGCGAGCTGCGTGTCGCACGCGCTGGGCGGAGTGAGCGAGCAAGGCAGCGAGCCTTGGCTTGCGAGCTGCGAGCAAGTACGGGCAAGCTGCCTTGCCTTGTTGCGCCCAGCGTCGAGCACCACAGCGAGCAGCATGCCACACAGCAGCGCAAGGCTGCGGTATGTGTGTGCTAGGCTTGCGGGGGCATGGGTGACGTGCTCGTGTGCCTCGTAGGCCACACAGCACGAGGCAGTGTTGGGTTGGGCGCAAGCCTAGCCCGCATTGCATTTTTGGGCATTTTTCGTTTCGTTGGGCTTTAAAATTTGTATTTGCATTAAAATGGCTAATGGGATAATTAATTAATTATTTTATTTAACTTGGGCCGGGACGTGAGTTTAATTTAATATTTAAATATTTAATTATCCGGAATAATTATTGGTTTGAGTGGGAGCCGCTTAATGAAATTAAAATGAAATAATTATTTTCGTAGGTCGCTTTATTTTAATTAAATTAAATTTTAATTAGAAAAAATTCTAAGGATTAATAATTTGGAAATTGATTAATCTTTTAGGACGCGTTTACGTGAACGTGAATTTTAAATAATTCCCGTAAATACTTGCATTTTTAAATGGGCCATTCATTTTAGGATACGAATGGGTGAATGCATAGAATGTATATTTTATGTAATGCAGGTACTCCAAGTGACTAGTATGGCCAATCTAGGATAGTTAATTACGGTTTGCGAACCGTTTTATCTTTGAATGTAAAGTTTTAAAACATGGTCTGTGAACCATTGAAATTTTGATGTAATTTTTATTATTTCAAGTACTTCTAGTTTAGAACTTTAAGTTAGAATTGAATGAAGATTCAAGACGATGCCATGCTAACAAGATGGTGAAGAAGATTGGATGCTTCAAGACAAGAGTTTTGGGCCATACTAGTTCACCAATTTTATTTATGCTTTTATATATTGAATGAATGTATATTATGCATGAATGCGTTGTTTGTATGCTCGATTAGATTTAGTTCACTAAATAATCGAACCAACATAGAAACATCTAGGTCCAAAGTAATATTGAGTTCAAAAGTTGCCTTCCAAATCAAGCACTTACAAAAATATAAGGATTTAACGTAGTAGGTTTATGCCAAAGCGAGGTGCTATATTAGTTGACTTAGATGGTAAGGCGTCCCAAAGGAGCACGTTGATTGTGGTTTCAACTCAAACAACAATGGCATTATGTTGTGGCAATGGGATAAATTATGGTATTAATTTATTAACCAAGAGTAATTTGGAGATTACTAGCAATAGGTTTTGCTTACCTAGAATCTTAAAATACTTAAGACATGCCAAATTAAGCTGCTTAAGGATTTCGGACTTTTAGGGTATTGGAATCATTGCATTCATTTTTTACCATGTTTTTGCTTTTTCATGAATGAAATGTTTAATAGCTTTAATGATTGCATTCTAGCATTTATTTTAAAGTTATGAATGGTTATTTATTCGAAATTCTTTTCAAATGTAGTAATAAAATGGCCGCAAACAATAACAACTCGTTCAACCTGCGTTCAATTTCCGACAAAGAGAAGTTGAAGGGAAACAATTTCCTCGACTGGCAAAGGAACTTTCAAATAGTTCTAATGCATGAGGAAAAAGAATATGTCCTCGAAGAAGAGTTACCAGAGGCCGTCGGGCCGCAGGTGACTCAAGCCGCCCTTAACCGTTGGATCCAGGCCAACAGGGATGTCAAATTTGTGATGCTTGCATCCATGAATCCTGAACTTCAGAAAACGTTCATTAACTCGGATGCTTACCAAAGCATCTCGGAGTTGAAGAAAATATTTCAGGACCAAGCCAGAATTGAAAGATTCGAGACTCAGAGGTTGATCCTTGAGACTAAGCTCAAGAAAGGAGAACCACTGAGCCCACATGTGCTTAAAATGATTGGACTCTTTTAGAACATGAGAGCTCTAGATTCTGACGTCTCAAATGAGATGGCTATTGACATCATTCTCCATTCGCTTCATAGTGGATATGATCAGTTCAAGTTGAATTACAACATGAACAGCATGGAGAAAACTCTTATTGAGCTTCACGGTATGCTGAAAACCGTTGAAAAGACGCTCAAGCAAGAGAATAAGCACGACGTGCTTAGGGTGCGTAAGGGAAAGGGCTTCAAGAAATTAGGCAAGGGAAAGGGCAAGAAGGGTAAGGGCAAGGCTACGCCCTCACCTAAGTCCACCGGCACCAGTTCTGGTAAACAAAAGAGGGTGACTCGTTCTCCTGCCGACTCTGAATGCTTCTACTGCAAGAAGAAGGGGCATTGGAAGAGGGATTGCTTGAAAAGAAAGGAAGATGAGAAGAACGGGAACTTTCCTTCTACTTCAGGTATGTATGTTATACATTGCAATCTTGCTAATTCTACTTCTTGGGTATTAGATACTGGTTGTAGCTCACTCTTATGTTCCAATTCGCAGGGACTAAGGAGAAGTAGAAGGCTTGATAAAGGCGAGATGGATCTACGCGTGGGAAATGGAGCAGGGATTGTTGCATTAGCCGTAGGATCTTATTTTATTTCTTTGCCTAGTGTTTTTGTTTTAGAACTAGAAAAATGTTACTATGTTCCTAGTATCACCAGAAACATCATTTCCGTTTCAAGTTTGGATTCTAAAGGTTTTAGTTTTCATTTTAAAGACAATAGTTATTCTTTTGCTTTGAATGGAATGTTTTATGGTTCAGCACAACAAGAAAATGGTCTATATGTGCTAGATACGAGCAAACACATTTATAACATAAATACTAAAAAGGCTAAAACTGGTGATTCCGATCTCACATATCTGTGGCATTGTCGATTAGGACATATAAACACAAAGCGCATGGAATTACTTCAACAGAAGGGAATTCTAGAATCATTCGACTTAGAGAATGATCAATGCGAATCTTGTTTACTTGGAAAAATGACAAAGCGGCCTTTCTCAAAGGTGGGAGAAAGAGCAAGCGAACTACTAGGGCTAATACATACGGACGTATGTGGGCCTATGAGTACGAAAGCTGGAGGTGATTTCAGCTATTTCATAACGTTCACGGACGATTTTAGTAGATATGGCTATATTTACTTAATGAAACACAAGTCTGAATCGTTTGACAAATTCCGAGAATTTTAAAATGAAGTAGAGAATCAATATGGCAAGAAAATCAAAGCTCTAAGATCAGATCGAGGAGGTGAATATCTTAGCCACGAGTTTGATGACCATCTAAAAGAATGCGGTATTCTTTCTGAATTGACTGCTCCGGGGACACCTCAATGGAATGGAGTGTCGGAACGGAGAAACAAGGCCTTACTCGATATGGTCAGGTCAATGATGGGTCAAGCCGAACTTCCTTTAAAATTTTGGGGACATGCGTTGCAAACAGCAGCACTCACACTGAATGGTGCTCCGTCAAAAGCAGTTGAAAAGACTCCATACGAATTATGGAGTGGGAAACTTCCAAAGTTGTCTTTTCTAAAGATTTGGGGTTGCGAAGCATATGTCAAGCGATTAATTTCAGACAATCTCGAACCAAAATCTGACAAATGTTTCTTCGTTGGTATCCAAAAAAAACAAAGGGGTATTACTTCTACAACAAGTCAGAGAACAAAGTATTCGTTGCTCGTGACGGTGTCTTTTTGGAAAGAAATCATATTTCCAAATTGACAAGTGGGAGAATAATAGACCTCGAAGAGATTCGAGACGAACAATGAACCAAGAACTCTTTAGAAGTAGTTCAAGGTGAAGAACCTCCAAGGCCTTTAGAAGAGCCAGTGGGAGTGGCTCCTCAAAACGTTGTTGCCCCTCGTAAGTCAAATAAAACTAAGGTTCAGCCGGACAGATGGACAGGCGTCCTCTTGACTGAAAACTTAGACGTTCTCATATTAGATAGTGATGAACCTATGACTTACAAGAAAGCTATGATGAGCCCAAGCTCCACTAAATGGTTAGAGGCCATGAAATCCGAGATAGACTCCATGTCTGAAAATCAAGTCTGGGATTTGGTAGATTTTCCGGATGGGTTCACACCTATCGGATGCAAATGGGTCTTCAAATTGAAGAAAGACAAAGATGGAATTGTATACGTATACAAGGCTAGATTGGTAGCAAAAGGTTACAGGCAAGTTCACGGCTTTTACTACGATGAAACCTTTTCTCCAGTCACGATGCTTAAGTTTATTCGGATAATCCTTGCGATTGCCGCGTTTCATGACTATGAAATATGGAAAATGGATGTCAAAACTTCCTTCTTGAATGGTGTTCTTGAAGAGGTTGTGTTTATGATGGAGCCGGAGGGTTTTGTCGATCAAAAGAACCAAGGAAATGTATGCAAGCTTAAGAAATCCATTTATGGATTATAGCAGGCATCAAGGAGTTGGAATAAACGATTTGATGAAGCAATCAATAAGTTTGGCTTCATCAAGAATCAGGACGAATCTTGTGTATACAAGAAGGTCAGTGGGAGTAAAATTGCATTCCTAGTCTTGTATGTAGATGACATACTACTTATTGGAAACGACATTCCTATGTTGGAGTCTGTAAAGACTTGGCTTGGAAAGTGTTTCTCAATGAAGGACTTAGGAGAGACACAGTACATATTGGGCATCAAGATCTATAGAGATAGATCTAAGAGGATGATTGGACTAAGCCAGGGCACTTACATTGATAAAGTGCTAGCTAGGTTCAATATGATGGAAGCCAAGAGAGGCCATCTACCCATGGCACATGGCACATATCTAAGCAAGGCTCAGTGTCCTAAGACATCTGATGAGCGTAGAAAGATGAGTGGAATTCCATACGCTTCGGCTATTGGATCCATCATGTATGCTATGATTTGTACAAGGCCGGATGTTTCGTTCGCACTCAGTGCAACGAGCAGGTACCAGTCAGAACCAGGTCAGGCGCATTGGACTGCTGCCAAGAATATCCTAAAGTACCTGAAAAGGACTAAGGATCAGTTTCTGGTCTATGGTGGTACAGATGAGTTGATTGTTAAGGGCTATACGGACACAAGCTTTCAAACCGACAGAGATGATTTCAGATCACAGTCTGTTTTTGTGTTCGGCCTTAATGGCGAAGCAGTAAGCTGGAAAAGTGCTAAGAAAATCACCGTTGCGGATTCTACAACTGAAGCCGAGTACATTGTTGCCTTAGAAGAAGCAAAGGAAGCTGTTTGGATTCTGAAGTTCATCGAAGAACTTGGGGTTGTCCCCTCCATTAAAGGACCAATGGCTTTGTATTGCGACAATAGCGGAGCCATTGCCCAGGCAAAAGAGCCTAGGAGCCACCAGAAGTCCAAGCACGTACTGCGGCGATTTCATATACTTTGAGAAATAGTTGAAAGGAAAGAAATTGAGATTTACAAGGTTGGAACTGACGACAACGTCGCAGATCCATTGACTAAACCGTTCCCACAAGCGAAGCACAACGCACATGTAGAAACCATGGGAATCAAGCATATTGGAGAATGGCTTTGATTTTCTAAGTTTTTTTAGAACATCTGTTAGATCTGTGTTTAAAACAATTGGTTTAACCATTTCATATTTATGAAATTTATTATTTCATATTCATTTAATTTGGTTTAGTATTAAATGATAAGTCCATGTGATTCAAAACATTCAAATGGGATGTCAAGATGGATTCTTCGACAAAGAAACACCCAGAAGTGAACTTGAATATTGAAGTCACAAAGGATCCTTAATCCAGGTCATTAAAAGGTGGACGACCAATAACTATTGAAGCTTAGATTTCAAGCAGATTTGTAGTTCGGTTTCTTGAACTAGATTGACTGGATGCCAGAATCTTTTGCATAGATACTTATTGGATCTTGTATCGGATTGACCATGAGAACACTTTAACAGATTAAAGTCATGTCATAAGTAGTTCTCATTAATGGTGATTAGAACCATTCCTCAGAACATGAGTGATTATGTCTGCTCGTTTGAGAATTAGTTCGCTCTAATTCTAGCTAAATGACGCACCGTAAAAGGAGGCTATAAAAGCAGTTATTGGGCGTACTATGAATCAAAGTGAGTGTTCATAGATTGCAAGAATGGATTGTCCTCCTATCTTTGATAGGATATGGTGTTGTTGTGTAACAAGGCCTCTCGGAGAGTTAGATACTGTGAAAATGCATGGCCGTGCTCAGAATGGTTAAGGCTTAACCTTCTGTAAAAGTTTAAAAGTTGAGCTTTGTAATCCGAGAAACACTTCTGGACCTAATAAGGATGGCTTGGATCTTACCTTATGTTCAGCAAGTTACACTAAGCGACAAAGGAATGTGAATGCACACTTGTCTGAATGACAAGTGGGAGAGTGAAGGAAATGTGTCCGTCACCCAAGGTGCATTAAGTCTAATACCAAGGTTCAGATTAATTGCGAAAAATTAATTCAGTAAGATCAAGTGATTGGAACAGCTAGCTGGAGCAATGCTTCCGATCAGTGAGTTCTAATCTATATTAGGCTCACAGCTTACTCTTGACTGAACCTATAAGGTCACACCAATGACATGTAACAGATCATCGGATTAAATGAATTGGAAATTCATTTCATAGCTTTTCGGGAATTAGTTCGGAAAAACATAATATACGATACGACCTTGCATCGGAATCGTATGTCGTATCGCGAATATTCGTAAGCTGGGCGAAACAAATAATCGTATCTTACGACGGTGATTAATCGTGTACGACACGATAAATAATAGTCGTAAGGCGTTCGTTGCGAATACGAGCCGCATCGGAGCTGCCAGCTCGTCGAGCCAAGCGCGCATGCGCCCAAGGCCCAACGAGCTAGCGAGCTCGCAACGCAGCAAGCAAGCCAGCCCGCGTGGCCACGAGAGCGCGCACAAGCACATCAGCAAGCAACGAGGCCCACGGCCCATCGCTGCTCGGCTGCGCTGTGGGCTTCGGCCTGCGGTGTGTTGTGCGTGCGGTGTGTGTTGTGTGGCCGGTCAAGGCCTTGTGTCTTGTCCGGTTACACTAAATATAACATTAGGTTATATTTTCCAAAAACACACAATTCAGTTTTTCCCTAACCCTAAACCTAATTCTAAATTACGTCGTTCAGTTTTGCTCTCTACTGAAAATTGTTCTTCCCGAAAAAGAAAACACCCTTGAACGTTGTATAAGCTACAATTATCAAGACGGATATGAACGTGTCAGTGAACCAAATAGAGGAACAACAATTGGAGTTCTTTGTTCGTGTTCGTTGATACTATACTCGGGAAAACACGCTTCAAATGTAAGTATGCTTAATCTGTGCTTTATACATGTTTCCTGGCTTTGGGGATGTTCCACACATGTTATGTATGTTTAACTGTATTCCTCTATAGGGCTTAATTTGGAAAATGGTTTAGGAATTTAAAAGCAGCAAACACCAAATGGGGTTTTTGGTTTCATGAGACTTTCGAACAAGAACAGGGGAAGGAGGGGAGGGGAACGAGGGAGCACGAAGGGAGAGAAGAGAGAAGGGAGGAGGCGGCTGGGTGGCTCGGTGCCGCCGAATTGCGCGGTGAAGGCAATGGTGGCGGTGGGTGGTTCGCGGCGGCGGAGCAGCGAGAGAGAGGAGGAGTGGAGCACAGTTTTGGGTGAAAGCGGGGGAGTTTTTGTGAGGCTTTTCGGTTGGTCCTGGAAGGCGGCTCGCCGGAATTTGGGGGAGGGGTTGGTTGGTGAGATGATGCATGTGGCTGGAGATGAAGGTGGGCGGTGGTGGAGAGTGATGGGGGTGGTGTGGTGAAGAGTAAAGGGGAAGGGACAGGGGAGTTGCGACATGGAAGGAGAGGGAGCAGGGAGCTACGGTGGGTGTCCAGTGGTGGTTGCGGCAGTCGAGTGGTTCTGGGTGGTTGGTGGTGGTCGACAGTGGTGGTTATGGTGGTGAAAGATGGTGGTCGTGGGTGGTGGTTTGCATTACATAAAAACAAGGAGAGTAGAATTGAATTTCTGTTTTGTTGATTTCTTAGAATTGAATTGAACAAAAAATCTGATTTTGTAAATAGGAAGAGTGAAGAACAAGGAGATGTGGGGTCCAAGTATCTGAATTTGGACTGAATTGAGGAAAGGAAGGAAGGAATTCCTTCCTGGTTTATACGTGGAGAGCAAGGGAAGAAGAAAAAAAATGGAATTTTGGTTCCTTGAGGGCATTTTTGTAATTCCACAATATTAGGCAAAATTCAGAAATTATTGTAATTTTCAGAAATTTATAAAAATAGAAATTTTTTTGTAAAATTATCGTTAACAAAAAATATATAAATTTAGTTTTCGAATATAATAAGAACGTATTGAAATTATTAAAAATCCGAAATAAATTACGAAATAACTAAAAAAAGTAGCTTAAGCTCGTAAATTTGAAATTAAATCATGGAATCTGAAAAATGATAAATCGTGTAGCAATATTAAAAATTCAAGCGAAACTTCGTTAATAAAAATAAAGTTCGAAATTAGGATTTAAAACAATTTTAAGCTAAATAAGAATAATTAAGCATGATTAATAAAATTTTAAAAATTCGGGGGTATTACACTCCAAGTAAAATTTATCTCATATTATCTTTTACTAAGCATTTATTTATCTATTTAGACTTCTAACAAAATTTATCACTTTATTATATTTTAACTAGTAGTTGACTCCTATTAAAGTTACTATGTATTTATTTATCTATAGATCTCTCCTCTATCTATTTGGTCTCCTAGAAAAAATTATCTCTTATTATCTTTTTACCAGTAATTGACTCCTATTAAATTTACTAAGTGTTTATTTATTTTTTACCGGGTCTTTATTTATCTATTTTTATTTTAATAAAATAAATTTGAAATAAATATTAGTTATATATATATTATTAATGTGAGGTGTGCGGAATTTTTCCGCGAAAACCCGGACCTTTTCTTAAAAACATATATACTCTATTTTTTTTTCTATTTTTTTTCTACAAACTGTTTATTTATGTATGGGGAATAAATATTGGATTATATAATATGACAATATTTAAATAATTTTGGTAATACTTTAGTCAAATCATCATATTAATAATGAAAAATACATTTACTTAATATTTTAGTCAAATTAATATCTTAAACATATCAAATATTTGGGTCAAATTATCATACTGAGCATATAAAATATGTAACAAATAATAGGACGGGAATTTCAATAGAGAACTAAATCAATATGTTAAGATTTATTAATAATACATTAGCTTTAGGGAATTTCGCTTTAATATTTTATAAAAATGATTGTCAATAATTTTCCGATTTATCTTTACGTACACGGAACATAATCTAGCTAGTAATTGATAAAACACGGACCAAATTTAGTTGAATACTTCGTAGAAATTTAATTAATTTAAGTGCATAACCTTTAAAGTCGCTTTGTGAGAGGTTAATGTTGCAATGTAAGAACCTTAGGAAAGTTAAGCAAACCATAATAATTGAAATAGTAAAAACTAAAAAAAGTTTAAGGCATGGGATAAACTGAATTTCATACCTCTCTTGTTTAGCATGGAAAATCATTATATATATCCTAATGTCCTATCGGTTTAAATAGGAAACACAATATAATTATATACACTTATCATAATAAGCTTATTGCTTAAACATTCTCTATTAATTCATTATATAAAATAGGTACTACAACTCCGCTTATTTTCTATACACTATCTCGTATTTTAGATCATGTGACCCATTATACTTGTCTTTCCCCAACAAACTAAAAACCTTCGTAAAATTGTTGCAAAATGTGCAAGAAATCCTCCATTCTTGCTACTAATTTCATACACACAATCTTTATCCTTTTGTCATTATTTTCAACTTACTATGTTGGTGTAGTAGTAGCCACCTCATCACCGCCTCCATCGTCACCACCACCGTCGTCACCATCACCATCATCCCTCGATGAATCAAATGTCCAAGAAGCCACTAAAGTCATACGACAATTCATCAAAGGGATTACTAGTGACAATTGTGGACTTTCAAAAAATCTCACATTTACCAACACCACTAACTTGTGTAAAAATTCAAAGTTTGGATGTACACCTGTTCCGTTCAAAGATTCCTTAAAAAAGAAAGACAGATTGTACTCGATTCAATTTGATGGATGTGGTATTACGGGGAAGAACATTACCATTGATGGTTTCATCGACAAGCTTCTCGACGTGTCGATTTTCCATGCAAATTCCAACGGTTTTGGGGGCAAAATACCGGTGTTAAGCCATCTTCCTTACCTCTTTGAGTTAGATCTTAGTAACAACAAGTATAATGGGAAGTTCCCTATGAATATCCTTGGTGCAACCAATTTAACCTTATTGGACCTCGGATTTAACTCCTTCATAGGCCCAGTTCCTCCCGGGCTTTTTAATTTACAATTGTTGGCCCTTTTTATTAACAACAATAAATTTGAGAAGGACCTTCCATCTAATATGGGCTCCACACCGGCAGCTTTCCTCAACTTTGCCAACAACAAGTTCACAGGCCCAATACCAAAATCCATTGGGCAAGCCTCAAATACTCTCCTCGAGGTCCTCTTCTTGAACAATAGTTTATCGGGCTGCCTTCCTTACGAGATTGGGCTTCTTAAAAAGGCCCGTGTTTTTGACGTGTCGAGGAACTCCTTAATCGGACCGATACCCCGATCGTTCGCCTGTTTAGATAAAATGGAGTACCTAGTCCTGGAAAATAATGAGTTTTATGGGTCTATACCTGAGGTGGTGTGTAAATTGCCTAATTTGACGAAATTAAAGTTGTCTGATAACTATTTCAACCAAGTTGGGACAGCTTGTATGAAGCTAATCCAAAAAGGAGTGTTGGATGTGAGACAGAATTGTTTATTTGGGCATCCGAATCAAAAAGACCCGAAAACATGTGCGGAGTTTCTTAATAAGCCCAAGGGTTGTAGTGAATATGAGAATAAAATGCACAACTATATCCCTTGTAATAAAACAGCTGAATATTTGGATTCTGTAATGTCGTTAGAGAGGGTCCCACAACCTACTCCAACAGTTACTTATGGAAAATTAACTACGGAGTAATTAATTAATTTGTTATTGTTGTAGATTTTGAATTCACTATTTAAATGTGTTATTCTGTTAAGATCTGAGTATCTGACCCATGAAACATTACGTGTGAAAGTCTCACATTGACAAAAGAGAAGAAAGTTAATCACTTAATAAGGCCAAGAGGCTACTCCCCTTATAGCCATATGATTTTAAGGTGGAACCTCCTACGGTCTTGTTAAGTGGAACCTCTCTCTTGATGACGGGTGCGACCCAGACCCGTATTTAACATATTCTAAACTTCTTTTTGCTAAACAAAAAAACATGTTTTTTTGTGTTAATATAATGATCCGAGTTATTCTAAACTTCTAATATAGGTGTCTGAAACTCATATATTATCTATACCTAGTATTTAAAAAGGAAAACCATAGATTATTTGAAGCCATGTGGCATCTCATTATTAAAAGCCATGTGCCATCTCTCATTTCATCCATCACTTAATAAGGAAAACAGGTCAAGTATTCCGGGACGGAGGGAGTATACAAGATAAATATGTATACGCAGTACTGCGTGTTATATAAGCAAATAACAACAAAACTTTAAAAATATACGAATTAAAAATTAAAAGTCAGTTGAGAATATGACGTGCCACCCGAAGAAGGAAAAAAAAACTGGAATTTTAAATGCTTGGCAATCTAAACATGAGGTTTATATATTTAATCTGCAATTAACAACCATAAAGGCAAGATTCTAGAGTGGTTAGTGAGAAAATTTAGTTATGATTGTCACCTTTGGTCATGAGTTTGACTCCTACATTGAACAATTTTTTTTTTGTTTTCTTTGTTTAAATACTCAGCCTATTAAAATGAATTTTCGATTAAAAATTGGATCCGCCACTGACTATACAACCGCCCGTTCTTTGAACGGGCTCAAAAGATAGTTATATACAATATAGTAGAACAAATGATGTTATTTTTTCTATAAATTGAAAGAAAATATTGCCTAATAGTCTCAGTTTGTATTTGGCACTGGACTAATAATATTCCCATGAATCCTGATCTATAAGGCTATAACATACGGAGTATATAAACGGGTTGAATGCATCGTAGTTTATAATTGTTGTACGACGCATATAACTGGAATCTGACGTTAATAATTATTCGCAAATCGCAATCTAGAATCATGCAGACGTATTGTAATGTACTACGTATCATTATTGTGTTTCATATACTTCTTAGCTCAAGTCTTATATGTGACTTGATGATGTGGCGTGCTCACACTTATAAATAAGCTCATCAAGTTGGTTAATGGAATCTAAAAGTAACACTAGAATAGAAAATAAAGTAACACCATCATAGAAAATAAGGTAACGTCAGTCTATACAAGTAAACTCTAACATGAACTACAATAAAACAAGAAAAGTAACACCAACATAAAAAGTCAAGTAAAACCAGTCTATACAAGGAACTTCTAACATGAAATTGACTAAAACGCACTAAAACAAGAAAATTAACAGCGAATACAATGTATAAGTAATACCAACATAGAAAGTCAATTAAAATCATTCTATACAATGAACCTCTAACATGAAATTGAAGAAACAACAAGAAAATTAACAGCGAATATATATATATATATATATATATATATATATATATATATATATATATATATATATATATATATATATATATATATATATATATATATATATATATATATATATATATATATATATATATATAGAACCAGGTTCTGGTGAGAACCTCCCTTAAGATGAGAACTGTCTTACAATGAGAACCTTTAATAATCGTTAGATTAAAACAAAACGAACGGCTGAGATTGAATCTTGCGAATTAAATGAATTTGAATGTACGTGGTTACTTTCTCCCTCTTAATTGAACTGAAGTTTTCTCTCTCCTCACTCACTCACGTCAATTTCTCTCTCTTCCATCAATTTCTATAGCACGCATCTCTCTCTTCAACGAAAATACACTTAAAAAACCGAAAATTATGTCGCAATTTCGCAAAGATTGCAGAGATTTTGAGGTACTTTTACATTATTCTTTCGATTTCTTTCGATTTTCTTCCTTTGATTGTTTTTTTTTATGGCCAATTTGCTTGAAATTATACTCAATTTTCTGCGAATTGTGCTCAAATTTAGTTGATTTATGTGGCGCTGAATTCTTCATGGATGTGAAATTTGATCTCACACGCATGTATTACTTGCTAATTTGATTGAATTAGATTTCTAGGTTTTTAATTTCTCTAATTTTCATTGATAAAGTAGCTTTGATTTTTGCATATTGATTGATTCAATTTTCGGCTTGAAGTTGTAAATTCAGTCAAAATTAAGCATGGATATGTTCCTTAATTTGGTTAATTTACTCCAAATTTCTTCCTCGGCGACAGGAAATTCGTCCCTCGAATTTGCTAAATCGAACTCAAAACAGGTAATATTGGAATATGCTTAAGTTTGACAGTAATATCATTTAAAAAGTTGTTGTTCAATTCGCTGCAAATTAGCAACCTATAATTCTGAACTAAGTGCTTTTTAAGTCAATTGTGAGGATTTTTTACGCTCTAATTTCTGTAAATTTTTCTAAGTTTGCTAGCTATAACTTAAGGTGAATTTGTGATATTTAAGAGATGTTGCAAACCAATTTTGAATTCAATTTTTAGGCACAACTCAAGTGTGCTGAATGTGGTTTGGTGTGTAGCGGCTGTAGCCATTTCGTTTTTCATTTGGGTTAGAGCAACAACTTCTTCTTATTCTACCTGAGTTGAACAGCATGATTGATGGGTTAAAGTTGTGCCTGCTGGTGTAAATTTGATCTCTGGTTAAAGTTTAGCATGACTTTTATTACCCTGTTTTTGCAAAGAAGAAATGATCAAAGGCTAGCCAAAAGGTTTTTACCCTTGAACTAGTAAACTAAATGTCTCTGGAAGTAAACGATATCTCTCTGAAAGTAAACTAAAATTGTAATCGTGAAATTGGGCGTTGCTTCTTGCTGTTGTGGTAGCTGTCAGTAGTGTTTGTTCAGAGATTGTTGTGCTTGATTTTTCTGTTCTTCCCGCAGTTTGGTTAACAAAGGGACTGTATGTGCATCTTTTTTCCTTGTGTTCTACGAGGAGTTGCTGCTGTTGAGAGGTTGATATGATATCCAAAATCCTTATCAAATTTTATTTTAAAAAGTAAATTAGTTAGTCTCAAAAGTAAATAAATAATTAGTAATAGTAGATTAATTAAACTTAAAAGTAAATATTCTAAACAATATATGTCTTTTTTCTCCTATGCTTTTGCTGCTTCTGTATGTTTGTGTTTAATGTAGTTTAGATTAGATGGCTGATTGGTGTATGTTGCCATCTTCTCATTTTATGGCTGACTAATAGTAAACAAAATCTCTATAAATGTAAACAAAACGTGTCTAAAAGTTGATAAGTGGAAGGAGGCTGATGTAATCTGGTTATCGGGTCTCAAAAGCAATGTGTAATGTCAGTAGCCTAGGAGTTGTGGTTTTTCTTTTTCTGGTTTGAGTTTGCAGTGCAGATTTTGCTTGGTCTGTTCCTACTTAGCAGCAGGCCAGATGTGGCTGCAATCTGTTAAGTGTAGGTGGCTTAGCCAAAATTACAAGACTGGTCCAGAGTTGTTGGTGAAGGAAATAATGCCCTTGGTCCAAGTATGCATGCTATGTTAAGTCTAATAAATGCGGTTCAGTATTAATTAACAAGTTAATAAATTCAGTGAGATCAAGTGAGCTGAATGCCTAGCTAGAGGCCGCTTCAGTTCAAGTGGAATTAATGATATTAATCCACAACTTACTCTTGACTGAACCCGTAGGGTCACACAAATAGTACGTAAACGGATCAAGTATTTAATGGCATTAAATACTCTATATATGGATATTCAGAATCAACGGATCTTGGTTTCCGTGGGAGCTGAGATCGTCACAAGCAAGAAATGAATACTCCGGAAACGATGATATTGCCGGAAACAGAAATATGGATCGTATCGGAAATATAAATATTATCCAAGTCGTAGATGTTGCCGGAAACGGAAACATGGTACGTATCGGAAAATATTATCGGAAATGGAAATATTGCCGGAATCGGAAATATTGCCGGAAACGGAAATATTGTCAGAATCGGAAATATTATCGGAATCGGAAAATAATTCCGGAAACGGAAATATTAAATATTTGTTCGAAACGGAAATTAATTCCGGAATCGGAAATATTAAATGTTGTTCGTATCGGAAATGAATTCCGGAATCGGGAATTTAATCGGAAGCGTATCGTACGAATTAGCATCGGACGAGGCCCGCTAGACGAAGGCCCAGCACGAAGCCAGGCCATCGCCCAGCGAGCCGCACGCAGCAACGCACGCCTCGACCAGGCCCAGCGTAAGGCCAGGCCCAGCCAAGGGCGCGCGCGCGCGCAGCATCGCACATGGGATGTGCGCTTGTCGTGGGCCGCAAGGCCTGCGCGGGTGCACGGCTTGTACGATGCGTGTGCGGGAAATCCTAATCCTATTAGGATTCGTGCGAAGATTAAAATCCTAATCCTATTAGATTTGCTTTGTTATTTAGAGTCCTAATAAAGTTCTAATTAACAAATCCACATCCTAGTAGGATTACAATTCCTTTTCCATACTCCTATAAATAAGTGCCTAGGGTCATAATTTATGGGTACGATTGAAGTATTCAAAGGGTAAGTTTTTGAAATAAAAATCAGCCATACACTTGCAAATACTAGCCGAAATTCCTAGTAACCTTAAGGGCGATTCTAGTTGGTCTAACTTGAGGCGGATCCGGACGTACTGTGGACTATCTACGGAGGGACGACATTTGGAGTCCTAAAGACTTGTTCTTGTTCGGTTCGGGCGCAGCTAGGGAAGGCACGCTACAACATGTATGCATCTATTCTATGCTAAATTATTATGTGAAAATAATATGATTTCCTGGCTTTATGGTTTTTCCGCATGATTTATGAATTGTCATATGTATCATAACCTCACAGTGGTATCACGAGCCTCTTATTATTTTCATAATCTAAATTGCATAAACATGGTTAAATATTACAAATTTGCAAGAATTAAAAGGGGTGATTAATTTTCGTAATTGTTAATTAATTGCAAATTGCGTTTATTTAATTATACGTACGCAGTTTTTCGGCAGTTTCTTCGTTACTAATCCAAATCGAGTGATTTTTGTGTCAATTCCGCATGTAAAAGGCATTCTAAAATTTTGACAAAATTAATATTTTTCGGCCGAACCCAGAATTCTCAAATTCGAAGCCTAACTATGACTTTTCGAAGGTTTTAGTTTTTCGAATGCAAAAATTTCGTAAATTTAAGATGTTAAATTAAATATTTGCGATTCTTGTTGATAAATCTTGAATTTTTGATTGATCTACTGTATATGTTTAACAAGTTTGAATGCCTAGCCTTGTTAATTATGCAATCTAATTTGTAATTATGATTAATTTGTTGAAAATTGAAATAATTTAGAATTAATTTGATTTTCATAATTAGTTATAATTTAATTAGAGACCTATGATTAAAAACCACCATAAAAATTTTAAATTTATGTTAAATTTTAAATTTTTATGACCTAGACTTGAATCCATGTTAATCGGAAATCAATTAAATAATAAATTTTCGATTTTTCGCCCTAAAATTATGAAATTAATATTATTTATTAATTTGTCATTAATTTTGAATATAAATTTTTAATTTTTATGCGATTCGCTCATATAACTTGCACGCACAAAGCAATGGGCGCTACGTGTTACCCTTAAGGGGTGTTGTATAGTGCGGGCATGCGACGACGAGCAAGGGAGCTCGTCGCCCATGCGGTACGAATGCAGCGAGCAAGGGCATGGTGCACGAGCACAAGGCAGCAACCCTGCCTTGTGTCGTGGGCTGTGTGCTATGGGCGCATGGGCAAGGGCGAAAGCAAGGCACGAGCAGTCGCGTGTGGGCAGCAAGCGAGCTGCGCCACAGCGCGCACTGCCTCGCGCAAGCGTGCGGAGCCTCGCGAGCAGCGAGCACAAGCTCGCGTGCCACGAGCTCTACGCCTAGCGTCGATCGCTCGCGCGCAGCGAGCGCCAGCTCGCATGCCGCTGCCTCGTGCGATGAGCGCAAGCTCGCGTGCGAGAAAGGCAGGCGCGCAGCGAGCGATGGCTCGCATGGATCGAGCGCTGGCAAGCGAGAGCAGCGAGCGATGGCTCGCATGAATCGAGCATTGGGGCGCGCAGCGAGCGATGGCTCGCGTGCATCGAGCGCTGGCGCGCGCAGCGAGCACTGACTCGCGTGTTCGATTGATGCCTTGCGATGGGGAGCAGCAGCGATGCGACGCAGCGCATGGGCTGCGCGCACATGGCCAGCGATGGTTGTGTGCGTGTGGCTCATGGGCGTGCATTGCGTGGGGTTGTTGCGTTGCGATTAGATCGTTTTGAAATTTTAATTTGAAATTTTCAGTTTACGTAATTTTAATTAATTTTAAAATTAATAATTTAAATTATTTTCTTGGATTTTAATTTTGAATATTGTAATTATAATAAATTTTATTTATTCTAATTATTTTACTAAAATTAAAATCATGAAATTAATTTAAATACGACTGAAATTAAATTAAATTTTGGATTCAATTATAAATTTATATGAGCTTTAAATTTTAATTAAATTTGTATGTTTCCGGTTAGACTAGAAATACATTTTTATGTTTAAAATTTGTAAAGCATATGAATTTATTGGTTTAAGTGGGAGCTCTTTTTAGTCATATACTCTTGATTAGGTCTACAAATCCTTAAGGTTAAAACAACTTGATTAGAATTAATAAGGACTGAATAATTTGTAGATTATTGGTGCCCTTGATTAATTGCTGCAAATGTTTATGTGATGCATAATGTGTTTTACTAACCAGCTATATGGGCCATTCATGTTAATTAATGGGTGAATGGTATATATTGTATATGTACTGTTTTGCAGGTTATGAAGTGACTAGTATGGCCCAAATAGGATAGAAAATATGGTCTGCGAACCATTAATTTGAATGTAATTGGTCTAAAGTACCAAAGTTGTTTTTCAATTCAAATATGGTCTGCGTACCATCAAATAGTTGTAATTAGTTTTAATTATAGCTTATCCTATTTGAAGAAAATGGTGCCTCCCACGGAGATTTTCAAGACGGACTTTGAAGTTAAAGCTTCAAGATGAAGTCGGGCCATACTAGATCACATTTATCTTATGCATGCTTTAAGTTATTTATTGCTTTAAATATGTCTTAATTATGCATGAGATCGCGGCTTGATTATGTTGCATGATTAAGGATTTTAGTTCACTTAAAATCTAACCAACATAGTAAGAGCCTTAAGTTCCAAACTTAAAAATTGAGTTAAAAGGTGTCATGCCAAAATATACACTTGCTTGGATATCCTTTACATCAATCTAGTAATAGTTTTCGCTCAGCGAGGTGTTACTTATTGGTCCTAAAGGGGCAAGGTACACAAATAATTGTGAGTACATGTTAGTTTTGGTGAAACTCAACGATATAAGTAAGGAGTCCTTTTATCTCGTGTCAAAATCGATAGGTTTACCTAATAAGTTCTTAGACGTGCCTATCAACCAAGAATAGTTTCTAGACTATTAGCAAAAGGTTTTTGCTTACCTAAGATGTTTTAGAATTAAGTCGACAAACTGTGCTTAATTCTTCAATGATTTTAGGATCTTGGAATCATTTTATTCACACCTGCCGGAACATTAATTCGAATAAAATGCTAATAACTTGTTTGAATTGCATGATTGCTTTAATTTTCCTCGATTGGTAGTGAATCCAAGAACGATTCACGGAAATGAGAGAAAATGAGCAATTTAAATGTACGTTTCTTTTAGCGACTTTTATGGTTGTTTTCGAATATCTAAGTCAAATGGCAAACCGATTGGTGCTTGTGAATTCAAAATACAATGTAGTTTTGAGATCATAAAGCATTGAGTTTAAACGCTCAGCTTTACCAATGGTTAACAACCTAATATCTTTGTCCATTTAATTCTCGAATGAGTCTAGTCCCTAGACATTCGAATAGATAGATGCTTAGAGAACTTTAGAAGCTTCTGGTAAGATCATCTAGTTGAAACTTAATATTCAACATAAAATGGTAAGAACCTTGTTGGAGCGACATTGGACATGTCTAACAAAGTATAAAAGTCTACACTAAAGAATTCAATTCTTAAGACTATAAGAAAGGGTACAAGAAATAGGAAAACAAGGAACAAATGAAAGGAATTTACGATTTCGTTTCTACCTATAAGTTTATGTTTAAAGAGAAGTGACCTAGCAATCAAACTTCCTTGGTATCATATACCGCTTGAGGTTCTTACTTCGGTAATAACTCAAACAATGGAAGCTAGGCTACATTAATGACCTACAAGTGGGAAATGAAGCATGGCAATGCTACATTAGTTGTAGGGTCATCTAGTTTGTTTTAAGTCCTTTCAAAGGCTGGAACTTAATGGATATTTTGTTCCATAATCAGCATACCTAAATTTCTGTTTCAAACACAGAAAGACTCACATTCAGAAGAACAAAAACAATGTTTTTTTGTTTATTTGAATGAAATGGTCATTTACGGGTTGAGTCAATATGCTTGATTAAAACAAACAACTCTTTAAAAATAAAAACTTTACTAGGTTCAAATCAAACCCTTGATTTGAGTTCCACTAATCTTTGGCATTGTTGCTTAGACCATATCAACAAGTTAACATTCAAAAGATCTATTTTAATGGACTTTTGAAAGTTCATTGATTTCTAGATCAATTTAAGACGACTAGTCTTACTTGTTGAAAGTAACAAAAGATATGAACTATTGTTAGAACGCCTAGACAATAGAGTTCAAAGCTAAAGAAAGATTTTATGACTTTATTATTTCACATGGATTTGAGTGAATATAGGTTTATTGACTCAAATGTGATATAAGTTGAATCTGTTTGGGTAGTTCCAAGATTCAGAAGTATAAAATCCACTTGGCAAGAAATCATAAAGATCTAGGTTAGATCATGTTGATGATTACTTGAGACCAAATATGATCATCAATGGTTGTGTGTTGTAATTTCACAATCTAGGTCCATAAGATATGGCATATCTTAGTTGGAATAATCGAAGTCAATTAGTACTTGATTCGATTAATGATGAATCATAAGGACTTTTCCTATAATTTCTAAAACAAAATGCTCAACTACCACCAAACTAAACCAAATTCGTCAAAGCTATTGAAAAGTAATTTCAGAATAACTTTTCATAAAATATATCTAGAGAGTTGCAAAACTCAGTGGGAGCTTAGTGTTTGTCATTCGACAAACTAAGGCCCAAGTATAGATATATGTTTCATTGTGATTTATTCAAATGAGACACAAGGGTATTGTTTCTACCACGAATTTTTAAGAACATAATGTTTGTTTGCTCGAAATAATGTCCTTTTGAGATTCGTTTCCAAAATGACAAGTGGGAGAAAATAGACCTCGAAAGTCTTCAAGGCAAACAACAAACATAAACGGACATTCCGGAGGATTTTCGAAGTTCTTTAGAAAATCCGAACACGTATTCTTTAAGGACTTTAGAAGTGGCTTTTAAAGAATAGACATCTCTTAGAAGACTTTACAAGTGCTTCAAGGAGAACAGAATATTCAAAGGACTTTCAAGTGGCTATTGATATTCTATTGTTTGATGTTCCATACCCAAGTAGGCATAGAGTTCAAGTCACTGAAACTATGCAATTCTTCTATTAGATAGTGAAGAAACCTACAACTTACAGTCAAACTATTATCATATAATTAATGAGTTTGTGACCTGTAAGAAAGCTATGACGAAACCCAGATTCCCTAAAAAGGTTAGAGGCCTTATATAGACTCAAATGTTTTAAATGGTTAGAGGCCATAAAACATACTCAATGTTTAGATGACAAAATTGAAATTTTGTTGATTTGCAAGAATAGTTTCACACCTATTGGTTGCAAGTTTGTTTTAAGGATAAAAACCATCAAACATGAAATTATGTTCACACACAAAGCTAGATTAGTTGCTAAAGGTTACAAGCAAATTCACGGCGTGGATTGTGTTGAAACCTCATGCATAATCGTAATGCTCAAGTCTATAAATCAAGCAATGATCGCATATTGGTACATATGGCAATTGGATGACAAAACAATTCCTCAATAAAATGTTGGAATAAACTATGTACATGGTATGTCATAGGATTTGTGGATCCAAATAAATGCTTGAAAAAGAAAGCTAGCTTATGAAATCTAAGTACAGATTTAAGCAAGCAATTGGGAATTAGAAATGTATTTTAGTGAAGCTAATAAGTATTTTAGTTTCATAAAATGTACATGATTCTTATAGATATATAAGAAGTTTAGTGGGAGTACATAAAAACTTAATTGGTCATGTGTGTATCACACACATATCTCTCTATTGTAAAATAACATTCAAATGCTAATGACTTAGATTTGAAATTATTCATCAATGATGGACCAAGGCGAAACTTAGTACATACTGGGTATTAAGATCTATTTACAAAGATCTTATATTAATGTTTTGGATTAAGTAATGGCATTTACTAAATCAAACACGAAAGACTCCATTGGAGATATTCGACCCATGTGAATAAATCTAAGTAAAGAATGTTTGAACTATGTATAAGCATTTACTAAGTTAACATCAAAGAATCTAATGAGATTCTTCACCTATATTTTATGTCAAAGAATTTAGCTGGATTCAGTATCTACTGAAATTGAATAAGCTAAAGTTACATGAATAGAATTCAATTGGGAATTATTCTGCAAAAGAATTTATCATGTATGATATAATATGAGGATCGCCAAAAACGTATCGTATGGCTTTAGGCATGACGAACATATACCAGTCTCTATTGATCTAAGTGAAGATCAACTAGATTGAGATCAAGAATACTTATGGTACTTGAAAAGGTACATAGGAATAGTTCTTGATTCAAGGAAATAAAGATATGCTAAATATTGATGCTACACGCAGAAACACTGGCAAAGGATCAAGCAAGATCCCTTTGGAGTTAACCATTGACAAGGACGAGCTAAGAGCATCGTGTTTTGAAATGGCAACATGGATCGGAGACCATGAGTTGTTGCGTGGGAAATTAAATATGTTCTAAGATACAGTTGGAAAGTCTTCCACATATCTGTGAACTGCTTGGATAAGTAAATCCAAACAAAGCATCACTAGAAACCTAAATAGTTGAAGTAAAAGTAATTATTGCCTAAGAAGCAATGAAACAGGGTTGTTTAAGTTAAAGAGTTCTTCACTGAACTTGGGTGGATCACATGTCTGCTAACTTGATGGTTCTTCATTGCAAAATGCGTAGAACCACTATCGAAGTAAGAAAGACTAGATCACATAATAAACAAACTCAAAAAATCTTATCATCATATCTCGAATATTATTCGATGAAAAGGATATTAAGATTGGCAAAGCATGATAACTAAACCTATGCAACAAGTGAGAAGCAACACTCACATTGTAGCACTGGAAATCAAGCATAGCTTTGAATTCCATGAACTGTTTTAAAGATGGGTTTTGAGGCCCATGGTTCTTAAACAATGGGGTTGAACATTTATCATATATGAAATATATTTTCATATTCCATTTAATCTTGGTTTAGTATTAAATGATGAGTCCCTTCAATTTGACAATATATTTAAGATAGACTGTCAGGACCAGTCCTGTGACTAAGAAATGTCTATCAAGTGAACTTGAATGTCAAAAGTTGAAAATGGTCCCTAGTCGGAGTTTTCTATAAAATTGGACGCATAGAAAACGTTAGACGACTAGAATGCAAGATGACTAGTAGTTCTGTTTCTTGAACTATGTGGACATGGCAATGTCATAATCATTTGCATTACTTACTTTGGGAAGACTAGTATCGGACAAGACCTATGAAACTTTACTGTAAGAGATGAAAATCTGTCATAAGTAAATTTCATTAAAATTATTAGACACTAAATCCTCAATACCTGAGTGATTTGAGATTACTTGTTTGAGAACTGGTTGCTTTGACGTTGACCAACCGTCGCACCGTAAAAGGAGGCTATAAAGGCAACGCTCAGGTAATCACCTATCAAACGAAGTCTAATCTCAAGATCGCAAGATTGGGATTGTCCTCCCATAAATCGGGATGAGATGCTTAAAAGTTGTACAAGGCCACTCGGAGAGCTAGAAACTGTGAAATGTATGGCATTGCTCGGATGAATCATAGGCTATGATTATCTGTTTATTTGATCAGTTGAACTCTGAAACCGAGGAACACCTCTGGACATAATAAGGATGACAACTCTTACCTTATGTTCAAGAGCAAGCATCGAGCGACAAAGGAATTAGGAAATGCACACTTGTCCCTAAGGACAAGTGGGAGACTGAAGGAAATAATGCCCTTGGTCCAAGTATGCATTCTATGTTAAGTCTAATAAATGCGGTTCAGTATTAATTAACAAGTTAATAAATTCAGTGAGATCAAGTGAGCTGAATGCCTAGCTAGAGGCCGCTTCAGTTCAAGTGGAATTAATGATATTAATCCACAGCTTACTCTTGACTGAACCCGTAGGGTCACACAAATAGTACGTAAATGGATCAAGTATTTAATGGCATTAAATACTCTATATATGGATATTCGGAATCGACGGATCTTGGTTTCAGTGGGAGCTGAGATCGTCACAAGCAAGAAATGAATACTCCGGAAACGATTATATTGCCGGAAACGGAAATATGGATCGTATCGGAAATATAAATATTATCCAAGTCGTAGATGTTGCCGGAAACGGAAACATGGTACGTATCGAAAAATTTTATCGGAAATGGAAATATTGCCGGAATCGGAAATATTGCCGGAAACGGAAATATTGTCAGAATCGGAAATATTATCGGAATCGGAAAATAATTCCGGAAACGGAAATATTAAATATTTGTTCGAAGCGGAAATTAATTCCGGAATCGGAAATATTAAATTTTGTTCGTATCGGAAATGAATTCCGGAATCGGGAATTTAATCGGAAGCGTATCGTACGAATTAGCATCGGACGAGGCCCGCTAGACGAAGGCCCAGCACGAAGCCAGGCCATCGCCCAGCGAGCCGCACGCAACAACGCACGCCTCGACCAGGCCCAGCGCAAGGCCAGGCCCAGCCAAGGGCGCGCGCGCGCGCAGCACCGCACATGGGCTGTGCGCTTGTCGTGGGCCGCAAGGCCTGCGCGGGTGCACGGCTTGTACGATGCGTGTGCGGGAAATCCTAATCCTATTAGGATTCGTGCGAAGATTAAAATCCTAATCCTATTAGATTTGCTTTGTTATTTAGACTCCTAATAAAGTTCTAATTAACAAATCCACATCCTAGTAGGATTACAATTCCTTTTCCATACTCCTATAAATAAGTGCCTAGGGTCATAATTTATGGGTACGATTGAAGTATTCAAAGGGTAAGTTTTTGAAATAAAAATCAGCCATACACTTGCAAATACTAGCCGAAATTCCTAGTAACCTTAAGGGCGATTCTAGTTGGTCTAACTTGAGGCGGATCCGGACGTACTGTGGACTATCTACGGAGGGACGACATTTGGAGTCCTAAAGACTTGTTCTTGTTCGGTTCGGGCGCAGCTAGGGAAGGCACGCTACAACATGTATGCATCTATTCTATGCTAAATGATTATGTGAAAATAATATGCTTTCCTGGCTTTATGGTTTTTCCGCATGATTTATGAATTGTCATATGTATCATAACCTAACAGTTGGCAGCCACGGTGGTGTCAGACCTGATCATGTGTGGCTATAGTAAATCTATGTGTTTGATGCTGATTTTTGTCTGGTTGCTTGAAGCTACTATGTAGGTTAGGTTGTATAGATGTACTAATTCAGCTATTCTTAATCAAAATCTCATTATATTGAATTGTTGTATGCTTTGTACGATTGTAATTGTTGTATCCGACACACTTTAATTTTTCACAGCGGCAACAACCAAAGACGCAGGAGATATAGCAGACCTTAATGAGCTAGTAGCAGCTGCAGTAGCTTACGCTCTATAAATCTTAGGGCACTTGTGAGGTGGAGAACTTCTTGTGAGAGAGCAAAGAGTGGAACTTTCTTCAGTAGAAACCAAATGACACTATATCGAAGTTTTGTATGCTCTCCTCATGCTTTGTATTGAGGCAATCAAAATGAATCGGGGACAAGACTTTGTGTTGGAGTTTAGGTGTGTTTAATTAGCTTTACGAAGTGTTTCTTAAACCTATTAGCTCAAATGGTAGAGCACTATGCAAATGCATAGAGGATGTAGGTTCGATTCCTACATAGGTTGTCTCTAAAAGTACATTAAAACTTAAAAGTAAACAAAATAAACTCAAAATTAAATCAAAGTATCTCAAAAGTAAATCATAACAACTCAAAAGTATCTCATAAAAATTCAAAAGTAAATCAAAATATTTCACTGTAAACCTGATGCAAATTGTCCAAAGTTGATTGCACTTATTACTACCCTATCTACTGAATAGAAGCCTTGAAGCTACATCAGACCTTTATGAATATATGTGACTTTCGTTGCATTATTAATAAGAAGTATTTAAAAGTAAACAAAAAAAACTCAAAAGTAAATAATTTAAACTCAAAAGTAAACTAAAAAATCTAAGAAGTAAATTAGAAAACCTCAAAAACTTATTACAATCAAATAGTTCAAAGTGGCAAATGATCAAGCAAAGAGAGTCATTGACTTTCATCTCTCTACAATATGAAACAAACTATAAGAAAGAAATATATGGTCGGATGTCAAAGTAAAAGTTTTTAACTTAAAAGTAAATAAAACAATAAGTAAATGAAAATAGAAAAAACTAGAAAACTCCGATTAGTGGAGTATATAGGTTAAAGTAAAGGTTTTTCAATTAAAAGTAAATAAAATAATACAAAAAGTAAACACGAACCTACGAAAGTAAAGGTTTTGACTTTAAAAGTAAATAAAACAATATAAAAAGTAAAGATGAACCTACATGGGATTCGAACCCACATCTTTGTGCATTTGCACAATGCTCTACCTATTGAGCTAGTAGGCTAGTATTTTTAAATAGAATAAATAAAAGTAAAGGCCCCGATTACTTTTACTACCTAGATAAACAAAGTCAACGCATGTTAACTTTAGGATCACATATAGCAGTAGCGCATTTGCAAACAACAATAATATAACACAAACCATCATACAAAAGATTAAAATCCTACCCACGGAAATCGGCTTATTATTTGCCAAAAGTTGACTAATTATTTGCAGCCAAGTATATACTTACCCCCATCATGTCTCTAGCAGAAGTAAGACGCAGTTCAGTAGAAAAAATTGATTTTTTAAGACTATACCAAAACAACCAGCACAAGTCTAGCAGAACGACAGATCATCCAAGCAGCAAGAACAACAACACAGCAGAAAGCACAGGTTAACTTGGGTTAATCCTCTGTGTATAATTGACTCTTTAGTCAGCATTTGCAATTTGGTTGGGTGATCAAACTACGGACCTACTTCCCACCAAATAAGATATACTTGGTAATTCGCATGGACACGATCAAAACATACTACTCACTCCTAACACACCAAACAATATAAATCATAATAAATTAAAAACTCAAAAGTAAACAAAAGAAACTCAAAAGTAGATCAAAGTATCTCAAAAGTAAATCATAATAACTCAAAAGCATTTCATAACAAATTAAATAGTAAATCAAAATATTTCTCTATAAAAGTAAACTCATTAGCAAATAGAAATAAAGATAATTAATTACTTCATCATCTACTAGCAAGTGTGTCGCTCGAAGTGAAACAATTAAAAAGGAATGAAAGAGAGTAGGGTAGTTTTGGTAATACGAATTAAGCATATGTACAGTTAAAACTCAATGTAAATAATATTAACTCATAAGTAAATTAAAAAATCTCAAAAGTAAATAAAAAAAGTATTTACCAACAATGTCCCAAGAATATTTGAAGGAAACTCAAAAGCCAACAAACCTACGTGGGATTCGAACCCACATCTTTTGTGCATTTACACAATGCTCTACCAATTGAGCTAGTAGGATAGTGTTTTTAAATAGAACAAATAAAAGTAAAGCAAAACCCCCAAAAAGTAAATCAAAATAATTCAAAAGTAAAGGCCCCGATTACTTCTGAAAATTAGCTTAATAACATAATTGATGCAATTATAAATCTGAATTGAAGTAGACTTGACTTTTTAGAGCCCTTAACTTTCTGTGTATCCCGACGACTGCAGCTTCACCCTTACCCAGTCACTAACTTATACCCATGACATAACCCAGCGAACATCATCATAACCACAAAAACCTAACCCATATGTCACCACAGAACTGAGATGGCCAACAGAGCCAAGACGCAAACCAAGAACAGAACAAGAACTGACTTCTAAATCCCATACAAAAACAGGCAGCACAATCCAGTGTAACAACATATCACCCATACCATATCAGCCAATCAGAGAGAACAACAACACTTCAGAAAGCGTGGGTCAACTTTGGTCATGCTGACCAAATTGCAGCACCCTAACCTAGCAAGAAACAGCCCAAAAAAACAAACTAGCTCAAACAAGAGCAGCAACACAACTCAAGAATGACAACATAACTGCACGCCAGAAGCAGGCACAGAACATCCAAGCCAACAACAAGCAGACATAGAAGACCACAACAGCAAAACAAAGAAGAAGAAAAAAAAAGCCAGGCAGCATCATCAACTAAAAAATTGCTGAAACCAGAACAGAAGTCCATAAGAAACCCTGCAGAACCCCACTTTTCAGCTTATTTCTTATATTGTCAATCAAATGTTCTTCCCTAATATTCTGCCATTAGTGGTGTCCAAGCTAATTTAATTCTTATCACTCTCAACAATATCTTCATAAAAATCAAGTACAGTATATATCTAACTCCATATTCTAAGCAGCAGTGAAGGCTCAGCAACACCCAGTATGAGCAATAAACCACAAATTTGGAAAAGGAATCTCATATTAGTAACTGAAATTTTGTTCAACACCAACAAACTGTTCAAGGTGATAGGTTATTTTTGAATGTTCTCAGTAAAGTAAATGCCTGACCAACTACTCACGGGAATCAACAATACAACATACAATTTTAAAGATTCATTCAAAGGATGGTTTGCTCAAATTCCAGTCAGATAACGTCTTCCACAGATGCCTTATTGGACGAAAACTAAATCCACTAACATTATCACTATTTACTACCTCAATATCGTCTATGCATTAAACCAATTGCAATCAGAATCTGACCATTTATCATTTAAAATTCTCAAAAGTAAATACAAGGAATTCAAAAGTAAATAAAAGAAACTCAAAAGTAAATCATAATAAATCATGAGTAAATCAACCTACATATTTGGCTTATTTGTATAATATTCTTTAGGTGTCAGATTGTATGGACTATGGAGTTATTTTCTCTTTTGAAAAGTCTTTTTAGTTTTAGAAATACTTCTCAGAAGGCAGATATGTAGGCTTTCATCTCTATTCACAATTTCCTTTCCTTTTAAAACGACATTGTTAGTACTCAAATAGACAATCCTCTTGATCCCGAATTTCAACAAACATTTTGGACAGAGAGATTAAACCAATCATTAATAGTTCAAAGTTCCAAACATTCCCACAGAGTACAATGAAAGAGTGAAGAACCAGATCAGCCAGTAAATTTAGCAAGCACAACTGAATGAAAACAAGTTATTCAAGCAGCACAATCAGCACTTCCTAGACCACAAAGGACTCAATGAGCAAATGGCACCAAACTACCAAATCACATCAACAAACTGGAAGAGAAAACATAAAAACCAAAAGTCCAAAAAAGATTTTGAAGGTTGCACATCATACATCATTTGTCTAATTTGATAGGGTCTTCTCTCTAATTGACCAAGGATCACCCAATTAATATCTAATTGACGAGCATCTCTGCACTGCAAAAACGAATAGAGCTTGCATATACAAAACTCTAACACCTACAATCAAAATCGAAAAAACTGAAATGAATAAACTCCAATTTTAGCAAACAAAACCGCAAAAACTTAAACTGAAACCCTAATATGAGCAAATAAAACGGAAAATACTGGAAAATAAAATTTTCTAAACCCTAATTTCAACAATTAGCATAGCTAACACTTGGATAAAATTAAAAAATTAATAAAACGATTATTAAAAAAATTACTTACTTTTGCGAAAACTTGATGAATGAGAGAAGATGCGAATATAATCAGTACAAAGCTATGAACTGGTTGAAGCCTTGAAGGTGAATCGCAGAGGAGAGGGGATTTGCAGGAGGAGAGAGAAAACGGGGGAAGAGAGAGAAAATAAATCTGAAAATTGGGTTGAGGGGAGGAGGTCATTCAACAATGCGATATTACCACATTACCCTTATTTTTAGTTTGATCGGGTGAGAGGTGGATCGTTGGATTGGATTGATTGAGGGGTGAGATTAGTTCTCAGTTCTCATCTTAAGGGGTGGTTCTCACCGGATCCCGATTATATATATATATATATATATATATATATATATAGAGGAAGGCTCATGTGAGAACACAATCTTATGTGAGAATTAATCTGAGCCTTTGGATCTTTTCTAATCTAACAGCTCAAAATCAAGGGATTAGTAATGGCATATTTGTAAATTTATTAAACTATTACCCAGCCATTCTCCTCCCTTTTCACGCTCACTGCTTCTCTAAAAAACTATAAACCTCTATTTTCTCTCTTCATTGTGCCACCATTAGAGCTTCAATCAAGGTCGAATTTCACTTCACTTTCGGCCTAATAGCTGCGATTTCACTCCAGATTCTCAAATATATTCACCAAATTTCCAGATTTCATGAGTTTAAAGGTATTATTTCATTTTCTTGTTTAATTTTTCAAATTTTATTTTCATGATTATCTGTGATTAATTTTATGATTTTAGAACGATTTTTTTGAATTGTTTGTGTTTTGGAAAGATTATTTGTTCTTTGATTCAATTTCCTTCTTAATTTTTTGTTTTTTATTTGAATTCGATCATATTTTGCGAAATCGTATTGTTTGAATTTCAAACATGGATTTGTGAATTCATGTAATTGTGCAATATTCGAAATCATGTTGTTCTTTGATTCGATTATGTATATTGTCTGATCATTGTTGTGTTTTTCATGCTTTTTAATTTCACATTAATCCTTATGCTATCTATCTGTGCTATGTAATTAGAAGTTTTCATAGTCCGCAATCGTCAATCACTGAATCTGGTGCGTTTTCTTATTAATATTTCTCCAGTTTACTGTTCTGAATAATTGTTCATTTTGTTCTGGATGATTGTTTTAAATGTTTTGAATAACCGATGTTTTTGTTCTGAACTACAATGCAACTGACAATGTTGATGTTCTGAATAATTGCTCTTTTTGTTCTGCACTTTTATTCATATGTTCTATGTTATTATTATATATGTTATGAACTGTTTTCTCACATTCTTGTATAGATTCGGTTATATAGAGGATGTGAGGATCTTGGTTACCATGATATTCGAAATTTCCCGGAAAAAGTGAAGTGAACTTTATAACTTTTTTATAATATGATTTGAATATTTAGATAACTGTTTTTATTTCTTTCATGATCGAAATAAATGTACATCGTGTTCTAAAAAATATACATGTTCTAAACAATATACAACATGTTCTAAACTTTACACAACATGTTCTAGGAAACTTTTCATTGTATTCTACACAACATGCTTACTGTTCTAAACAATATACATCATGTTCTAAAAAATATACATATATAATGTTCTAATTTGTATAGTAGCTTTATTATTTTTTGTTTAGTTGTCTTGACACTAATCCTTTTTGTTATTTTCAGGACTTTGTCATTGATTCGTTTTCTTCAAACAAAACTCGATTTCAATATTTGTCGTGCAGTTAGAGTTGATGATTTTATTTGTTACATGTTTTGTATTTTTAATTTTGAAAAATTATATACGTTGTACTCTTTTTTACATTATTTTTTTATATCTTATTTTTAGTCTTACATTTTAATTATCATTCTGGATGGACATAGTGTTACGGTTCAAATTGTTGTATAAATTTTATATATTTTACTATAACCGTATTTTGGTTTTGTTGAGCATGTTCTAAAATTAAACACCTTTTTTTTCTACGTGTTGTTGATCATGTTCTAAATTTTCACATCTTTTGTTCTACATAGAAAAATAGAATATATTTTTTACCGATCTTTTGAACATGGTTTAGCTAGTAGACTTGTGAAGTAATTGACTTCTTTTTTAATAGATTCATTAGCATATCACATTACAAGTCTATTAGTCAAATTAAACTTCAAGCAAATAAATCTATTACAAGTTGATCAAAACCATCCAATATAAATTGATGGTTTACTAATTTTACGAATTCAACATAAAGTATTTACAAGAAATTCAACATTTGATGTTACAAAGACATTATGATCCCGTTAAATTTGATTCTTTGTTTCCCATTTCCTTAACTCGGAACCATAACATGATGTTCATCATTTTTCTTGTGTGCCAATATCTCGCCACAATACTCAAGCCTCAATCTCTTCATTTGCTCAAACTGCAGTGAATTAAATTTTGAATATTAGAAACAATAAAATATCATATGTTCTACATTTACAAAGTAGATGTTCTGAATTCACAAATTAGATGTTCTGAATTCCCAACGTAAATGTTCTGACTTCCTAAACTAGATGTTATGAGTTCCCAAACTAAATGTTCTGCATTCCTAAGCTAAACTTTATGAATTCGGAAACTAAATGTTATGAATTGACGCAGATACACATGAAAGACCGAGCACAGACACATGCAAGTAACAAACACAATATGCATAACTACACCCAACACATAACTGAAGACATCACAATCTCGTATGTGTTCATGGATAAATACCGTGATTTGAAACGAGTTGCCTATGTAGGATTTGAACCTACATCATTGTGAAACTGCACAAAGCTCTACGAATTGAGCTAATAGGCATTGTCCCAAAACATCAAGCATTGACGACCATTACTTACAACAGCACCACACACACAAAGCTTATAGCAACAACCAAACAGAGCAGAACCACTTCCCACCCTAGACTGACCTGCAACAACCCTCCCTGCAAAACAAATAGCCTACACCAGCAACTATGCAACAACTTAAGACCAACACCAATCTTTGAAACAAATATACTAGCCCATAATGTCGCACATGAAAACACAACATAGCTAACCTGGCCAAAATTGTCATAAAAATAGGCATAAAATCAGACCCAAAGCAACTTCATGAACATATTAGATACAAGAAAATAATATTGGAACATATCCTTCTAGTTTCAGAACATCTTGTTATGAAATTTAGAACAGAAATATTCTTAAGTAATGCATATAATGTTCTAACAATTAAATTTATATGTTCTAACAAGTTGATCAATATGTTCTACTAGTTAAGGAACATGTTCTGCATTAACAAAGTATATATGTTCTAAGTTACTTATCTTTTGTTCTGCAGTAATTAAAATTATGTTCTGAACTCATTTAATATAAGTACCAAGGACCAATACCATGTGTTCTACGCATTTCATCTAATTGTTCTAATAATTAAACCTACATGTTTTAACAACTAAAGTATATGTTCTAACAATTAAACTTATATGTTCTAACAAGTTGAGCAATATGTTCTAACTAGTTAAGGGACATGTTCTGCATTAACAAAGTACATGTTCTGTTACGTTGTTGAACATCCATTACACTCATCTGGGAACTAGCCCATTAGAATACAGAAAAACAGACCACTGCACTTGTCCTGCAAGATTTTTGTACCTTTATCTACACTGATACACTTATTTTTCTTCCCAAATTGGTTACTAACATGAGCAATAAATGGATAATGGTCTTATGAACCTGGTTTTGTTATCCAAATGGGAATGTTCAGGTGGTTCTTTTTGTCATCATGCAACAAACTCACTCACTCAAACTCATATTTAAATGAAAGATTGTAATTTGTATTGATAAATGCTTAAAGCTTATAAACATGTATTGCTTGAGAACGTTCAAGAGGTTATCTACTCTCCCACTTTCACCTAATACAATCAACATGCCTGCGTACTCACTCCCCCCCCCCCCCCCCCCCCTTAATTACAAATCCCTTAAAAAAGACACACAACATAAAGGAAAACTGGAAAAAATACAATAGGCTTAATGTTCCTTAATGGCTTCTCTCGCCTTTCTTTGGATTGTTACCATTGTACATTATTCCTATATGTTCTAATCATTTAAGCTACATTTTCTAAGCAGTTAAGCTATATGTTCTAACACAGTGAGAGATGATGTTTCATTGTTATTTAGTTTACTTTTAGAGAGATTTTGTTTACTATTTGAGAGATTTAATTTACTTTCGGACTAACTGCTAGCCAAACCTAAAGCTCAATTGCACAGATCACAGCAGCTAACAACCATAACCAAATATCAACATAGAAGGTAATTCCTTTAAACCAAACGCAACCAAAATTTAGTTATGTTTATAATATGGATATTATATCAAAAACAACATATGTTACATGTTCTAACCAACGAAACTATATGTTCTAACTAGTGAACCAACATGTTCTAACAAGATAAGTTATATGTTCTAACAATTGAATTTATATGTTCCAACCTATGAAGCTATATGTTCTAATTGGTTAAGTTACATGTTCTTACCAGTTCAACTATATGTTCTAACAAAAAATATAACCACTGATAATAACAAATGCATTAGAAGCATCAAACATGAGCTTACATCTTTGCAAACAAAACAAGTTGCATAAGATGACCATTTCAATTGTTGTAGGCAATTCCTTCGGAAAACCAAATAAATAAGTTTAGACTTGAGAACTTTAATGACGGTAATAACTAATTGCATAATCACTTCAAAAAAGAACCACAAAGTTTGTACATCAGAAGGCTTGAGCAATGAACAATTGTCCTTTCCAGTGAACTATGAGTATTATCTTCTGTTAATCTCACCTTTCATAAATTGGTAAAAGATAAAATTGAAGCAGATAAAGGAATTAATTGTTTCCTAAGAACAAAGAACATGAAAGTATGACCTAATTTTCTTTGTGGCAGTTCTTTACTTTCTAATTCTCAAATAGTTGATATACGTACAACAATCAGTTAACCCACGTAACCTCAATTGTTATTGTCATGAAAAGTAAGAGATTGTACATGAAAGAAACACCTTAACTTCTAAGAAAGCATGTGACTAACATATGTTGAGAATCTACACAAAATTCTCTACTTTCTATGACTAATAGTTTCAATGCAGATCATGCAGAAATTTCACAAGAAAGTGCATCTAGAATTCTTAACATCCAAAGAAAAGTCAGAAAAAATGCATAAGAATGGGATCAAGGATTTGATGCCTGGCAATGCGGGGTACTATTCATCAATAACCTAACAATCCTAAGCAAACACAAACAAATTTAAAGTATTTAGCCTAATTCGAGAAAAAAATCACCATTTGTCAACAACTTCTCCCAGTAATCAACAAACTATAAACCTATCCAAAGCATACCTCATCAACTAAACATTTACTTTTTGAATTCAAGGCATACCTCATCAACAGCTTCTCACTCACATTCTTTTTTAATTCAGAATTTTGTCTTTTTGAATTCTTACAACTACATGCTTTGGGTTCATGGTCCTAATAGAGAGAGTAGAATGAAGAAATGTAATCCTAAATACATGATAGATTTGAACAATTTTAAGTAGTAATCCTCCATGCTAGGAGTGTTAGACTACTAGTCTTAGGGAATGCAGTAGCTACTCAAGAACGAAACTCAAGTTTGACATAGAGGCAAGAAGAATATATGAAAATCCTTTGATCAAAAGTTAATATGTTTGGGAGAAATATTATTCTCATCAAATTCAGAACATGTGCACTTATAATTAGAGCATATGAAATTATGATGTTCTACACAGTGAGCTATGATGTTCTACATTCTTAACCTTCGTGTTCTAAAGTATTGAGAGTATAAAATATTACTCTAAATTGTTCATGATGTCGTTCAGAAGTGATGGAGGGACAATAGGCTCCGTAGATTTGGCGCGTTTATTATTAGACACAAAAGCCAAAAATAGTTAGTTTGATGACATAGTCATGCACAAGGTTCAAATATGGTAAATGTAGTCAAATAAGATCTAATTCTTTCAAATATCTTTCATTTCTCAATAATTGAACCATCACTATACCTAAATTTTGGTGTTCTAAAAGGTAACTTTCATGTTCTAAACATTAAACATTTTTGTTCTAAATAGAGAACCTTCATGTTCTAAATGTTGAACCTTCATGTTCTAAAGAATTGAGATTATAAAATATTACCCAACATTTACAAGGACGTCATTCACAAGTGCTTGTTCGGCAATAGAACTACCAGTGCGATATAACTCTGTTGTTTGGGCGCGTTTGATCTCATTTCCGACATTTGAATTTTCTCTGTTCAAATATTCAGAACATATAACTATAAGTTATAGAACATCATGAATTAATTCATAAAATCAGTAAATCCAAAAATATAGAAAATTTTCACAAATTAATTAAAAAAGTCAGATATTAATCACCTAAACATTCAGAAATTCAAAACTAATCACAAAATAATTTAGAAACATGAACAATTAATTCAAAAAATAATCACAAATATTAAGAATAAACTGATTATGATTTCAAAAAATAATAACAAAAATTTCAGAAAAATCAAATCATGAAATAGAACATCCAATCAATTACTTACATAAGATTCTTCGCGATCTTCTGAATGTGATATGTGTTTTTCTTCCGTTTTTACACAATTTCATCTTCTTTTTCATAATTTTCCTTACACTATAAAATAAACACAAATTAACCTAAATCAAGATCTAAAAACAAGAAAATAGTGTGAAATTCGTGTATTGTATTACCTTCTTCGTTCCTAGCTTTTTCGGCTTGTTTTTTTGGATTTTTCTGCTTCCTTCATCTCCAATCTTAAACGAATACAAAAAAATAGGTTAAAATAGACGAAACTGTTGAAAAAGAGAAGAGATATAGAAGAATTCACCAAGAACTATTTGAAATCAACGACTAAATCGAGTGAATTGAAGCTTCATCGACAATTTTTGAAGCTTTAATGACAGTTTTTAGAGGAGAGAGAAAAGTCTGAGAGAGAGGAAGGGGGTTGAATTTGGGAGAGGCTGTACAATATTTTTAGAGAGAGAAACGTCTGTTTTTTATTTTTTATTATTTGGTGTGTGGGAGGTTATTTAAATTATTTCCATTACTTGCTTTTAATCCTAGCCGTTGATTTTCATCTAATCCTACGGATTAGATTCATTCTCATATATACTAGTATACTCACATAGGGACCTATTTTCACCGGATCCCATATATATATATATATATATATATATATATATATATATATATATATATATATATATATATATATATATATATATATATATATATATATATATATATATATATATATATATATATGTTCACATGAAAACCACCTTAACGTGAGAACCTCTCTTATGGTGAGAACTATAATCTTGACTGTTCATGATTTATATCTTGACCGTTCATTATTCTCATGAATGTTTATAGAATTAAAAACATTTCCTTTTATCCTCTTTGCCCGACCCTCTGAATCGAGGTTGCAGTCTCGATCGTATTTCTTGAAAATCTTGAACTCACCGAATCCAGGGATCACATGTGATTGCTTGGGGGTATGTTTGCAATCAAAACACCAAGCAATAAAACTCGCAATTGCCTGCTAATTAATTCTCCAAGCAATCAAAGCTCATAATTGTCGCCGTCGATTATTGACTAATCTATACTAATATATTTAAAGGCGTTGTGAAAAACGTCCATGTGCTACGTAGTACTCTTCCCTTTGTGCCACATCATTCACTCACCAAGTGGTATGTCATGTCATGGATAACCAAAAATCAATACAATGAGGTTCGAACTCTAGACCTCATGTCTGAATGATATTTCTCATTACCATCTTAACCAACTACCAATTGTGATTTATTTCTTCACATTAATTTATAAATAAATGTTAACATGAAGTCTAAACCAACTAAATTTTTATTTGATTTTTTATTTTCAATGGAATATTTTGAAAAAAAATAATAAAGAATTAGGACAACTATGAAAAAACATGATGTCATGAATCTCATAAGCATCAACTATATAAATACCTTGCATGGCTGCTTATATCTAATTTGGTGTTATTAATTTGAAGCGCTTAGTTCCACTAGAAAACAAATTATACAAATTGTAAGATTATCTAATTGAAAAATTACTTTGCATGATAAATGACGTAGTGTGTCCTTGTAGTTGACAAACTTAATTGATGTTTTTCACTTTATGGTATACATACATTTCGTCAAATATTGAGTTTAAGAAAATATAAAATTTTCTATTCAATGTAGTAACCGGGGCATCGCCCGGACCACACACTAGTATAATAATTAAATCAATACTGGAAGTTGAATTAATTTAGGCAACTACAAATTCGTTATGAGAGATGAGAGAGGGAGGAGAGATAAAGAAGATGATGGGCTAGTTTATGTTGTTTTTTTTGTAGGGGTTCATGGTCTAATTTAGTGATTGGTAAGTGCAAATTGTTTACAGTAGAGAACTTATGTTTGAAGCTTGAGGCTCGGTTGTTGATCATAGTGTTGATCGGATATTCGGATTACACTTCGTATGTATATTCTTTGAGATACAACTTAATTCAGAGTTTGAACTAAATATGCATATATTTTGAAGGAAATTTGGTGAAACACTACCTTTAAGTTTGGTGGTTTTATGAATTGCTACCTTTTAAAAAGGAAATTATATTTTACTACCTTATAAGTTTGGTTTGTTTGATAAATACTACCATTTGCCGTTTTTTGTTAATGTTTTACGTCTTTGGACTCCACTACAACGCTTATTTAATATGGCAAATGCACAAAATGACAAATGAACAGAGATATTTAAAAGAATAGAAGAAATACACGACGAAAAACATTAACGAAAAACGTCAAATGGTAGTGTTAGACAAACAAACCAAACTTATAAGGTAGTTAAATTAAAAAAAGTTTTTATAAGGTAGCAATTCACAAAACCACCAAACTTAAAGGTAGTGTTTCACAAAATTTCCTATTTAGAATTATATATGCATAGTTTTAGAACTGAATATGCATATTTTTTGAACTATATGTGCATATTATTTGTCTAAATCAATAGATCTCACGGTTCAAAATCTGACGCCTCATTAATTTACGGAGGGGTGATGATAAAGGTCGCAAGTTGCAACAACATTTAGTTGTCGCAATCTTACGTATCGTAGTTTAATTGGTACATATATACGCCATGTAGGTTATGTTAGGTTATGATACATATGACAATTCATAAATCATGCGGAAAAACAATAAAGCCAGGAAAACATATTATATTCACATAATCATTTAGCATAGTATTGATGCATACATGTTGTAGCGTGCCTTCCCTAGCTGCGCCCGAACCGAACAAGAACAAGTCTTTAGGACTCCAAATGTCGTCCCTCCGTAGATAGTCCACAGTACGTCCGGATCCGCCTCAAGTTAGACCAACTAGAATCGCCCTTAAGGTTGCTAGGATTTTCGGCTAGTGTTTGCAAGTGTATGGCTAATTTTATTTCAAAAACTTACCCTTTGAATACTTCAATCGTCCCTGCAAATAATGACCCTAGGCCCTTATTTATAGAGGTATGGAAAAGGAACTGGAATCCTATTAGGATACTAATTAGTTAAACTAGAATCCTAGTAGGACTCTAATTAATTAATATTTATCCTTTTAGGATTAGGAATTTAATCATCAAACAAATCCTATACAATTTAGGTTTCGTATGTGAACACAAACTCTACACGAGAATGACCTACGAGCGTGCAGGCCATGCCCGCGCACAGCCCACACGGTTGCTCGTCCCACGCGAGCCGCAAGCCCACGCGAGCAGCAGCACAGCTCGCAGCCCATTGCTGCGCGCGCTGTGCGCGCTGCCACGACCTGCTGGGCCTGGCCTTGCGCTGGGCCTGGCGTGGCCTTGGTTGTTTGTGTGGCGCGCTTGGCTTGCTGGGCGATGGCCTGGCTTCGTGCTGGGCCTTCGTCCGGCAGGCCTCGTCCGATGCTTATTCGTACGATACGCTTCCGATTAAATTCTCGGTTCCGGAATTCATTTCCGATACGAACAATATTTAATATTTCCGATTCCGGAATTAATTTCCGTTTCGAACAAATATTTAATATTTCCGTTTCCGGAACTATTTTCCGATTCCGATAATATTTCCGATTCTGACAATATTTCCGTTTCCGGCAATATTTCCGATTCCGGCAATATTTCCATTTCCGATAATATTTTCCGATACTTACCATGTTTCCGTTTCCGGCAACATCTACGACTTGGATAATATTTATATTTCCGATACGATCCATATTTCCGTTTCCGGCAATATCATCGTTTCCGGAGTATTCATTTCTTGCTTGTGACGATCTCAGCTCCCACTGAAACCAAGATCCGTCGATTCCGAATATCCATAGATGGAGTATTTAATGCCACTAAATACTTGATCCGTTTACGTACTATTTGTGTGACCCTACGGGTTCAGTCAAGAGTAAGCTGTGGATTAATATCATTAATTCCACTTGAACTGAAGCGGCCTCTAGCTAGGCATTCAGCTCACTTGATCTCACTGAATTTATTAACTTGTTAATTAATACTGAACCGCACTTATTAGACTTAACATAGAATGCATACTTGGACCAAGGGCATTATTTCCTTCAGTCTCCCACTT
Source organism: Spinacia oleracea (assembly GCF_020520425.1). Classification (NCBI taxonomy): domain Eukaryota; kingdom Viridiplantae; phylum Streptophyta; class Magnoliopsida; order Caryophyllales; family Amaranthaceae; genus Spinacia; species Spinacia oleracea. The sequence goes on along the minus strand of NC_079490.1, from coordinate 134,103,408 downwards.
GTCCTTAGGGACAAGTGTGCATTTCCTAATTCCTTTGTCACTCGATGCTTGCTCTTGAACATAAGGTAAGAGTTGTCATCCTTATTATGTCCAGAGGTGTTCCTCGGTTTCAGAGTTCAACTGATCAAATAAACAGATAATCATAGCCTATGATTCATCCGAGCACGGCCATGCATTTCACAGTTTCTAGCTCTCCGAGTGGCCTTGTACAACTTTTAAGCATCTCATCCCGATTTATGGGAGGACAATCCCAATCTTGCGATCTTGAGATTAGACTTCGTTTGATAGGTGATTACCTGAGCGTTGCCTTTATAGCCTCCTTTTACGGTGCGACGGTTGGTCAACGTCAAAGCAACCAGTTCTCAAACAAGTAATCTCAAATCACTCAGGTATTGAGGATTTAGTGTCTAATAAAATTAATGAAATTTACTTATGACAGATTCTCATCTCTTACAGTAAAGTTTCATAGGTCTTGTCCGATACTAGTCTTCCCAAAGTAAGTATCTATGCAAATGATTATGACATTGCCATGTCCACATAGTTCAAGAAACAGAACTACTAGTCATCTTGCATTCTAATCGTCTAACGTTTTCTATGCGTCCAATTTTATAGAAAACTCCGACTAGGGACCATTTTCAACCTTTGACATTCAAGTTCACTTGATAGACATTTCTTAGTCACAGGACTGGTCCTGACAGTCTATCTTGAATATATCGTCAAATTGAAGGGACTCATCATTTAATAAACCACAAATTAAATGGAAAAATGAATTCTTTTCATTTATTGTGAATGATTAACCAATAATGTTTTACAAAGATTTAAACTCTAAAACTTTAAAACATTAAACAAGGATATCAAAGCCATTCTCCAATATGCTTGATTCCCATAGCTGCAGTGTGCGAGTTGTGCTTCGCCTGCGGCAGAGGTTTAGTCAATGGATCTGATATGTTGTCATCAGTTCCAATTTTACTTATTTCGACTTCCTTTCTTTCAACGAACTCTCGTAGAAGGTGAAATCTACGAAGTACATGCTTGACTCTCTGGTGGTGTCTAGGCTCCTTTGCCTGTGCAATAGCTCCGTTATTATCACAATACAGGGCTATTGGTCCTTTAATGGAGGGGACTACACCAAGTTCACCTATGAACTTCCTTAGCCATATAGCTTCCTTTGCTGCTTCATGTGCAGCAATGTACTCCGCTTCAGTTGTAGAATCCGCAATGGTGCTTTGCTTAGCACTTTTCCAGCTTACTGCACCTCCGTTGAGGCAGAAGACAAACCCAGACTGTGATCTGAAATCATCTTTGTCGGTTTGGAAACTTGCGTCCGTATAGCCTTTAACAATTAATTCATCATCTCCACGATAGACCAGGAAGTCATCTTTGTGCCTTTTCAGGTACTTCAGAATATTCTTGGCAGCAGTCCAATGCGCCTCTCCTGGGTCTGACTGGTATCTGCTCGTAGCACTGAGTGCGTACGCAACATCCGGGCGTGTACATATCATAGCATACATTATTGAACCAATCAATGATGCATATGGAATCCCATTCATTCGTCTACGCTCATCAAGTGTTTTTGGGCACTGAGTCTTGCTTAGAGTTATTCCATGAGACATGGGTAGGTAGCCTCGCTTGGAGTCTGCCATCTTGAACCTATCAAGCACCTTATTGATATAAGTGCTTTGACTAAGTCCAATCATCTTTTTAGATCTATCTCTGTAAATCTTGATGCCCAATATGTACTGTGCTTCTCCTAGATCCTTCATCGAAAAACATTTCCCAAGCCAAATCTTGACAGAGTTCAACGTAGGAATGTCATTTCCGATAAGTAATATGTCGTCGACATATAATACTAGGAAAGCAATTTTGCTCCCACTGACCTTCTTGTATACACAAGATTCATCTGCGTTCTTGATGAAACCAAAGTCACTGACTGCTTCATCAAAACGTATATTCCAGCTCCTGGATGCCTGCTTCAATCCGTAGATTGATTTCTTTAGCTTGCATACCTTTTTAGCATTCTTTGGATCCTCAAAACCTTCAGGCTGTGTCATAAACACAGTTTCTGTTAAAACGCCGTTTAAGAAAGCAGTTTTGACATCCATCTGCCATATTTCGTAATCGTAATATGCAGCGATTGCTAACATTATCCGAATAGATTTTAGCATTGCAACTGGTGAAAAGGTTTCATCGTAATCCACGCCGTGGACTTGCCTGTAACCTTTTGCAACCAATCTAGCTTTGAAAACTTCAAGTTTCCCATCCTTGTCCTTTTTCAGTTTGAAAACCCATTTGCTTCCAATGGCTTGGTAGCCATCTGGCAAATCGACCAAATCCCATACTTGGTTTTCAGACATGGAGTCTAATTCAGATTGCATGGCTTCTTGCCATTGCTTGGAGCTAGGGCTCGTCATAGCTTGTTTGTAAGTCGCAGGTTCATCACTTTCAAGTAATAGAACGTCATAGCTCTCGTTCGTCAAAATACCTAAGTACCTTTCCGGTTGAGATCTATATCTTTGCGATCTATGCGGGGTAACATTTCTAGATTGACCATGATTCTCACCAGATTCTTCTAAAGATCTCTGAGTTTCATCCTGAATGTCATCTTGAGCATTCTCTAGAGTTTGTTGTTCGACTCGAATTTCTTCGAGGTCTACTTTTCTCCCACTTGTCATTTTGGAAATGTGATCTTTCTCCAAAAAGACACCATCTTGAGCAACAAACACCTTGTTCTCAGATGTATTGTAGAAGTAATACCCCTTTGTTTCCTTTGGATAGCCCACAAGGATACATTTGTCAGATTTTGGATGAAGTTTGTCTGAAATTAATCGTTTGACGTATACTTCACATCCCCAAATCTTAAGAAAAGACACTTTTGGAGGCTTTCCAAACCATAACTCATATGGAGTCTTTTCAACAGCTTTAGACGGAGCTCTATTTATAGTGAGTGCAGCTGTATTAAGTGCATGTCCCCAAAATTCTAATGGAAGTTCGGCCTGACCCATCATTGACCTGACCATGTCTAGCAAGGTTCTGTTCCTCCGTTCCGACACACCGTTCCATTGTGGTGTTCCAGGAGGAGTCAATTCTGATAGAATTCCACATTCTTTCAGATGGTCATCAAATTCATAGCTCAGATATTCACCGCCTCTATCAGACCGCAGTGCTTTAATCTTTTTGCCTAATTGATTCTCTACTTCACTCTGAAATTCTTTGAATTTTTCAAAGGATTCAGACTTATGCTTCATTAGGTAGACATAACCATATCTACTGAAGTCATCAGTGAAAGTGATAAAGTAGCTGAAACCACCTCTAGCATTTGTACTCATTGGTCCACATACATCTGTATGGATTAAACCCAATAGTTCATTTGCTCTTTCTCCAACTTTAGAGAAAGGTTGCTTTATCATTTTGCCAAGTAAACATGATTCGCATTTACCATAATCCTCTAAGTCAAATGGTTCTAGAATTCCTTCCTTTTGAAGTCTTTCTAAGCGTTTCAAGTTTATATGGCCTAATCGACAATACCACAGATAGGTGAGATCTGAATCATCCTTTTTGGCCTTTTTGGTATTTATGTTATAAACTTGTTTGTCGTGATCTAATAAATAAAGTCCATTGACTAATCTAGCAGATCCATAATACATCTCTTTAAAATAAAATGAACAACTATTGTCTTTTATTAAAAAGGAAAATCCCTTAGCATCTAAGCAAGAAACTGAAATGATGTTTTTAGTAAGACTTGGAACATGGAAACATTCTTCCAGTTCCAAAACTAGCCCGGAGGGCAACGACAAATAATAAGTTCCTACAGCTAATGCAGCAATCCGTGCTCCATTTCCCACTCGTAGGTCGACTTCACCTTGCTTAACTTTCTACTTCTTCTTAGTCCCTGTGGATTGGAACATAAGTGTGAGCCACAACCTGTATCTAATACCCAAGAAGTTGAATTAGCAAGTATACAGTCTATAACGAAAATACCTGAAGATGGAACGACTGTTCCGTTCTTCTGATCTTCCTTTAGCTTCAAGCAATCTCTCTTCCAATGCCCCTTCTTTTTGCAGTAGAAGCATTCGGATTCAGAAGTGGGTTGACTGACCTTCCTCTTTACAGATTTGGCGCCAGTTTGCTTAGTTGAGCTGGCCTTGTTGCCATCTTTCTTAGCATTCCTCTTCTTTCCAGATTTCTTGAACTTGCCCCCACGCACCATAAGCACATCCTGCTTATCACTTTTGAGCGTCTTTTCAGCGGTCTTCAGCATACCGTGAAGCTCAGTGAGCGTTTTGCCCAGACTATTCATACTGTAGTTCAGTTTGAACTGATCATACCCGCTATGAAGAGAATGGAGGATGGTGTCTATAGCCATTTCCTGAGAAAATTGCTGATCCAGCCGACTCATATTCTCAATGAGTCCAATCATTTTGAGAACATGTGGACTTACGGGCTCGCCTTTCTTAAGCTTGGTCTCAAGAATTTGCCTATGAGTCTCGAATCTTTCGACTCGAGCCAGATCTTGGAACATGTTCTTCAACTCACTGATGATTGTGAAAGCATCTGAGTTGATGAACGTTTTCTGCAGATCTGCACTCATGGTGGCGAGCATTAGACATTTCACATCCTTGTTGGCATCAATCCAACGATTGAGGGCTGCCTGAGTGACCCCGTCGCCTGCGGCTTCGGGCATCCCCTCTTCTAGGACATACTCTTTTTCTTCCTGCATAAGAACTATTTGCAAGTTCCTTTGCCAGTCAAGGAAGTTTTTCCCGCTCAACTTCTCCTTTTCGAGAATTGATCGAATGTTGAATGAATTGTTGTTTGCCATAGTTAAAACTACAATTGAAAAGAATAAACAAATAAATAACCATTCACAGTTTCTCTTAATAAACTTAAATTCTAGCATACATGCATAATTCAATGTTCATTAAGCATTTTATTCAAGTTATGTGTTCCGGCAGGTGTGAATAAAATGATTCCAAGATTCTAAAATCATTGAAGAACTAAGCACAGTTTGTCGACTTAATCCTAAAACATCTTAGGTAAGCAAAAGCCTTTTGCTAATAGTCTAGAAACTATTCTTGGTTGATAGGTACGTCTAAGAACTTATTAGGTAAACCTATCGATTTTGCCACGACATAAAAGGACTCCTTACTTATATCGTTGAGTTTCACCAAAACTAACATGTACTCACAATTATTTGTGTACCTTGCCCCTTTAGGACCAATAAGTAACACCTCGCTGAGCGAAAACTATTACTAGATTGATATAAAGGATATCCAAGCAAGTGTATATTTTGGCATGGCACCTTTTAACTCAATTTTAAGTTTGGAACTTAAGGCTCTTACTATGTTGGTTAGATTTTAAGTGAACTAAAATCCTTAATCATGCAACATAATCAAGCTTTGATCTCATGCATTTTAAGACATATTTAAAAGCAATAAATAACTTAAAACATGCATAAGATAAATGTGATCTAGTATGGCCCGACTTCATCTTGAAGCTTCAACTTCAAAGTCCGTCTTGAAAATCTCCGTGGGAGGCACCATTTTCTTCAAATAGAATAAGCTATATTTAAAACTAATTACAACTATTTGATGGTACGCAGACCATATTTGAATTGAAAAACAACTTTGGTACTTTAGACCAATTACATTCAAATTAATGGTACGCAGACCATATTTTCTATCCTATTTGGGCCATACTAGTCACTTCATAACCTGCAAAACAGTACATATACAATATATACCATTCACCCATTCATTATCATGAATGGCCCACATAGCTGGTTAGTAAAACACATTATGCATCACATAAACATTTGCAGCAATTAATCAAGGGCACCAATAATCTACAAATTATTCAGTCCTTATTAATTCTAATCAAGTTGTTTTAACCTTAAGGATTTGTAGACCTAATCAAGAGTTTATGACTAAAAATGCTCCCACTTAAACCAATAAATTCATATGCTTTACTAATTTTAAACATAAAAATGTATTTCTAGTCTAACCGGAAACATACAAATTTAATTAAAATTTAAAGCTCATATAAATTTATAATTGAATCCAAAAGGTTTAATTTAATTTCAGCCGTATTTAAATTAATTCATGATTTTAATTTTAGTAAAATAATTAGAATAAATAAAATTTATTATAATTACAATATTCAAAATTAAAATCCAAGAAAATAATTTAAATTATTAATTTTAAAATTAATTAAAATTACGTAAACTGAAAATTTCAAATTAAAATTTCAAAATGATCTAATCGCAACGCAACAATCCCACGCAACGCACGCCCATGGGCTACACGCATATAGCCATTGCTGGCCATGTGCCCGCAGGCCATGCGCTGCGTCGCATTGCTGCTGCTCACCATCGCAAGGCATCAATCGAACACGCGAGCTGGTGCTCGCTGCGCGCGCCAGCGCTCGCTGCGCTCGATCCATGCGAGCCATCGCTCGCTGCGCGCCTTCCTTTCCCGCACGCGAGCTTGCTCTCATCGCACGAGGCAGCAGTATGCGAGCTGACGCTCGCTGCGCGCGAGCCATCGACGCTGTGCGTAGCGCTCGTGGCACGCGAGCTTGCGCTCGCTGCGCGCGAGGCTCCGCATGCTTGCGCGAGGCAGTGCGCGCTGTGGCGCAGCACGCTTGCTGCCCACACGCGACTGCTCGTGCCTTGCTCTCGCCCCTGCCCATACGCCCATTGCTCACAGCCTACGACACAAGGCAGAGCTGCTGCCTTGTGCTCGTGCACCATGCCCTTGCTCGCTGCATTCGTATCGCATGGGCGACGAGCTCCCTTGCTCGTCGTCGCACGCCCGCACTATACAACACCCATTAAGGGTAACACGTAGCGTCCATTGCTTTGTGCGTGCAAGTTATATGAGCGAATCGCATAAAAATTAAAAATTTATATTCAAAATTAATGACAAATTAATAAATAATATTAATTTCATAATTTTAGGGCGAAAAATCGAAAATTTATTATTTAATTGATTTCCGATTAACATGGATTCAAGTCTAGGTCATAAAAAATTTTAAATTTAACATAAATTTACAATTTTTTATGGTGGTTTTTAATCATAGGTCTCTAATTAAATTATAACTAATTATGAAAATCAAATTAATTCTAAATTATTTCAATTTTCAACAACTTAATCATAATTACAAATTAGATTGCATAATTAACAAGGCTAGGCATTCAAACTTGTTAAACATATACAGTAGGTCAATCAAAAATTCAAGATTTATCAACAAGAATCGCAAATTTTTAATTTAACATCTTAAATTTACGAAATTTTGCATTTGAAAAACTAAAACCTCCGAAAAGTCATAGTTAGGCCTTTTACATGCGGAATTGACACAAAAATCACTCGATTTGGATGAGTAACGAAGAAACTGCCGAAAAACTGCGTACGTATAATTAAATAAACGCAATTTGCAATTAATTAACAATTACGAAAATTAATCACCCCTTTTAGTTCTTGCAAATTTGTAATATTTAACCATGTTTATGCAATTTAGATTATGAAAATAATAAGAGGCTCGTGATACCACTGTTAGGTTATGATACATATGACAATTCATAAATCATGCGGAAAAACCATAAAGTCAGGAAAGCATATTATATTCACATAATCATTTAGCATAGTATTGATGCATACATGTTCTAGCGTGCCTTCCCTAGCTGCGCCCGAAACGAACAAGAACAAGTCTTTAGGACTCCAAATGCGTCCCTCCGTAGATAGTCCACAGTACGTCCGGATCCGCCTCAAGTTAGACCAACTAGAATCGCCCTTAAGGTTGCTAGGATTTTCGGCTAGTGTTTGCAAGTGTATGGCTAATTTTATTTCAAAAACTTACCCTTTGAATACTTCAATCGTCCCTGCAAATAATGACCCTAGGCCCTTATTTATAGAGGTATGGAAAAGGAACTGGAATCCTATTAGGATACTAATTAGTTAAACTAGAATCCTAGTAGGACTCTAATTAATTAATATTTATCCTTTTAGGATTAGGAATTTAATCATCAAACAAATCCTATACAATTTAGGTTTCGTATGTGAACACAAACTCTACACGAGCATGACCTACGAGCGTGCAGGCCATGCCCGCGCACAGCCCACACGGCTGCTCGGCCCACGCGAGCAGCAGCACAGCTCGCAGCCCATTGCTGCGCGCGCTGTGCGCGCTGCCACGGCCTGCTGGGCCTGGCGTGGCCTTGGCTGTTTGTGTGGCGCGCTTGGCTTGCTGGGCGATGGCCTGGCTTCGTGCTGGGCCTTCGTCCGGCAGGCCTCGTCCGATGCTTATTCGTACGATACGCTTCCGATTAAATTCCCGGTTCCGGAATTCATTTCCGATACGAACAATATTTAATATTTCCGATTCCGGAATTAATTTCCGTTTCGAACAAATATTTAATATTTCCGTTTCCGGAACTATTTTCCGATTCCGATAATATTTCCGATTCTGACAATATTTCCGTTTCCGGGAATATTTCCGATTCCGGCAATATTTCCATTTCCGATAATATTTTCCGATACGTACCATGTTTCCGTTTCCGGCAACATCTACGACTTGGATAATATTTATATTTCCGATACGATCCATATTTCCGTTTCCGGTAATATCATCGTTTCCGGAGTATTCATTTCTTGTTTGTGACGATCTCAGCTCCCACTGAAACCAAGATCCGTCGATTCCGAATATCCATAGATGGAGTATTTAATGCCATTAAATACTTGATCCGTTTACGTACTATTTGTGTGACCCTACGGGTTCAGTCAAGAGTAAGCTGTGGATTAATATCATTAATTCCACTTGAACTGAAGCGGCCTCTAGCTAGGCATTCAGCTCACTTGATCTCACTGAATTTATAACTTGTTAATTAATACTGAACGGCACTTATTAGACTTAACATAGAATGCATACTTGGACCAAGGGCATTATTTCGTTCAGGTTATGCGTCAGCGAAATATTTTTACTATCAATTTAATATTTTTACTATGAAAATTTGTAAATAAGGTCGTCGATATAAAGAAGGAAACAAATTAAAATATTAAGATTTTCCTTCATTTTTTTGTAACATATATAATATGTTATATAAGAAAATATTTTAATTTCCAATTTAAACCATGACACATAAGCATGCCATGTCATCATTGTGACACGACTTAAAGGTCGCATATTACGACCTTTATCATTTTCGTTTACGGAGTACTCTGTAATGATTAAACATTTATGTTCATCCAATTAGCCTCCACGTGTTCGGTCTCCTTCCTCATACATCAAAAGGTGGAGAAAAGAAAACCCAACCAACCTTTTCTCTTTGACTTTCTTCTTTCCTCCATTTTTATCATCCTCCTTGCAAGTATTACAAAACACAAATATAGTGAAAATATCATAGAGATACAAAAAGCATTGGAGATACAATACAAAGACAGAAGGCATTGGAGATGCATCTTTTCATCAATTTTAATTTAATGGTATTACAGATACATCACATCAGGTAAGAGATACATCAGAAGTATTCTATAGATACGCAATTATCCCTCTGCTTTTTTCAACCATTTCATCTACCCTGCACATACATCAAATGTGTATTAGAGATACAATGGTCTATGGTAATGTATTACAGATACATCACATCAGGTAAGAGATACATCAAAAGTATTCTATAGATACATCAGAAGTATTCTATAGATACATCAATGATGCAATAGAGATGCGTCAATGGTGATATGAACCAGACAACCCATTGGAGATACACTACAAAGACATTAGAGATACATCAAGAAGGCATTGGAGATGCATCATTTCATCAATTTTAATTTAATGGTGAAATTGAATCTTCGCATATTACAGAGCTTTAAAAATACAATCAGAAAATCTCAATCAACCAATCGTTACAATTTGCAAATACATTGAAAAACCACTATGGGTACATCAATTTGACATTACAGATACATCAAAAAGATAATTCAGATACATTAAATAAATGGATCCTTCACTCTTTAGATTAAATCAACCCGCCATGACGCTGCGACACGTTTGATTCACCGCCACAACTACCAGCCTCCTTCTCCTCACATCCGTATTTCCTACCGTTAATTCTACCTCCATCCTCCCCAACCACCGTCGTCCGCCTCTAATCTTACCTCTCGTTCTCTCTCATCGAATTCCCAATGCTAAACTCCGGCGTCACCTTCAATCTAAACGCACCCCTCCTACTGCTCGCATGAATCTTTACCTCTTTGGGTTTGCTTGGAAGTTATAGAAATGGGGAAATAGGATTGAGGAGAAGGGTGAGAATTACAACTCAAGGGATGTTGACTTCTTCTCTACAAAAGGGAGAGAGATAAAGTGGCCGGTTAAAGTATACCACGTGTAATTGATTTTTTACTACACTGTGAGACTTTAATTAGTTTATAAAAATTACTAATGCGGAATTGATGTGCTCCGTTCGATTTATTTGATCCAACGGTTCCGGTTGTTTCTCACCCTTCACACCAAAAGACTACTTCTCACCTGAGCCTAAACCTCTATATATATATATATATATAGGGGAGGGATCATGTGAAAATAGGTCCCTATGTGAGTATACTACTATATATGAGAATGAATCTAATCCGTAGGATTAGATTCAATCTAATGGCTAGGATCAAATAAGAAAACCCATCAAACTTCCAATTAAAACCAATCACTTTTTCATTAAACCCACGTAACTTTCTCTCTCCAGACCCTCCTCTTCACTCTTTCCCTCTCATGCGATTTTGAACTCCCTGTTATCCCCTCAATTTCCTCTCTCCTTTGAAGAAAACCGCCATCGCAGCCTCCAAAACGGCAAATCGCTCCGTCGTCGCAACTCCAATTATTGATTTAAGGTAAATTCGAGTTCAATTGTTCTACATTTCTTCTCGCCTTCTACAATTTTTCCTAATTTTAACCTAACATTTTCAATTGAAGATGATTGGAGTAGAAAAAAAATACGAACGACGAAGGTAAGCGAATTTGTAACCTAATTTCAAATTCGTTGTTTTTATACATTAATTGAAGATAATTTTTGTTAAATATTGATTTTCAGCAAAAACAAACACGACAAACTAGCAAAAAATCCAGACGATAATGAAGAGTAAGAATTCGGTGGTTTAATTGTAGCGAAATTTATTTATTAATTTCGAAATTTTGTAATTATTTTCGGAATTTCTCATAATTTATTTTTGTAATTATTTGGTTTGCAAATATTTGGATGTTTCTAGCGATTTTTAAATTTTTATATTCCTTATATTTGATGTTTGATGCAATTATAAATGTTCTGAATTTTATGAATTTTTAGTATTTTTAATTAGAATTTAATTTGTGATTTTTTGAATTGTTTTGAGAATTGAGAATTTTAAGATATTTTCGTCATTTTAAGATATTGTTTTGATATTTTTTGAATGTTCTGAACGACATCATGAATAATTTAGAGTAATATTTTATACTCTCAATACTTTAGAACATGAAGCTTAAGAATGTAGAACACCATAAATCACTGTGTAGAACATCACAGATCACTTTGTAGAACATCGTAAATCACTGTGTAGAACATCATAAATCACTGTGTAGAACATCATAGATCACTTTGTAGAACATCATAATTGCATATGTTCTAATTACAAGTGCACATGTTCTGAATTTGAAAGCTAGCTAGTGAAATTAATTATATGTTGTCTTATGTGACGTTTGACGGTTTTACTAGTTGATATTATCTGTTTCCATCTATTAGTTTAGGTGTTTGAGTTTCCCTAATGGTCTGTTCCTATGTTGCTATTACATTGTTCAAGTGTTGTTGGTTTGGTTTGTAGTTCCATGCCTTACGTTGTTTTGACAGGTTTAAGAATCAATGTGAATATGTGATATGTTCATCTTCACTTACTTATTGTTCACTTCCCGAGATTCTTATCAGACTTTTATTATTACTGATTCCTATTGACTAAATTTGTATTAGAGCTCGAGTCGTTTTTCCTGGTGTATCAAAGTGTGTTTAGGTGTGAATTTGATCACTGTGTTTTGAATTTGACAGTTGCTCCAGAGATAAAGATAACTGTATCATAGAATTTGTGAACCTTTGTCGGGATAATATGTGCGATGGCAGTTTGATTATTTTGGTGGAAAATGTAGAACCTAGAGGGCAAGTTGCCTAATTTTCTGGTTGATGATTGATGATTCATGAGTGCAATCTCATAATAGATGCTTGAAGTGTCTCCAACTTTGAGTAGTTTCTCCTTGGTTTTCAACCTTCCCAAGCTTGCTAACCATGATATGAAACCAACTTTCTAAGTGAAATTGAGCCGGCCAACTCTCATCTATGTGCTTATATTATATTTCAACATTAAGAATTCAGAAACAAGTCATAATCCATATAACTGGTGCCTTTGAGCTCCTTCCTTGATATCTTTTTCTGAATTCAGAATTCTCTATTTGAGCGAGCCACATTACCCCTGATGTGCTTTTTGTTCAAAATTCGCTGTCTTTCAGATTCCTCTTCCCATCTCTGCAGTAGACAGACAATTCCAACAAATTATAAGTAATTGACATCTACTGATCTACGCATAAAAATTCAGAATGGGAAGTGTCAAACACAGTCCGTTAGTTGCCCACCTGCCTCAATGTGTTCAATCTGTAGAGGTTTTTGCCCTTAATTAGAAGGAGATTGTCATTTTCAATGTTTCATGTGTTGTTGTTAAGTTGTTCCTATATTGTTGTTTTGGTTTGTAGTTCCATGCCTTAAGTTGTTTTGCCAAGTTTAATCCAAAATAAAATCTCTCAAATATAAAACTATATCTCTCTAATATCTCTAAACATCATATCTTAGAACATACAGATTAACTGCTTAGAACATGTAGCTTAACTGTTAGAACATATAGGAATAATGTACAGAACATATAGCTTCACTTGTTAGAACATATAATTCAATTGTTAGAACATATATACATTGTTTATAACAGAACTAAATTTGTTTCATGTGATGCAGGGTAATCGAAACTCACAACAATAGAGAAACTGAAGCTAACCTCAATGAAGAAACCGATGTTAATGTGAACAAATAACAAGAGGAAGTGAATAAGAAACATAACAAACTAAGGAAACATGTTGCAAAGAGGAAAGAGAGTACAAAAATTGTTGTTAGAGATGTCAAGAAGCACAAGTCTATAATTGAGGTGCGTTCGGGGTCACAAGACTGCGTAGAAGTGGATAACAATTCAAGGTTGGTGAAGAAGGAGGAAAGACTTTTGATCCAAAGAATACCAGCAAATTGGTTCATGGCACTTATTCCTAAAATTCCCAGACAACACAGAGCTTCCATTAGGAAGATAGGCTTTGGTGCCTTCCTTGATTTGCATATTGGTGCCCATAAGTCAAAGTTTTCTGTTGAACTTGTAACAAGCTTAGACACCAATATAATTACTTTGGTCATGTATAGCAAAGAAGAAATAGATATTGAGTTGGATGACATACACCTTGTCTTATGTTCTAAACTAGCATTGCATATGTTCTGAATTAACATTGCATATGTTCTAAACTAATGTTGCTTATGTTATGAATTAACATTGCTTATGTTCTAAAGGTTTACATGTGTGTTCTGGGCTTCCATTTTTGTTTCTTTACATAATTTTTTGTCAACAATGAATAACTTGTTTGAATATTTTTTAAAATCTATTAGCTCAAATAGTAGAGCAATGTGCCATTACACATGGATGTAGGTTCAAATCCTACATAGGTTGTTCTATATAAGTTAAATACATTTAAAGCCTTTTCGTCCGTGTTCTAAAAAGTTAAGTCTCGTGTTCTAAATACTTTTTCATATGTTCAAGAATTTAAGAGAAATGATAATTCACATTTCAATGATAATAATAATAATAATAATAATAATAATAATAATAATAATAATAATAATAATAATAAATAAATAAATAAATTCAATGTGCAGTGTAATGTATTTAACCTCTTTTATTTTAAAAGTTGAAATATATATAATGAAATTCAATATTTTAAAATACGTGTTGCTTATGTTCTAAATGTTTGTGACTTCATGTTCTAAAAACAAAAGCTAATGTTCCAAAAACTGATACTTATGTTCTAAATTAAATAGAACTGATTCAAAAGTAAATAGAAGTGATTCAAAAGTAAAGAATCATCAAATACGAGTTAATACCATAAACGGAATACAAAGAATTGCCTATGTAGGATTCGAACCTACATCATTGTGCAAGCGCACAAAGCTCTACCAATTGAGCTAATAGGCATCACTTGACCAACAAACTTACAGCAGCAGAAGGCCAACATCAACAACAATAAGAATCAACTAGGCAGGAAGTCATCATCCTGGTCCCAGTTGACAAAACACAACAATAAGGTCTTACCTCGTCTTCCTTCCATCCCCCAAAAAGCTTATTATACGATTCTTCTATTGGAAATCTATGATAATGTCAAATAGGAGCATAAAGATATGCAATTCTACGAGAGATAAAATAACTAGGCCAACCTTATGGGTCTGCTTGATTATTTTTTCTAGCAAAACCAGACCTTTGGGTTGCTACCTGTGCTACCAGATACGATTTGATGGCTGACACGTGACTTCTCTTCTTCCTGCTTTTCTGCATTGGGGTCAAAGTTGCTGATTTGTATCAAGTAAAGCATTTAGACAATTGATAAGCCATTGTTAATCTTGATTAATATCAATCATGTTCCCATTGAAATTCACCTCCAGCAAATTGTTCATAAACCATTTCAATAGTAACAAAAAGTCATATGTTCTAAAAGCCATGGCAAATGTTCTAAAAAACCATAGCAAATGTTCTAAAAGCCATAGAAAATGTTCTAAATCTTAACCCATATGTTCTGAAAACCATAGCAAATGTTCTAAAACTCAAATCATATGTTTTAAAACTTTAACCATATGTTCGAAAAATATGGCAAATGCTTTATAAACCAAAAATATGCATCAGAAGATTCTTTTTTTTTACGAACGATTACAGACATATAAGATATTTATGCAACTAGTATGGCTGCATGAGGATTCATATTCTAATCTCGTTGTAACAACTAGTATGGGTGCATGAGGATTCATAATCTAATCCGATAGAACATTATGTTAAACTTTCAGAACATGTAAAGCAATAATTCAGAATATAAAAAACAATTGAAAATAAGAACAACTATACAAAAAACTAGAATCAAGTATTCAGAACAAAAATACTATTACTCAGAACATTGGAACGATTATTCAGAACATGTAATGCAATCATTCAGAACATGAAGAACAATTTCTCAGAAAAATGTGAGCAAATATACAGAATACTAGAAACAACTGTACAGAACATAAATCACTATTATTCAGAACATTTAAAACGATTATTCAGAACATTAAATATAAGACACATTAATAAGAAAACTCACTGGATTTCGTCAATGATGAGGTCGGACTAGGATGAAGTTCCGATGACATTGCTAAATCTTTAAATAAGAATTTGAACACAGAAATTAAAATACGAACTGAGCAGAACAATTCGATAATTAAAAAAAATTAAACAACAACAAATCCAAAAATCAAAAAAATAAATCAAAAACAAATTAGGAAATCAAAAAACTAAATCAAAAACAACACAAGAAATCAAAACTAAATCAAAAAATCAAAAGCAAAATAGATCAATAACAAAATTAGAATTCAGTAATCAAAAACAAATTTAAAAACACAGCTCAATAATCACGTAATCAACAAAATTTTAAAGCGCAAATCGACAATTTAATAATCACGTAATCAGCAAAATTTAAAAAGGCAGCTAAATAATCACGCAATTGGCAATTAGATAATCAACAATTCAATAATTTTGATAAAAAGAATAATTACGGATCAGATGTAAAATTAGGTCGAAAATCAGCAAATAATAACTTAAATATGAAAAACAAAATTGCGAAATTGATAAAATACCTTTAAATAAGCAATTAGATGAATGTATTCGAGAATATGATTGAATTCTGAAGCAAATTTGAAGATCAAATCGACCTTGATTGAGGTCCTACAATGGCAGCATGGTGAAGAGAGAGAAGAGAGAAAACAAGGAGAAAGGAGAGTTTAGAGAGAGAAAGAAATCAGCGTGAGAAGGAAAAAAATCAGATGGGTATATATTCAAAGAATTTACAAAAATGCCATTAGTAATCCCTTGATTTTCAGCGGTTAGATTAGAAACGATCCAAAGGTCAAGAATTATTCTCATATAAGATTGTGTTCTCACATAGAAGGGGTGTTCTCACATGAGCCTTCCTCTATATATATATATATATATATATATATATATAGAGGAAGGCTCTCGTGAGAACACTTTCCTACGGTAAGAACACTTCCTTACGGTGAGAACACTTTCTATAATGGCATTTTCGTGATTTTTATAAACAAATAAACCAATATAATTGTTTTTTCACGTTTTTCTTTTCAATATTTCTGATTTTCACGTTCTCTCTCTTCAACTCCCCTCTCTCTTCAACTCCCCTCTCTCTCCTATTCGAACACCACCACCAATTGCCGCCGCCGCTAGCCACTGCCGCTACTTACCTCTCGCTGCCGATTGTGCTCTCCTCTCGCCGCCGCTTCTTCTCTCCTCTCGCCGCCGCTTCTCTCTCCTCTCGCCGCTGTTTCTTTCTCCTATCGCCGCCGCTTCTTCTCTCCTCTACGCCGCCGCTTCTTCTCTCCTCTACGCTGCCGCTTCTTCTCTCCTCTCGCTGCCGCTTCTACTTTCCTCACGCCGCTCGCCGCTGCTCGCAGAAATTCGTCACCGGTCGCGGTGGTTGTGGTTCGCGAATCGGAGTTCGAACTCTCAGGTTTCTTTGATTCTTCGATTTAGGTTTCTTTGTGTAACACCCCCAATTTCCATACCTGTTTAAGACTTATAGCGGAAGCATAAAATAATAAATTAAGGGTATTACCGCCACATTTAGGCTACAACCCAAATGTAAGGCTATGTTATCCATCAATAATCCAACCTTTATAAATAAGTAAACATTGTCATAATTAAATAACTTAAACCAACTACCCAAAATATCGTCACAACTGAATTAAATAAAACCCAACTGATTGCCTTTAGGTGATCTACGTTCCTAATAACTTGCTACTAGTTGTTGTGAAACGGTCGCTCATGACGTGCCACGCATACCTGTAAATTGGAAAAGCATATACAGAAGGGAAACCACAAATCAGTGGAAATTGAGTAAGTACTACTTCACCCTGTAAAACATTTTCGAAAACCTTTTTCTTACTTTGGAAAACATTTTATCTTAAAAACGTTTCATGCACAGATAGCACGTAACGAGCACACGCACTCAGTCCATAATTAACAGTTAATTAATTACTTTGAGGTAAGAGAACAAGATAATTCCACCATAAATGTAGTTCAAGACTACCACCCTAATGGGTGTAACCACCAAAATAGGTCTTAGTCCTTAAGTGTGCACACCCCCCAGTGAGTATTTTTAACTCAAAGGAGTAGAATAAGCCTAAGTCGTGCTAGTTAGCTCCGACTAAAATATTAAGACACGTTGTGTCGTACCACCAAAGTGTTCCTCATCTTAGGGGATCCTGCCTAAGATGTCTTACCAACAAGTATGTTTTGCATCAAGAGATTAGTGTTTTATCACAACCAAAATCATTATATATATTGTTCATTAACAAGCTTAATTATACTTATATTTAAACAAGTAGAACGTTATTCTTATATTTAACATTATTTAAACAAGTAGTTAAATAATATGAGTTCATACGCTAACACGAACTCAAAGAAACCAAGTAGTCAAATACATATATTTAACACTATTTAACATTATTAACATTATTCCTACGCTAGCTCAAGGAAACCAAAGTTCCACATTATCACATGCATCCACGGTAATAAACATGAGTTCCGTTTCACCGTTACTCGAACAATAGACAAAAGCGTAGAATATTAACCAGCTATAAAGACTAACTCTTAATCCAAATCACCTACTGTCTTCATGGATACATGAGCATAAATTATCCAACAATTACCATACATGTATAGAAAACACGTTGCCATGTCAACTTATTTTTACAGGATTTAGTAAGAAGGTGAACATAGTAACTTACCTTAGTAAGCTTAGTCTTACGAATCACTGCACAAAACAAACACTAGTAAGTCTCTTCACGCTCTACGTACTCTACATACAAGTGTAAAATAATTGGTATTAATATATGCACGATCCGGGTATAGGCTATACCTATATATAACAAAATTCATATATACTACATATATGTGATCGGTTATATTGATTTCCTACAATAATAGTTAGACTAACCGAGTAAATAAAGATCCTCTTCAATTCCAATCTTGTAGTATTAGTATATTAGAATAGTGTGGTTAATAAATTATACTATCATTAAGTCTAAAAACCAATAAAATTAATTTATTTAAAACTATTTGGTTGAATAAGATAAGAAGAGTCCAAGTTGAATCTTCAAACTCACGTGACCCTTGAAGGGAAGCTAAAGAAAATGGTTTACTTTCCAAAAACTCAAGTAATAAAGAAGTAAGAAATCGAGTAGTTACGAAGGCATAAGGCTATCTTTGAGATGATATGTTACCTTTGTTTATGATCGGTTTTTAGAGGTCGAAGATTGTAGTTGTAGAGGGACGTGAGGGCTATGAGCTGGTGTTTTTCGCGGTGGTTTCCGGTATAGTTTGATGGTGATTCGGTTGTGCCGAACGTAGCTGGAACCCAACTTCGGCAATTAACTCTATTTTCTCTGGTGTTCACACGAGTGTTTGAGGATTTTCCCAAAACTTGAGTTATGAGATATATGCTTTGTATTTATAGGAAGGGGAGTACCCTAGGGTTATCAATTTGAGTAGTTAAAGATTCTAATGAGATAAGGATGAGATTTCACGGTTGAGATTATACGGGTTGACTACGAAATCCTACAATCATGGTAAATTAGTTAGGATATTGTGCTTAGAGGTATATTCCTCCTAGATTTTTGCTCGATACGGGTAGGACGCTACAATTGACGAGGATGATGATATTGTTTACTATATGATTTATTTATTTATTGATTGGTAGAACTATACGTGGATATTAACAAAAGTATAAGTTAGGGCTAAGGCTATAGCTAGAACCAACGTATAATAGGCTAAGACTCATCAGTGCAAAGTTGTTTAGAGTTTACTTTCTAGCTAGTTAGTGTTATAAAAGTACTACTTAGATAGTTAGTGTTATAAAAATATTCCACAAAGTAAAAGCTAAGTTTATAAATTATACTATTATATATTATAAATCTATATTATTATATGACTAAGGATATAAATCTAAGGTTGTATATAGTATTTTCCTTAGTGAAATATGGGATATTACAATCTACCATCCTTAAAAGAAGTTTCGTCCCGAAACTTAAAATTAGAAAAAATATAGGTTATTACAATCTAGCATCCTTAAAAGAAGTTTCGTCCCGAAACTTAAAATTTGAAAAACAAAAAACGACTTTAGTTGCAAAAGCTTAAAATAAAAATTATACCAAATTTTACTATATTTAAAGTAATGGGGATATACTTTCCAACTTAAAAAGGAGTTTGGGGATCACATAATCACATCGCATAGATCACATAACTAACACATAGAAAGAGATACTCTCTTCAATTAAAAGGCTTGTCCTATACTTTTAACTTAACAGTTAATTACCTATTTTAATCCTACACAACTCCAACGCTGAGATATGAAGATCTCTGCGTCAATCCCGAAGAGCGATTAGGCTCTGATACCATTTTGTAACACCCCCAATTTCCATACCTGTTTAAGACTTATAGCGGAAGCATAAAATAATAAATTAAGGGTATTACCGCCACATTTAGGCTACAACCCAAATGTAAGGCTATGTTATCCATCAATAATCCAACCTTTATAAATAAGTAAACATTGTCATAATTAAATAACTTAAACCAACTACCCAAAATATCGTCACAACTGAATTAAATAAAACCCAACTGATTGCCTTTAGGTGATCTACGTTCCTAATAACTTGCTACTAGTTGTTGTGAAACGGTCGCTCATGACGTGCCACGCATACCTGTAAATTGGAAAAGCATATACAGAAGGAAAACCACAAATCAGTGGAAATTGAGTAAGTACTACTTCACCCTGTAAAACATTTTCGAAAACCTTTTTCTTACTTTGGAAAACATTTTATCTTAAAAACGTTTCATGCACAGATAGCACGTAACGAGCACACGCACTCAGTCCATAATTAACAGTTAATTAATTACTTTGAGGTAAGAGAACAAGATAATTCCACCATAAATGTAGTTCAAGACTACCACCCTAATGGGTGTAACCACCAAAATAGGTCTTAGTCCTTAAGTGTGCACACCCCCCAGTGAGTATTTTTAACTCAAAGGAGTAGAATAAGCCTAAGTCGTGCTAGTTAGCTCCGACTAAAATATTAAGACACGTTGTGTCGTACCACCAAAGTGTTCCTCATCTTAGGGGATCCTGCCTAAGATGTCTTACCAACAAGTATGTTTTGCATCAAGAGATTAGTGTTTTATCACAACCAAAATCATTATATATATTGTTCATTAACAAGCTTAATTATACTTATATTTAAACAAGTAGAACGTTATTCTTATATTTAACATTATTTAAACAAGTAGTTAAATAATATGAGTTCATACGCTAACACGAACTCAAAGAAACCAAGTAGTCAAATACATATATTTAACACTATTTAACATTATTAACATTATTCCTACGCTAGCTCAAGGAAACCAAAGTTCCACATTATCACATGCATCCACGGTAATAAACATGAGTTCCGTTTCACCGTTACTCGAACAATAGACAAAAGCGTAGAATATTAACCAGCTATAAAGACTAACTCTTAATCCAAATCACCTACTGTCTTCATGGATACATGAACATAAATTATCCAACAATTACCATACATGTATAGAAAACACGTTGCCATGTCAACTTATTTTTACAGGATTTAGTAAGAAGGTGAACATAGTAACTTACCTTAGTAAGCTTAGTCTTACGAATCACTGCACAAAACAAACACTAGTAAGTCTCTTCACGCTCTACGTACTCTACATACAAGTGTAAAATAATTGGTATTAATATATGCACGATCCGGGTATAGGCTATACCTATATATAACAAAATTCATATATACTACATATATGTGATCGGTTATATTGATTTCCTACAATAATAGTTAGACTAACCGAGTAAATAAAGATCCTCTTCAATTCCAATCTTGTAGTATTAGTATATTAGAATAGTGTGGTTAATAAATTATACTATCATTAAGTCTAAAAACCAATAAAATTAATTTATTTAAAACTATTTGGTTGAATAAGATAAGAAGAGTCCAAGTTGAATCTTCAAACTCACGTGACCCTTGAAGGGAAGCTAAAGAAAATGGTTTACTTTCCAAAAACTCAAGTAATAAAGAAGTAAGAAATCGAGTAGTTACGAAGGCATAAGGCTATCTTTGAGATGATATGTTACCTTTGTTTATGATCGGTTTTTAGAGGTCGAAGATTGTAGTTGTAGAGGGACGTGAGGGCTATGAGCTGGTGTTTTTCGCGGTGGCTTCCGGTATAGTTTGATGGTGATTCGGTTGTGCCGAACGTAGCTGGAACCCAACTTCGGCAATTAACTCTATTTTCTCTGGTGTTCACACGAGTGTTTGAGGATTTTCCCAAAACTTGAGTTATGAGATATATGCTTTGTATTTATAGGAAGGGGAGTACCCTAGGGTTATCAATTTGAGTAGTTAAAGATTCTAATGAGATAAGGATGAGATTTCACGGTTGAGATTATACGGGTTGACTACGAAATCCTACAATCATGGTAAATTAGTTAGGATATTGTGCTTAGAGGTATATTCCTCCTAGATTTTTGCTCGATACGGGTAGGACGCTACAATTGACGAGGATGATGATATTGTTTACTATATGATTTATTTATTTATTGATTGGTAGAACTATACGTGGATATTAACAAAAGTATAAGTTAGGGCTAAGGCTATAGCTAGAACCAACGTATAATAGGCTAAGACTCATCAGTGCAAAGTTGTTTAGAGTTTACTTTCTAGCTAGTTAGTGTTATAAAAGTACTACTTAGATAGTTAGTGTTATAAAAATATTCCACAAAGTAAAAGCTAAGTTTATAAATTATACTATTATATATTATAAATCTATATTATTATATGACTAAGGATATAAATCTAAGGTTGTATATAGTATTTTCCTTAGTGAAATATGGGATATTACACTTTGATTCTTCGATTCTTCGATTTCGATTTCGATTTTAAATCAATCGATTTCGTTTTTCTGAGATTCTAAATCAATTGCTTTCTTTGATTCTAATATCAGTCAATTTATCTGAATTCATGTTCTAAATTAATCCGAAATTTATCCAGTTTCATGTTCTAAATTGATTTCTTTGATTCTAATATCAGTCAATTGATTGTTAGGAGGTTTCAAAATCGAATTTTAATCGACATTCTCAATCGATTTTCGAAATCTGAATTCAACAATTAAAATCGATTTCAATTGATTTCTCAATTCCAAAAAATAAAATCGAGTTCAATTTGGTGGCTTCGAAATATAAATTTAGAACATGTTTGAATAAACTTAGAACATGCTTGATTAAATTTAGAACATGGTTGAACAAATTTAGAACATGGTTGAATAAGTTTAGAACATGCTTGAATAAATTTAGAACATGCTTGAATAAATTTAGAACATGAGCTTAAAAATTTAGAACATGATTGAATAATTTTAGAACACTAGCTTACAAATTTAGAACATGGTTGAACAAACTTAGAACATCGTTGAATAAATTTAGAACATGATTGAATAAATTTAGAACATGCTTGAATAAATTTAGAACATGCTTGAATAAATTTAGAACATGAGCTTACAAATTTAAAACATGGTTGAACAAATTTAGGACATTGTTGAACAAATTTAGAACATCGTTGAATAAATTTAGAACATGCTTGAATAAATTTAGAACATGCTTGAATAAATTTAGAACATGAGCTTACAAATTTAGAACATGGTTGAATAATTTTAGAATATGCTTGAATTAATCTAGAACATGAGGTTAAAAATTTAGAACATGGTTGAATAAAATTAAAACATGCTTGAATAAATTTAGAACATGGCTGAACCAATTTAAAACATGGTTAAATAAGTTTAGAACATGGTTGAATAAATTTAGAACATGCTTGAATAAATTTAGAACATGCTTGAATAAATTTAGAACACGAGCTTACAAGTTTAGAACATGGTTGAATAATTTTAGAACATGCTTGAATTAATCTAGAACATGAGGTTAAAAATTTAGAACATGGTTGAATAAAATTAAAACATGCTTGAATAAATTTAGAACATGGCTGAACCAATTTAGAACATGGTTAAATAAGTTTAGAACATGGTTGAATAAATTTAGAACATAAGTTTGAAAATTTAGAACATCGTTGAATAAATTTAGAACATGTTTGAATAAAATTTAGAACATGCTTGAATAAATTTAGAACATGCTTAAATAAATTTAGAACATGAGCTTACAAATTTAGAACATGCTTGAATAAAATTAAACGTGCTTGAATAAATTTAGAATATGGCTGAACCAATTTAGAATATGGTTAAATAAGTTTAGAACATGGTTGAATAAATTTAGAACATGAGTTTGAAAATTTAGAACATTGTTAAACAAATATAGAACATAGAGAGTGTAAAAGTGTTGAACAAATATAGAACATAGAGAGTGTAAAAGTGTTCTCACCATAAGAAGTGTTCTCACATAAGGAGGTGTTCTCACATAAGGAGGTGTTCTCACCGGATCTCTCCCCTATATATATATATATATATATATATATATATATATATATATATATATATATATATATATATACTTCCTCCATTTTTTTTAATTGCACCATCTGTGATTTCACGCTTGCCAATGCACTATTTTAACCACTAATATCTCTCATTATACATTTTAAAAAATTATAAAAATTTGATAATTTGAAAGTATATTTCGAGACGAATCTAACAAGATCCCACATGAATATATTTTTCCTTACATATAAATCACAAAAAATAAGTATATAAGAATGTGTGAATAGTGCTAAAACCAAGATGGTGCAATTATAAAAAAATGGAGGAAGTATATAGGACCAGGTTCTGGTGAGAACCTCTCTTAAGATGAGAACATCCCCTATAATGAGAACCTTTACTAGCCGTTGATTACAAGAAAATGGACGGCTGAGATCGATTATCGCAAATTAAAACGCGCGGTTTTTTTTCTCCCTTTGATTGAACAATTTTCTCTCTCTTCAACACTCACGTCGATCCCTCTCCTCACTCAATTTCTCTCTCCTCACTCATGCACTCATCTCTCTCCTCAACGAGTTTACTTCAAGATACACTTGAAAAACCGAAAATTATGTCGTAATTCCGCAAAGATTGCAGAGATTTTGAGGTACTTTTACATTCTTCTTTCGATTTTGTTCCTTTTATTGTTTTTTTAGGTTGAATTTCTGCGAATTTTTTGCTCAAATTTCTGCGAATTTTGCTCAACTATTTGCGAATTTTGCTCAAATTACACCACAACATTTTAATCCTACTATTTTGAAGAATTTGCAGCTTGAAAATTGTATTTTCTGGTGCCGGAGCTTTGATACTGAGGTGATTTCTCTCTTCTTCCTTTGTTTCAGAAATTTTGATGTTTTATTTTATATTTTTTGAACTTTTTTGTAAATGTTTGTTGTGAAATTTTTGTGTAATTTTGTAAAATGTCGAAAAATGAGAAAATTCCACAAAAAGGTAATGTAACCTAATTTTTGTTTACTTTTGAAGATATTTTGTTTACTTCTGAGTATATTAAGTGTAATTTTGAAGCAATGTTTGGTTTACTTTTGAATTTGATTGTGAGTTGATATATAGTCAGTTTAATTTGGTTCTGGAATTAGCTGATTTAGAAACTATTTTAGAGAAAATTGGTTGGTGTTGTTCAGTTGAGGTCAGTTGGTGGGAGTTGTTCTGTTATAATTTTATTGTACTTAGTGATTTATCAAACTCAAAAGTAAAGCAAAAACTGTAAAAAGTAAATAAAAATGATCCAAAAGTAAGTAAAATATGGCGAGGTTCTGGTTGCTAGGTACTGTAGGTCAAGTAAGTGTGGTACTGAAGGCGTACAATATCTTCTTTGTACTCGAAAATTACCGTTGGCAATTGTTCTCAGGAGAGTAGCTAGCTAGCAGTGCCTAGCACAGAATGATGTCATTTCAATATCGAGTTTATGGTTTCTTTTTTAAAATAATATGATGCTCTGAAACTATTGTAGTAACTGAATTGCTGTAATTTTCTGCATATAAACAGAGCTGTGACTAATAATTTATGTTACTACTATTAGTCATCTTAATCGCTTAGTTCCTACCGCACCTACAGTGTTCTTTCAATATAAAGTAGCCAAAGAACAGAAAAAAAACCCAATACTCCAAAAATGACCGAGTTTCCTACTATAAAATTTGGCACCAGTGCACTGAAACACACCACAACAGGATTAGCAGTTTAGAGAATCAACCATATAAGCAGCAAGAAGTGTGCGAATGCTGAGAATTACGCTTAGCCCCAACCAATACACTAGAACTGTCAACAAGATGGCTAGGATGAGTAAATATGGGAGGTAGACTACGGCATTTGCAATGACATAAGATGAGACTCGGTAGCTCCCTGAGGAGATCTCCTTCATGAGTATTTCTCTCTCCTGCAAGAAAATAGGCAGTGCTTCTGTGGTGCAGGACAATAAAATGTTAAGATAAATGCAAATAATCTCACTCTTTCAAATGTCCCTTCTAAATTATGCTTAAGGTCACCAGCATCTGCAGGGTCCTGCAGGCAAAAAGCTCATTTGCCCTGAGAACAAGCTTATAAAATCTGTGACTTAGGATCATTATTTCTTCCACCCCGGAGTTTGCCAATGGGTTTTTCAATCAGATGTATGCTTCTGAATAAACTTCTTGGTCTCTGTCTTGCTGGTATTTTTTTTTTGCTTCTTGTGCTTCTACGTTGCCTGTGAAGTTCATTGAGAGTGATGCAGCCATCTTAGTATGCTGTTCTTATCTGCATTCTGCTGCTGTATTTCAGCAGTTGGTTTTGGCTTTGGTTGGGTATGGCTGTGGGGTTCAGGTGCTAAGTTTGCAGCCTGTTTAGGGTGTTGTGATAAATCAGATGTTGGTGTAGGTTGTTAGTCAAGCTCAAAGATCTGGTCAATGTGAGCAGTCAGTTGTGCCATAGTTCATTTCCGGTGACTGTGCCGTTGGTTTGTTTTGTTGTGCTTTCTTGCTAGGTCTTTCTGCTTGTTTGTTGGTAGGTTTATTTTCTTTGGTTGTTGGTTTTTTTGGTGGATGATTTTCCCACTTGTACATACATTCTCTCTAAAATTAAACTAAATATCTCTTAAAGTAAATGAAATCTCTCTAAAAGTAAAATAAAAGATAATGGAACTTTGATTTTAATTTTTTTCTTAAATACAAAGTCGAAACCTATTAGCTCAAATGGTAGAGCAATATGCCATTACACATGGGTGTAGGTTCAAATCCTACATGGGTTGGTGACTACGTGTAAAAGTCTTATCGTATTCTTCTATTATTTGAAAAAGTAGATCAAAATTTGAGAAAAGTAAATCAATTTGTCTGAGAAGTAAATCCATTAAGATAATTATGAATTCTTATAAGATTGTGATGCTAATTTCTAAATGCAGTATGATGTGAACAGAGACCTATTGGGGATGCAAGGAGCACATCCAGTCACACCTTTAGTCTCAATCCACCACCTTGACGTGGTGCAGCCAATATTTCCAAGAATGACATGACCCCAAACAATCCTTTTGTTAGTGTTTGCTACAAATTGTTAGTATTATGCGTTTCTGTGGCTGTGATTGGATGTGATTGTTTTGTTCGTGTTAACAGAAGGCATTAGCTTGTTTTTCTAGTACAATGGTAGTGTACTAGACTACTAGCCTTTGTATTTTGGTACTAGTACCTGGTGTATGGTTGGACTATGCATTATTGGGTGTTAATGTGCCCCTGCAGCTCTGTGACTGCACTTTAGGCTTGGATGTTTGTTGAAGTTTGATGTTTATTGCTTATTTTTTCCAGCTTGAATCCGGTTTATAATGCTAGATGTTGGACCAGTTTGGTGTGCTGGTCTGGTCTGAGTCTGCAGGCAGTCAGCTGTTGGCTGGTTGGTAGCCTCCTACAGTCGGTCATTTTGGAAGTCTGACTCGTTGAGGCTGCTGGTGATTTGCTCATTTGTAGTAAAGTGAGGGGTGGGTTTGCAGTTAGTTTAAGCAAGTGCAGCAGTGCACCCTGCTTCTTCTGTTGGCTGTTGGTTTTAGTATGCCAGTTAGCGTTTCAAAACTTAAGGGTAAAGTATTCTTTTCTCTTATGTTAAAAGTAGATCAAAACTTTGTAAAAGTAAATTAATTAGGCTCAAAAGTACATTCATTCGTGAAGCTTGATCTGAACTTGTACGAGCCTTTGCCATAAATACGAATGACATCTTTGAGCTTAATTAAGATGGTGTTTTGACCCAACCACCAAACAGATAAAGTAACTAAATTGTGGGAACGTTAACTAAATCTCTCTAAACGTTAACTAAATCTCTCTAAAAGTAAATTAAATAATAATGGAACTTTGAATATTGTAATATTTTTTAAAAAATAATATCAAGTCGAAACCTATTAGCTCAAATGGGAGAGCAATGTGCCATTGCACATGGATGTAGGTTCAATTCCTACATAGGTTGGTGATTTACACGCATAAAAAAAAACTCTGAAGTAAATAATAAACTCAAAAGTAAATTAAAAACCTCATTAGTAAATAAGAAAATCATAAAAGTAAACATGAAAATCTCAAAAGTTAATCTCAAAAAGTAAATTAAAAAAATTGTATTTTTGTCGCTAACAGGCCATGCCCTCCGCATTCAAAGGTTATTATCAAAGGTGTTCGACAATCTAGCTTCACTCTATTCACTTGGTAGCTGCAAATACGACATCCCCTTAAAAGTAAAGGTTTACTATTTAAAAGTAAATGAAACAAGGCGAGTAGTAATTGAAAAATATAAAAGAACCTATGTGGGATTTAAGACCCTGGAGGACAGCAAACCCCAACCCAAAACAACAAGCAGTTACGACCCACAACTGAAATGAGAGCATGCTGATATATGCCAGCAAACCAGACTGCTACAGGAACAAGAGGAGCATAAAAAAAAAAGAAAAAAAATCGAAAGTAAATAATATCACCTCAAAAGTAAATTAAAAAATCTCAAAAGTTAATAAAAAAAAAATTCAAAAGTATTTGTATAGCATAGAAACTCCGAGTATTAGAATATATGGAGGCTAAAGTAAAGGTTTTCAAACTAAAAGTAAATAAAATAATACAAAAAGTAAAGATGAACCTACGTGGGATTCGAACCCACATCTTTTGTGCATTAACACAATGCTCTACCAATTGAGCTAGTAGGATAGTGTTACCTGACCATAGAGTAAGAGTAATTCATTAGTCAACAAAATCCTACATCACCAAAGTGAACTTAGAAAGATTCTCTACTGACTCAGGCAGTAACTCTATAAGAGTAAGTGAAAGATCTAGATATCTTAGTTCGGTCAAATTTCCTATTGAACATGGCAACTCTGTTATATGAGTTCCACCCAAATGCAATACCTCCAAAAACTTCAGAGCAAAAAACACTTCATGAGGTATTTTGCTGATGTTGGAAGCATTGTCACAAAGAAGTAAAAGTGCTTTCAAGTTTTTGAACTCCTTCATATCCTTAAGACGGGTCTCATCAATGTCATCACCCACCAACGACACATGTTGGTCTCCATTAGAAGCTTCGAATCTATGACTGTCTACATTCTCTACCATCCTGTCACATATTGTACTAGTAGTATCACTCCTTAACATATTTACATTTCTTATGTAGTTATCCTTTTTACTTGCAAAGCATGTTCCGATATGTAAAATATAACCAGTAGACAAAAGAATTTGAAAAAAGAGGTTGGCAATACGATTCTTGTGCTCACCCTTTATAAAACCTCTTGCTAACCATAGCTGAATTAGAGTTTCTTTGTCGAATGCCTGATCACGGGGGAATAACCTGCAGAAGAGCCTCATATCTACCTCAGCTTCCAAATGGCGCTTAATCTTGGCATCTGATAAACAAAAATACCGAGTTATGCCAGTGCAGAAGGGTCACCAATAAGAGGTACTTAACTCTAATGTTACTCTCAGAAGGGTCACCAATATGCCATTGCAGCCAGTAACTGCTGATGTTTGTCATCAAGATCACCAAAAATACCGAGTTATTTCCACAAAACCATGGCTTCGTAATCATATATAATTCTTCAGTTGTTAACTAACTTCTTTATCCCTAGTTCATTAATACCTGTTAATCTAGACAATTATTTCACTTGTGTGAAATTTAACTGTTTAATCCAAGAACCAAGTCTTGACCCTTCCTCACCCTCTACCGTTTTGAAGCTGCATAACCACAATAAGTCAATGAATTTAAGACAACTAGTACCAAAGAAAGTCTCTTTTCAAATCATCCAGAAAAACATACTGCAAAATTATATTACGAGAAAGATACAATGTAGAAAAAGTGATTGGAAAAATGGAGAATAATACATAATAATGCAGTTCACGAAACAGATACGATGTAGAACAATAATCAAGAGGATGTAGAAACCGGTTCAGGTGAAAATAGAAGTTCTAGATTATTATGTTTGTGTCTAGGGAAATTATAGTTGTTCTGCATACCTTGAGTTTAGGTTTCCCTTGACAATTTTCTGTCCATACTTGGCCATCTTCCCATCATTGACGATAGCAGCTAAGGCCTAATGGATCACAAACCATCACTTCTCACACTCATCCTAAAATAACACAGTACATAAAAATAACCAAGGAGACTCGTAGTGCACTGATATGTGATTCTGAATAACATAGTTCAACAATACAACTGTGTGCTTGTTCAAGAGAGCAAGGGAATCTGATAGTCCCTTCGATTTTCTCAGTTAGTAAGCACACAAAGTTCTGAATATATTCAAACTCAACCAGATAATTAATGAAGTCAAATTTTTCTCTCTTTCTCACTTAACTTCACCAAACCTAAACAAAGAGTTCCTTTTCTGTGAATAAATCACTGGTAGGAATGAATGAAAAGTAAACAAAACATCAAATAAAGTAATTAAAAAACAGAATCAGAAATTAAACACTAAATAATGCAAGAAAATAATTTAAGAAAAAGAAGATCCAAAACCTAATTCATAAAACTTTGAAGGAAAGATCAACAAAACCAGATGAAAAAAAGAAAAATAAATCGAAAACCTAGAAAGGAATATCAAATACCTGAGAAAATTCAAAGAACAACAACAAAAAGTTGTGTGTTTCAGCAAAATCGAAGAACGACGAAGAAATTATCAATTTTAGGATGGGCATTTGATTATGTCAATTCGGGGACGAAGATTCTCTAGAGCATTTGAAGGAGGAGAGAGAAAACGGAAGGGAGAGAGAGAGAAAAAATGAGAAAATCGGGAAAATAGAGGAGGTCGTTCAAAGCTGCGAAATCACTAATTTACCCTTATTTTTTTGATTTGGTCGGGCGAGATTGTGTCCGTTGATTGAATTGATCTAAGGGATGAGATTAGTTCTCAGTTCTCATCTTAAGGGGTGGTTCTCACCGGATCCAGATTATATATATATATATATATATATATATATATATATAGGGGAGAGATCCGGTGAGAACACCTCCTTATGTGAGAACACCTCCTTATGTGAGAACACTTCTTATGGTGAGAACACTTTTACACTCTCTATGTTCTATATTTGTTCAACACTTTTACACTCTCTATGTTCTATATTTGTTTAACAATGTTCTAAATTTTCAAACTCATGTTCTAAATTTATTCAACCATGTTCTAAACTTATTTAACCATATTCTAAATTGGTTCAGCCATATTCTAAATTTATTCAAGCACGTTTAATTTTATTCAAGCATGTTCTAAATTTGTAAGCTCATGTTCTAAATTTATTTAAGCATGTTCTAAATTTATTCAAGCATGTTCTAAATTTTATTCAAACATGTTCTAAATTTATTCAACGATGTTCTAAATTTTCAAACTTATGTTCTAAATTTATTCAACCATGTTCTAAACTTATTTAACCATGTTCTAAATTGGTTCAGCCATGTTCTAAATTTATTCAAGCATGTTTTAATTTTATTCAACCATGTTCTAAATTTTTAACCTCATGTTCTAGATTAATTCAAGCATGTTCTAAAATTATTCAACCATGTTCTAAACTTGTAAGCTCGTGTTCTAAATTTATTCAAGCATGTTCTAAATTTATTCAAGCATGTTCTAAATTTATTCAACCATGTTCTAAACTTATTTAACCATGTTTTAAATTGGTTCAGCCATGTTCTAAATTTATTCAAGCATGTTTTAATTTTATTCAACCATGTTCTAAATTTTTAACCTCATGTTCTAGATTAATTCAAGCATATTCTAAAATTATTCAACCATGTTCTAAATTTGTAAGCTCATGTTCTAAATTTATTCAAGCATGTTCTAAATTTATTCAAGCATGTTCTAAATTTATTCAACGATGTTCTAAATTTGTTCAACAATGTCCTAAATTTGTTCAACCATGTTTTAAATTTGTAAGCTCATGTTCTAAATTTATTCAAGCATGTTCTAAATTTATTCAAGCATGTTCTAAATTTATTCAATCATGTTCTAAATTTATTCAACGATGTTCTAAGTTTGTTCAACCATGTTCTAAATTTGTAAGCTAGTGTTCTAAAATTATTCAATCATGTTCTAAATTTTTAAGCTCATGTTCTAAATTTATTCAAGCATGTTCTAAATTTATTCAAGCATGTTCTAAACTTATTCAACCATGTTCTAAATTTGTTCAACCATGTTCTAAATTTAATCAAGCATGTTCTAAGTTTATTCAAACATGTTCTAAATTTATATTTCGAAGCCACCAAATTGAACTCGATTTTATTTTTTGGAATTGAGAAATCAATTGAAATCGATTTTAATTGTTGAATTCAGATTTCGAAAATCGATTGAGAATGTCGATTAAAATTCGATTTTGAAACCTCCTAACAATCAATTGACTGATATTAGAATCAAAGAAATCAATTTAGAACATGAAACTGGATAAATTTCGGATTAATTTAGAACATGAATTCAGATAAATTGACTGATATTAGAATCAAAGAAAGCAATTGATTTAGAATCTCAGAAAAACGAAATCGATTGATTTAAAATCGAAATCGAAATCGAAGAATCGAAGAATCAAAGTGTAATATCCCATATTTCACTAAGGAAAATACTATATACAACCTTAGATTTATATCCTTAGTCATATAATAATATAGATTTATAATATATAATAGTATAATTTATAAACTTAGCTTTTACTTTGTGGAATATTTTTATAACACTAACTATCTAAGTAGTACTTTTATAACACTAACTAGCTAGAAAGTAAACTCTAAACAACTTTGCACTGATGAGTCTTAGCCTATTATACGTTGGTTCTAGCTATAGCCTTAGCCCTAACTTATACTTTTGTTAATATCCACGTATAGTTCTACCAATCAATAAATAAATAAATCATATAGTAAACAATATCATCATCCTCGTCAATTGTAGCGTCCTACCCGTATCGAGCAAAAATCTAGGAGGAATATACCTCTAAGCACAATATCCTAACTAATTTACCATGATTGTAGGATTTCGTAGTCAACCCGTATAATCTCAACCGTGAAATCTCATCCTTATCTCATTAGAATCTTTAACTACTCAAATTGATAACCCTAGGGTACTCCCCTTCCTATAAATACAAAGCATATATCTCATAACTCAAGTTTTGGGAAAATCCTCAAACACTCGTGTGAACACCAGAGAAAATAGAGTTAATTGCCGAAGTTGGGTTCCAGCTACGTTCGGCACAACCGAATCACCATCAAACTATACCGGAAGCCACCGCGAAAAACACCAGCTCATAGCCCTCACGTCCCTCTACAACTACAATCTTCGACCTCTAAAAACCGATCATAAACAAAGGTAACATATCATCTCAAAGATAGCCTTATGCCTTCGTAACTACTCGATTTCTTACTTCTTTATTACTTGAGTTTTTGGAAAGTAAACCATTTTCTTTAGCTTCCCTTCAAGGGTCACGTGAGTTTGAAGATTCAACTTGGACTCTTCTTATCTTATTCAACCAAATAGTTTTAAATAAATTAATTTTATTGGTTTTTAGACTTAATGATAGTATAATTTATTAACCACACTATTCTAATATACTAATACTACAAGATTGGAATTGAAGAGGATCTTTATTTACTCGGTTAGTCTAACTATTATTGTAGGAAATCAATATAACCGATCACATATATGTAGTATATATGAATTTTGTTATATATAGGTATAGCCTATACCCGGATCGTGCATATATTAATACCAATTATTTTACACTTGTATGTAGAGTACGTAGAGCGTGAAGAGACTTACTAGTGTTTGTTTTGTGCAGTGATTCGTAAGACTAAGCTTACTAAGGTAAGTTACTATGTTCACCTTCTTACTAAATCCTGTAAAAATAAGTTGACATGGCAACGTGTTTTCTATACATGTATGGTAATTGTTGGATAATTTATGTTCATGTATCCATGAAGACAGTAGGTGATTTGGATTAAGAGTTAGTCTTTATAGCTGGTTAATATTCTACGCTTTTGTCTATTGTTCGAGTAACGGTGAAACGGAACTCATGTTTATTACCGTGGATGCATGTGATAATGTGGAACTTTGGTTTCCTTGAGCTAGCGTAGGAATAATGTTAATAATGTTAAATAGTGTTAAATATATGTATTTGACTACTTGGTTTCTTTGAGTTCGTGTTAGCGTATGAACTCATATTATTTAACTACTTGTTTAAATAATGTTAAATATAAGAATAACGTTCTACTTGTTTAAATATAAGTATAATTAAGCTTGTTAATGAACAATATATATAATGATTTTGGTTGTGATAAAACACTAATCTCTTGATGCAAAACATACTTGTTGGTAAGACATCTTAGGCAGGATCCCCTAAGATGAGGAACACTTTGGTGGTACGACACAACGTGTCTTAATATTTTAGTCGGAGCTAACTAGCACGACTTAGGCTTATTCTACTCCTTTGAGTTAAAAATACTCACTGGGGGGTGTGCACACTTAAGGACTAAGACCTATTTTGGTGGTTACACCCATTAGGGTGGTAGTCTTGAACTACATTTATGGTGGAATTATCTTGTTCTCTTACCTCAAAGTAATTAATTAACTGTTAATTATGGACTGAGTGCGTGTGCTCGTTACGTGCTATCTGTGCATGAAACGTTTTTAAGATAAAATGTTTTCCAAAGTAAGAAAAAGGTTTTCGAAAATGTTTTACAGGGTGAAGTAGTACTTACTCAATTTCCACTGATTTGTGGTTTCCCTTCTGTATATGCTTTTCCAATTTACAGGTATGCGTGGCACGTCATGAGCGACCGTTTCACAACAACTAGTAGCAAGTTATTAGGAACGTAGATCACCTAAAGGCAATCAGTTGGGTTTTATTTAATTCAGTTGTGACGATATTTTGGGTAGTTGGTTTAAGTTATTTAATTATGACAATGTTTACTTATTTATAAAGGTTGGATTATTGATGGATAACATAGCCTTACATTTGGGTTGTAGCCTAAATGTGGCGGTAATACCCTTAATTTATTATTTTATGCTTCCGCTATAAGTCTTAAACAGGTATGGAAATTGGGGGTGTTACAAAATGGTATCAGAGCCTAATCGCTCTTCGGGATTGACGCAGAGATCTTCATATCTCAGCGTTGGAGTTGTGTAGGATTAAAATAGGTAATTAACTGTTAAGTTAAAAGTATAGGACAAGCCTTTTAATTGAAGAGAGTATCTCTTTCTATGTGTTAGTTATGTGATCTATGCGATGTGATTATGTGATCCCCAAACTCCTTTTTAAGTTGGAAAGTATATCCCCATTACTTTAAATATAGTAAAATTTGGTATAATTTTTATTTTAAGCTTTTGCAACTAAAGTCGTTTTTTGTTTTTCAAATTTTAAGTTTCGGGACGAAACTTCTTTTAAGGATGCTAGATTGTAATAACCTATATTTTTTCTAATTTTAAGTTTCGGGACGAAACTTCTTTTAAGGATGGTAGATTGTAATATCCCATATTTCACTAAGGAAAATACTATATACAACCTTAGATTTATATCCTTAGTCATATAATAATATAGATTTATAATATATAATAGTATAATTTATAAACTTAGCTTTTACTTTGTGGAATATTTTTATAACACTAACTATCTAAGTAGTACTTTTATAACACTAACTAGCTAGAAAGTAAACTCTAAACAACTTTGCACTGATGAGTCTTAGCCTATTATACGTTGGTTCTAGCTATAGCCTTAGCCCTAACTTATACTTTTGTTAATATCCACGTATAGTTCTACCAATCAATAAATAAATAAATCATATAGTAAACAATATCATCATCCTCGTCAATTGTAGCGTCCTACCCGTATCGAGCAAAAATCTAGGAGGAATATACCTCTAAGCACAATATCCTAACTAATTTACCATGATTGTAGGATTTCGTAGTCAACCCGTATAATCTCAACCGTGAAATCTCATCCTTATCTCATTAGAATCTTTAACTACTCAAATTGATAACCCTAGGGTACTCCCCTTCCTATAAATACAAAGCATATATCTCATAACTCAAGTTTTGGGAAAATCCTCAAACACTCGTGTGAACACCAGAGAAAATAGAGTTAATTGCCGAAGTTGGGTTCCAGCTACGTTCGGCACAACCGAATCACCATCAAACTATACCGGAAACCACCGCGAAAAACACCAGCTCATAGCCCTCACGTCCCTCTACAACTACAATCTTCGACCTCTAAAAACCGATCATAAACAAAGGTAACATATCATCTCAAAGATAGCCTTATGCCTTCGTAACTACTCGATTTCTTACTTCTTTATTACTTGAGTTTTTGGAAAGTAAACCATTTTCTTTAGCTTCCCTTCAAGGGTCACGTGAGTTTGAAGATTCAACTTGGACTCTTCTTATCTTATTCAACCAAATAGTTTTAAATAAATTAATTTTATTGGTTTTTAGACTTAATGATAGTATAATTTATTAACCACACTATTCTAATATACTAATACTACAAGATTGGAATTGAAGAGGATCTTTATTTACTCGGTTAGTCTAACTATTATTGTAGGAAATCAATATAACCGATCACATATATGTAGTATATATGAATTTTGTTATATATAGGTATAGCCTATACCCGGATCGTGCATATATTAATACCAATTATTTTACACTTGTATGTAGAGTACGTAGAGCGTGAAGAGACTTACTAGTGTTTGTTTTGTGCAGTGATTCGTAAGACTAAGCTTACTAAGGTAAGTTACTATGTTCACCTTCTTACTAAATCCTGTAAAAATAAGTTGACATGGCAACGTGTTTTCTATACATGTATGGTAATTGTTGGATAATTTATGTTCATGTATCCATGAAGACAGTAGGTGATTTGGATTAAGAGTTAGTCTTTATAGCTGGTTAATATTCTACGCTTTTGTCTATTGTTCGAGTAACGGTGAAACGGAACTCATGTTTATTACCGTGGATGCATGTGATAATGTGGAACTTTGGTTTCCTTGAGCTAGCGTAGGAATAATGTTAATAATGTTAAATAGTGTTAAATATATGTATTTGACTACTTGGTTTCTTTGAGTTCGTGTTAGCGTATGAACTCATATTATTTAACTACTTGTTTAAATAATGTTAAATATAAGAATAACGTTCTACTTGTTTAAATATAAGTATAATTAAGCTTGTTAATGAACAATATATATAATGATTTTGGTTGTGATAAAACACTAATCTCTTGATGCAAAACATACTTGTTGGTAAGACATCTTAGGCAGGATCCCCTAAGATGAGGAACACTTTGGTGGTACGACACAACGTGTCTTAATATTTTAGTCGGAGCTAACTAGCACGACTTAGGCTTATTCTACTCCTTTGAGTTAAAAATACTCACTGGGGGGTGTGCACACTTAAGGACTAAGACCTATTTTGGTGGTTACACCCATTAGGGTGGTAGTCTTGAACTACATTTATGGTGGAATTATCTTGTTCTCTTACCTCAAAGTAATTAATTAACTGTTAATTATGGACTGAGTGCGTGTGCTCGTTACGTGCTATCTGTGCATGAAACGTTTTTAAGATAAAATGTTTTCCAAAGTAAGAAAAAGGTTTTCGAAAATGTTTTACAGGGTGAAGTAGTACTTACTCAATTTCCACTGATTTGTGGTTTCCCTTCTGTATATGCTTTTCCAATTTACAGGTATGCGTGGCACGTCATGAGCGACCGTTTCACAACAACTAGTAGCAAGTTATTAGGAACGTAGATCACCTAAAGGCAATCAGTTGGGTTTTATTTAATTCAGTTGTGACGATATTTTGGGTAGTTGGTTTAAGTTATTTAATTATGACAATGTTTACTTATTTATAAAGGTTGGATTATTGATGGATAACATAGCCTTACATTTGGGTTGTAGCCTAAATGTGGCGGTAATACCCTTAATTTATTATTTTATGCTTCCGCTATAAGTCTTAAACAGGTATGGAAATTGGGGGTGTTACAAAATGGTATCAGAGCCTAATCGCTCTTCGGGATTGACGCAGAGATCTTCATATCTCAGCGTTGGAGTTGTGTAGGATTAAAATAGGTAATTAACTGTTAAGTTAAAAGTATAGGACAAGCCTTTTAATTGAAGAGAGTATCTCTTTCTATGTGTTAGTTATGTGATCTATGCGATGTGATTATGTGATCCCCAAACTCCTTTTTAAGTTGGAAAGTATATCCCCATTACTTTAAATATAGTAAAATTTGGTATAATTTTTATTTTAAGCTTTTGCAACTAAAGTCGTTTTTTGTTTTTCAAATTTTAAGTTTCGGGACGAAACTTCTTTTAAGGATGCTAGATTGTAATAACCTATATTTTTTCTAATTTTAAGTTTCGGGACGAAACTTCTTTTAAGGATGGTAGATTGTAATATCCCATATTTCACTAAGGAAAATACTATATACAACCTTAGATTTATATCCTTAGTCATATAATAATATAGATTTATAATATATAATAGTATAATTTATAAACTTAGCTTTTACTTTGTGGAATATTTTTATAACACTAACTATCTAAGTAGTACTTTTATAACACTAACTAGCTAGAAAGTAAACTCTAAACAACTTTGCACTGATGAGTCTTAGCCTATTATACGTTGGTTCTAGCTATAGCCTTAGCCCTAACTTATACTTTTGTTAATATCCACGTATAGTTCTACCAATCAATAAATAAATAAATCATATAGTAAACAATATCATCATCCTCGTCAATTGTAGCGTCCTACCCGTATCGAGCAAAAATCTAGGAGGAATATACCTCTAAGCACAATATCCTAACTAATTTACCATGATTGTAGGATTTCGTAGTCAACCCGTATAATCTCAACCGTGAAATCTCATCCTTATCTCATTAGAATCTTTAACTACTCAAATTGATAACCCTAGGGTACTCCCCTTCCTATAAATACAAAGCATATATCTCATAACTCAAGTTTTGGGAAAATCCTCAAACACTCGTGTGAACACCAGAGAAAATAGAGTTAATTGCCGAAGTTGGGTTCCAGCTACGTTCGGCACAACCGAATCACCATCAAACTATACCGGAAACCACCGCGAAAAACACCAGCTCATAGCCCTCACGTCCCTCTACAACTACAATCTTCGACCTCTAAAAACCGATCATAAACAAAGGTAACATATCATCTCAAAGATAGCCTTATGCCTTCGTAACTACTCGATTTCTTACTTCTTTATTACTTGAGTTTTTGGAAAGTAAACCATTTTCTTTAGCTTCCCTTCAAGGGTCACGTGAGTTTGAAGATTCAACTTGGACTCTTCTTATCTTATTCAACCAAATAGTTTTAAATAAATTAATTTTATTGGTTTTTAGACTTAATGATAGTATAATTTATTAACCACACTATTCTAATATACTAATACTACAAGATTGGAATTGAAGAGGATCTTTATTTACTCGGTTAGTCTAACTATTATTGTAGGAAATCAATATAACCGATCACATATATGTAGTATATATGAATTTTGTTATATATAGGTATAGCCTATACCCGGATCGTGCATATATTAATACCAATTATTTTACACTTGTATGTAGAGTACGTAGAGCGTGAAGAGACTTACTAGTGTTTGTTTTGTGCAGTGATTCGTAAGACTAAGCTTACTAAGGTAAGTTACTATGTTCACCTTCTTACTAAATCCTGTAAAAATAAGTTGACATGGCAACGTGTTTTCTATACATGTATGGTAATTGTTGGATAATTTATGTTCATGTATCCATGAAGACAGTAGGTGATTTGGATTAAGAGTTAGTCTTTATAGCTGGTTAATATTCTACGCTTTTGTCTATTGTTCGAGTAACGGTGAAACGGAACTCATGTTTATTACCGTGGATGCATGTGATAATGTGGAACTTTGGTTTCCTTGAGCTAGCGTAGGAATAATGTTAATAATGTTAAATAGTGTTAAATATATGTATTTGACTACTTGGTTTCTTTGAGTTCGTGTTAGCGTATGAACTCATATTATTTAACTACTTGTTTAAATAATGTTAAATATAAGAATAACGTTCTACTTGTTTAAATATAAGTATAATTAAGCTTGTTAATGAACAATATATATAATGATTTTGGTTGTGATAAAACACTAATCTCTTGATGCAAAACATACTTGTTGGTAAGACATCTTAGGCAGGATCCCCTAAGATGAGGAACACTTTGGTGGTACGACACAACGTGTCTTAATATTTTAGTCGGAGCTAACTAGCACGACTTAGGCTTATTCTACTCCTTTGAGTTAAAAATACTCACTGGGGGGTGTGCACACTTAAGGACTAAGACCTATTTTGGTGGTTACACCCATTAGGGTGGTAGTCTTGAACTACATTTATGGTGGAATTATCTTGTTCTCTTACCTCAAAGTAATTAATTAACTGTTAATTATGGACTGAGTGCGTGTGCTCGTTACGTGCTATCTGTGCATGAAACGTTTTTAAGATAAAATGTTTTCCAAAGTAAGAAAAAGGTTTTCGAAAATGTTTTACAGGGTGAAGTAGTACTTACTCAATTTCCACTGATTTGTGGTTTCCCTTCTGTATATGCTTTTCCAATTTACAGGTATGCGTGGCACGTCATGAGCGACCGTTTCACAACAACTAGTAGCAAGTTATTAGGAACGTAGATCACCTAAAGGCAATCAGTTGGGTTTTATTTAATTCAGTTGTGACGATATTTTGGGTAGTTGGTTTAAGTTATTTAATTATGACAATGTTTACTTATTTATAAAGGTTGGATTATTGATGGATAACATAGCCTTACATTTGGGTTGTAGCCTAAATGTGGCGGTAATACCCTTAATTT
Organism: Spinacia oleracea; assembly: GCF_020520425.1. NCBI lineage: Eukaryota > Viridiplantae > Streptophyta > Magnoliopsida > Caryophyllales > Amaranthaceae > Spinacia > Spinacia oleracea. The sequence goes on along the minus strand of NC_079490.1, from coordinate 134,062,689 downwards.
ATTATTTTATGCTTCCGCTATAAGTCTTAAACAGGTATGGAAATTGGGGGTGTTACACAAAGAAACCTAAATCGAAGAATCAAAGAAACCTGAGAGTTCGAACTCCGATTCGCGAACCACAACCACCGCGACCGGTGACGAATTTCTGCGAGCAGCGGCGAGCGGCGTGAGGAAAGTAGAAGCGGCAGCGAGAGGAGAGAAGAAGCGGCAGCGTAGAGGAGAGAAGAAGCGGCGGCGTAGAGGAGAGAAGAAGCGGCGGCGATAGGAGAAAGAAACAGCGGCCAGAGGAGAAAGAAACGGCGGCGAGAGGAGAGAAGAAGCGGCGGCGAGAGGAGAGCACAATCGGCAGCGAGAGGTAAGTAGCGGCAGTGGCTAGCGGCGGCGGAAATTGGTGGTGGTGTTCGAATAGGAGAGAGAGGGAGTGAAGAGAGAGGGGAGTTGAAGAGAGAGAACGTGAAAATCAGAAATATTGAAAAGAAAAACGTGAAAAAACAATTATATTGGTTTATTTGTTTATAAAAATCACGAAAATGCCATTATAGAAAGTGTTCTCACCGTAAGGAAGTGTTCTTACCGTAGGAAAGTGTTCTCACGAGAGCCTTCCTCTATATATATATATATATATATATATATATATATATATATATATATATATATATATATATATATATATATATATATATATATATATATATATATATATATATGTAAGGAACACCAGCATAAAAGGTCAAATAACATCAGTCTGTACAAGGAACCTCTAACATAAAACTGTGATAAAACAAGAAAAATAACATCGAATATAATGTATAAGTAACACCAACATAGAAAGTCAAGTAACACCCGTCTATATAAGAAACTTCTAACATGAAATTGAAAAATTGTAGTAAAACAAGAAAAAGTACGGCAAATACAACGTATAAGTAACACAAACATAGAAAGTCAAGTAACATCAGTCAATAACCTTCTCCATAGTAGTTTCGCACGAGGGAATTGCACGCGCGCGTCACTCAATCAAGTTGATAGTGTGGCTGGTCACACAAGAGACGCGTTGTACTTCTTATTGTAGATGGTCGACTGGCCTTGAATGGAGATATTCAAAACTTTGAATTATATCTTGTCTACAATATTTCCCTTTAAAACTCTGTTCCATTCTTAAAAATAAAGAACATATTAGATCGAAAATAATCAGACTAGTAAAAGCAAAAAGTACTCACATAAAATATTCATACCAGACTAGACAAAACCAGGAGAATCTAACCATATCATACTAGAAACAAGAAAAATCGTACTCCGTACCATATAGGTGAAAAGAATTAAAGAACAGAGCCTAAATGTGATATCTCTTTTTCCGTTGCAGTACGTTTAATGAAAATGGCTTAAAATATTTGTTTATTAGATTAGATCTCGTGCATGCCCAAATGTTCTAAAATTATTGTTTGGTCATTTTTTTAATAAAATAATTAACTAAAATATTTTCCCTCCTAAACCTAATGCATAGTTAATAAAATTTGAACACACTCATTTAATCATCTAATAGCAATTTTCGTCTTTTTTTTTTTGCTAAGCAAGAGAGAATATATTAATTAAGCAAAACATTACAACTTAGGCTAAACCAAGTGATACAAACCAACTAGGTTGGACTCTATCAACAAGGAATTAGCAACTCACAGCTATACAAGGCACACAAACAAAAAGAACAAGGCACAAAGCCCATTACAAGGTTATAAACCAATCATAATTTCTCTTGCTCATAGTTTTTGGCAAAACTACTTGAATTCTGCCCTTAACCAATTGCTTCAAGCTGCTCACAGTGTGACTAATAGTGGGGATTTGATTATCCCAGAAGCTTGCATTCCTGCTCTTCCAAATCAAGTACACAGCAGTACCAATAGCAGCAAAAATAACTTGTTTTCTGAACTTAGAAACTCTTCTATGACCAATCTTTCTTACCAACTGATGCAAGGTACCAGCCATAGGAACACCCAACCACTGCTGCATTGCCTGCATAATCTGATAGCTGAACTGACACTGAAAGAAAAGATGGTTGTGATCTTCATCCTGCAACCCACAAATCAAGCATGGAGCAGATTGACTAATCCCAATTCTAGCTAATTTAGCTGTAGTCTGTAGCCTACATTGAGCAGCTAACCAACAGATGAATTTGTGCTTAGGGGTGAGCAATCTATTCCAAGCTAATCTATCCCAATGCACCCTAGGTTTCAAATCCAACATTTTCTCATAAACTTGCTTCACTGAATAATGAGCCATGCCCTCCAGGTCAGACAGAGTAAAAAACTGCTTAAGCTTCTCCTTAGTAACACAAATTTGTCTCCAATACCAACTAGCAGAAGAGCTAGGTTGGTAATCCCACCATTCCCCATCTTTGAGGTAAACTGAAGTAATCCACCTGATCCAGATATTATCCTGCTTCTTAACAAGAGCCCAAACATATTTACCAATGAAAGCCATATTCCACAGAACCACATCCCTAAAACCCAAACCACCATGCTGCTTGTCACAACAAACCTTATCCCAAGCTATATTACTTGGTTTCTGGCTGAATGCTTGTCCACTCCACAGGAAGGCTCTACATATCCTCACAATGTCCTGCAGCACAGATTTGGGAAGGACATATATCTGAGCCCAATACATATGCAGGCTAAGCAAAACAGAATTGATTAGTTGCATTCTGGCAGTGTAAGATAGATTCCTTGAGCTCCAGATCTTAATCCTAGTGATCATTTTATCCACTAGATGTCCACATTGAGCCACAATAATCTTTTTAGAACAAATGGGAACACCCAGATACTTGAAAGGCAAAGAACTTCTGGAGAAACCAGAAACATCAACTACTCTTTGAACTTCACTCTCTGGCATACCATGACAATACACAGAAGACTTCTGCTGATTAGCCTTTAAACCAGCTGAGTTTGAAAAAAGCTTGAAAGCTTGTAACAAGAGGAGAATAGATTGATAATCACCCTTACTGCACAGGATCAAGTCATCAGCAAAACAAAGATGAGTGAGCTTGATATCTTTACATCTTGGATGAAACTGGAAATGAGAAGATTCACACATTCTGCTCAATATCCTAGACAGATATTCCATACATATGACAAACAACAATGGAGATATAGGATCCCCCTGCCTCAACCCTCTTTTGGATTTAAAAAATCCATGCATACTTCCATTCAACATCAAAGAGAACATGGGAGTAGTAACATACTGCATTACCATTTTCACAAAAGAGCATGGGAACTCCAGATAAGTGAGCATTTCATACAAAAACTGCCAATCAACTGTGTCATAAGCCTTCTGAAGATCAATATATCTTCATGAGACAGCTAGGTTTGACTGCCTTCCTGTCATAATGCTTGACTAAGTCTTGAAAAACCATAATGTTGTGGACAATAAACCTACCATGAACAAAACCACCTTGGTTTTCCAAGATCAGATCAGGTAATACTTGTCTTAATCTCCCACAAATGACCTTTGTTATGCACTTATAAATGGTGTTACAACATGAAATTGGTCTGAATTCACTCACATCTTTTGGACATTTAGTCTTGGGGATGAGAGTGATGACAATATGATTCACCTCCTTCAAGAGCTTCCCATTCTGTAACATATCCAGAATAACTGCTATAACCTCATCTTCGTCTTACTATGTAAACATGTTTTTGTATGCTTAATATGCTAATTTTACAAAAATATTCGTTATACTTAATATGATGCTAGTTGACCAAATATTTAGTAAATATATTTTATATTATGGATATAACGATTTGATTAAAAAATTATCAAAATTTAATTTAGCAAATTATTATTATGTGTTCTCTATCAATATCTACACACCGCAAGTACATTAAAAAAACCGTAAGTGAATGACTAATTAATGTGTACTTCCGTTACCCAAAACAAAATGATCGAAGTGGTTATATTTATTGTACTTATATGCAGTTATGCACCTAATCATAACAAATTAACAATGAATAATTGTCCATGTTTATCAAAGAAGATGAAAGTAAAATATCAAAATTGTCCTTGATCCTAGTTATTATACTCAATCCCTATTCTCTCTCTTTTTTCTCTTCCTCCTTCAAAATCCTAATTTTTTAAGGGCTACCACCAATCATTAGGTTAATGATAAACCCCTCTTTTCTTGATTTTTCTAAATTTGATTTCATGTTCGGAATAAAAACTTTATTATCTCCCTATTGGATAGTTTTTTACCCATTTATTGGGTTATCTCTACCCATTTATTGGATTTTATCTCTCTCCTTGTCAGAGTCGGGGGGTTATGGTTTTAATTTCGCAGGAAAAGTTGATTTATTGATGAAGATTTGTGCGGTATTACAGCAGATGTCAGTTCTTTGTCTACAATCAATTATCGAATTTAATTCAATCCCAAAAATTTCAAAGACCCCCTCGTTGAAGGTTGTATCAAACAGCGATGTGAAAAAGAGTATTCATCATTGTCAGATTCTCATACACAACGATCGTGGTTTTGCCTGATTAGAATTTTGTTTAATCCTAATTGTTTTGTATTTGTTAGTTTTGATTTCTATTGTAGATGTTGTATGACTATTTTATTAATTAGCTAATTTTACCTCTAAAAAAAATTAGAGAAGATGATGCATTTACAACTTACCAGAGTGAAGAGTTGAAGACCCATACATATTATATACATGAGAGGTTAATTTTGCAAGGTAATAATTTTAATTGTTACTTGTCCATTATATTCCTTATAATTGTTACAAACCTCCCACCAAATATAATGAATACTCCATAGATATTTAATTAATTTATGTGCATAACCTTTAAAGTCGCTTACTACATTAGAGGTTAATTTTGCAATGTAGTAATTTTAGGATCATAAAAAGTTAAGCAAACACTAAAAATTAAAATAGTAAAAACCAAATAAAGTTTAAGGCAAATGATAAAATGAATTTCCTACCTCTCTTTTTTGGCATGAAAATTATTTATATATATATATGCTAATGATGTCTCCGTTTATAAAAACACAAACATCATAAATAAGCTTATTGCTTAAGCATTCTCTGTTAATTTATTATAAAGTAGGTGTTACACCTCTTCTTATATCACATATATTATTTTTTATATATATCTCGTACATTAGATCATATTAGTATATTACCCATTTATATTTCTGCTGTCTCCGACATACTATAATTCTTTATAGACAAAATGTATAAGATATCCTCCATTTTTGCTACTCATTTCGTACACACAATCTTAATCCTTTTATTATTATGTTCCATTTACCAAGTTGTTGTCGTAGTAGCCACCCCATCACCACCTCCATCATCACCTCAACCACCGTCGGCATCATCATCATCCCTCAACGGATCAAAAGTCCAAGAAGCCAAAAAAGTGATACAACAATTTTTCAAAGGGATTACTAGTGACAATTGTGGGTTTTCACATCTTACAATTACCGATACTACTGACTTGTGTAAAAATCCAAAGTTTGGGTGTTCACTTTCTAAAGATTCCTTAAATAAGACAGAATGTCTGTACGCCATTCAATTCAATGAATGTGGTATTATAGGGAAGAACATTACTATTGATGGCTTCATCGACAAGCTTCCTGACGTGTCGATTTTCCATGCAAATTCCAACGGGTTTGAGGGAAACATACCAGTGTTAAGCCATCTTCCATACCTCTCTGAGTTGGATCTTAGTAACAACAATTATAGTGGGAACTTCCCTATGAATGTCCTTGGTGCTACCAACTTAACCTTCTTGGATCTCCGATTTAACTCCTTCACGGGCCCAGTTCCTCCTGGGCTTTTTAATTTGGAATTGTTGGCCCTTTTTATTAACAATAATAATTTTGATCAGGACCTTCCATCTAACATGGGTTCCACACTAGCGTCTTTCATCAACTTAGCTAACAACAAGTTAACAGGCCCAATTCCGAAGTCCATTGGGCTAGCCTCGAATACTCTCCTCGAGATCCTCTTCTTGAACAACACTTTCTCGGGTTGCCTTCCTTCCGAGATTGGGCTTCTTAACAAGGCCCGTGTTTTCGACGTTTCGGTGAACTCCTTAACGGGACCCATACCCGAGTCCTTCAGCTGTTTAGAGAGTATAGAGTACTTAGTCCTGGAAAAGAATGAATTTTATGGTTCTGTACCCGAGGAGGTGTGTAAGTTGCGTAATTTGACGAAGTTGACTTTGTCTGATAACTATTTCACCCAAGTTGGGCCGGAATGCAGGAAGCTAATCCAAAAAGGAGTGTTGGATATGAAACACAATTGTGTAATGGGCCTTCCGGATCAGAGAGACCCAAAAATATGTGCCGGGTTTCTTAATAAGCCCAAACCTGCCCAGGGTTGCGGTGAAATAAACCACTCTGTGACTTGCAAGAAAGCAGCAACAAGTGTATATCTGAATTCTGAAACAGAGGGGGGACCACAACCTCATCCAACACTTACTTATAAAGCTCTAAGTCTTTGATTAATTAATGAGTTTGCTATTGTTGTAGATTTTGAGTTCGATATGTTGTGTAATGATTTTTGTTAAATATAATGTTCGGCTTACCCTAATACGAGTGCATGTGACTATTATATTAATAGTTAATGTTCCGGTGTTGTAAAGATGGAAACAATGGGCTTCTAATGAAGGCCCTTTCGTGTGTGTTGAAGATCTTGCTTGATTGAATGAGTTGAGTCCGAATTCACCTGCACAAGAGCAAAGTCACCAGCCTCGGGGGTGTTTCCGAGGAAAGCCCCTCCGATGTTAGGTTATGATACATATGATATTACATAAATCATGCGGAAACAACCATTAACCCAGGATTACATATTATTTACACATAATCATATAGCATAATTTAGATGCATACTCTTTGTTGCGTGCCCTCCCTAGCTGCGCCCGAACCGAGCAAGAACAAGTCTTTAGGACTCCAAGTGTCGTCCCTCCGTAGATAGTCCACAGCACGTCCGGATCCGCCTTAAGATTGACCAACTAGAATCACCCTTAAGGTACTAGAATTTTCGGCACTTTTGAGCAAGATGTGTGGCTGAATTTTTCTCTCAAAAACTCACTTTGAATACTTTGAAACTCATTATAAATTGTGAGCCCTAGCCTCATATTTATAGGGATATGGAAAGGGAATCGAAATCCTATTCAGATACAAATTAATTAAACCTAGAATCCTACAAGAACTCTAATTTAATTAATTTATCAAATAGAATTAGGAATTTAATCATTAACCGAACTCTGCATGTTTTAGGAAACGTGCACGAACACAAACACTTGCACACACACGCACGGCAGCCACGATGGGTCCCCATGCGTGCGCGCGAGCAGCAGCCCACGCAGCGCCCGCGCGCGCTGCGCGCTGCGCGTGCTGTGCGCGCTGCGCAGCCTGCTGGGCCTGGCCTTGCGCTGGGCCTGGCGTGGCTGTTTGTGCGGCGCGCTTGGCTTGCTGGGCGATGGCCTGGCTTCGTGCTGGGCCTCGTCCGGCAGGCCTCGTCCGATGCTTATTCGTACGATGCGCTTCCGATTAAATTTTTCGATTCCGGAATTCATTTCCGATACGAACAATATTTAATATTTCCGATTCCGGAATTAATTTCCGTTTCGAACAAATATTTAATATTTCCGTTTCCGGAATTATTTTCCGATTCCGGCAATATTTTCGATTCTGACAATATTTCCGTTTCCGGCAATATTTCCGATTCTGGCAATATTTCCATTTCCGATAATATTTTCCGATACGTACCATGTTTCCGTTTCCGGCAACATCTACGACTTGGACAATATTTATATTTCCGATACGATCCATATTTCCGTTTCCGGCAATATCATCGTTTCCGGAGTATTCATTTCTTGCCTGTGACGATCTTAGCTCCCACTGAAACCAAGATCCGTCGGTTCCGAATATTCATAGATGGATTATTTAATGCCATTAAATACTTGATCCGTTTACGTACTATTTGTGTGACCCTACGGGTTCAGTCAAGAGTAAGCTGTGGATTAATATCATTAATTCCACTTGAACTGAAGCGGCCTCTAGCTAGGCATTCAGCTCACTTGATCTCACTGAATTATTAACTTGTTAATTAATACTGAACCACATTTATTAGACTTAACATAGAATGCATACTTGGACCAAGGGCATTATTTCCTTCAGTCTCCCACTTTTCCTTAGGGACAAGTGTGCATTTCCTAATTCCTTTGTCGCTCGATGCTTGCTCTTGAACATAAGGTAAGAGTTGTCATCCTTATTACGTCCAGAGGTGTTCCTCGGTTTCAGAGTTCAACTGATCAAATAAACAGATAATCATAGCCTATGATTCATCCGAGCACGGCCATGCATTTCACAGTTTCTAGCTCTCCGAGTGGCCTTGTACAACTTTTAAGCATCTCATCCCGATTTATGGGAGGACAATCCCAATCTTGCGATCTTGAGATTAGACTTCGTTTGATAGGTGATTACCTGAGCGTTGCCTTTATAGCCTCCTTTTACGGTGCGACGGTTGGTCAACGTCAAAGCAACCAGTTCTCAAACAAGTAATCTCAAATCACTCAGGTATTGAGGATTTAGTGTCTAATAATTTAATGAAATTTACTTATGACAGATTTTCATCTCTTACAGTAAAGTTTCATAGGTCTTGTCCGATACTAGTCTTCCCAAAGTAAGTATCTATGCAAATGATTATGACATTGCCATGTCCACATAGTTCAAGAAACAGAACTACTAGTCATCTTGCATTCTAGTCGTCTAACGTTTTCTATGCGTCCAATTTTATAGAAAACTCCGACTAGGGACCATTTTCAACCTTTGACATTCAAGTTCACTTGATAGACATTTCTTAGTCACAGGACTGGTCCTGACAGTCTATCTTGAATATTTCGTCAAATTTGAAGGGACTCATCATTTAATACTAAACCAAGATTAAATGGAATATGAAAATACATTTCATATATGATAAATGTTCAACCCCAATGTTTTACAACCATGGGCCTCAAACCCATTTTCTAAAACAATTCATGGAATTCAAAGCTATGCTTGATTTCCAGTGCGACAATGTGAGTGTTGCTTCTCACTTGTTGCATAGGTTTAGTTATCATGCTTTGCCAATCTTAACATCCTTTTCATCGAATGTTCTTTGAGATATGATGATAAGATCTTTTCGAGTTTGTTTATTATGTGATCTAGTCTTTCTTACTACATTAGTGGTTCTACGCATTTTGCAATGAAGAACCATTAAGTTAGCAGACGTTTTTCTTGCTTCAAGAGTGGTTCCACGCATTTTTCAATGAAGAACCATCAAGCCAGCAGATAGGTGATCTACCCAAGTTCAGTGAAGAACTTTAAACAACCCTGTTTTATTGCTTCTTAGGCAATAATTACTTTTACTTCAATTGTTTAGGTTGCTAGTGATGCTTTGTTTGGATTTATTATCCAAGCAGTTCACAGACACGTGGAAGACTTTCCAGCTGTATCTTAGAACATAGAAATTAATATTTTAATTTCCCACGCAACAACTCATGGTCTCCAATCCATGTTGCCATTTCGAAACACGATGCTCTATAGCTCGTCCTTATTAATGATTAACTCCAAAGGGTCTTGCTTGATCCTTTGCCAGTGTTTATGCGTGTAGCATCAATATTTAGCATATCTTTATTTCCTTGAATCAAGAACTATTCCTATGTACCTTTTCAAGTACCATAAGTATTCTTGATCTCAATCTAGTTGATCTTCACTTAGATCAATAGAGATTGGTATATGTTCGTCATGCCTAAAGTCATACGATACATTTTTGGCGATCCTCATATTATATCATACATGATAAATTCTTTTGCAGAATAATTCCCAATTGAATTCTATTCATGTAACTTTAGCTTATCTAGTTTCAGTAGATACTAAATTCAGCTAAATTCTTTGACATATAATATAGGTTAAGAATCTTATTTAGATCCTTTGATGTTTAACTTAGTAAATGCTTATACATAGTTCAAACATCCTTATTTAGATTTATTCACATGGGTCGAATATCTCCAATGGAGACTTTCGTGTTTGATTTAGTAAATGCCATTACTTAATCCAAAACAATATCATAAGATCTTTGTAAATAGATCTTAATACCCAGTATGTACTAAGTTTCGCCATGGTCCATCATTGATGAATAATTTCAAATCTAAGTCATTAGCATTTGAATGTTATTTCACAATAGAGAGATATGTGTGTAATACACATAGGACCAATTAAGTTTTAAGTACTCCCACTAAACTTCTTATATATCTATAAGAATCATGTATATTTTATGAAACTAAAATACTTATTAGCTTCACTAAAATACAGTTCTAATTCCCAATTGCTTGCTTAAATCTGGACTTAGATTTCATAAGCTAGCTTTCTTTTTCAAGCATTTATTTGGATCCACAAATCCTATGACATACCATGTACATAGTTTATTCCAACATTTGATTGAGGAATACTTTTGTCATCCAATTGCCATATTTACCAATATGCAATCATTGCTTGAATTATAGACTTGAAGCATTACGATTTTGCATGAGGTTTCAACACAATCCACATCGTGAATTTGCTTGTAACTTTTAGCAACTAATCTAGCTTTGTGTGTGAACACAATTCATGTTTCATGGTTTTTATCCTTAAAACAAACTTGCAACCAATAGGTGTGAAACTATTCTTGCAAATCAACAAAATTTCAATTTTGTCATCAAAACATTGAGTATGTTTTATGGCCTCTAACCATTTAAAACATTTGAGTCTATATATGGCCTCTAACCATTTTAGGGAATCTGGGTTTCGTCATAGCTTTCTTACAAGTCACAAACTCATTAATCTACATGATAATAGTTTGACTGCAAGTTGTAGGTTTCTTAACTATCTAATGGAAGAATCGCATAGCTTCAATGACCTGAACTCCATGTTTCTTCACTATCTAATAGAAGAATCTCATAGTTCCAGTGACTTGAACTCTATGCCTACTAGGGCATAGAACATCAAACAATAGAATATCAAATAGCCACTTGAAAGTCCTTTGAATATTCTGTTCTCCTTGAAGCACTTGTAAAGTCTTCTAAGAGATGTCTATTCTTTAAAGCCACTTCTAAAGTCCTTGACTGCAAGTTGTAGGTTTCTTCACTATCTAATGGAAGAATCGCATAGCTTCAATGACCTGAACTCCATGTTTCTTCACTATCTAATAGAAGAATCTCATAGTTCCAGTGACTTGAACTCTATGCCTACTAGGGCATAGAACATCAAACAATAGAATATCAAATAGCCACTTGAAAGTCCTTTGAATATTCTGTTCTCCTTGAAGCACTTGTAAAGTCTTCTAAGAGATGTCTATTCTTTAAAGCCACTTCTAAAGTCCTTAAAGAATAAGTTCGGATTTTCTGAAGCACTTCGAAAAGCCTCCGGAATGTCCGTTTATGTTTGTTGTTCGTCTCGAAGACTTTCGAGGTCTATTTTCTCCCACTTGTCATTTTGGAAACGAATCTCCAAAAGGACATTATTTCGAGCAAACAAACATTATGTTCTCAAAAATTCGTGGTAGAAACAATACCCTTGTGTCTCATTTGAATAAATCACAATGAAACATATATCTATACTTGGGCCTTAGTTTGTTGAATAACAAACACTAAGCTCCCACTGAGTTTAGCAACTCTCTAGATATATATTATCGAAAAGATATTCTGAAATTACTTTTCAATAGCTTTGACGAATTTGGTTTAGTTTGGTGGTAGTTGAGCATTTTGTTTTAGAAATTATAGGAAAATTCTTTATGATTCATCATTGATCGAATCAAGTACTAATTGACTTCGATTATTCCAACTAAGATATGCCATATCTTATGGACCTAGATTGTGAAATTACAACACACAATCATTGATGATCATATTTGGTCTCAAGTAATCATCAACATGATCTAACCTAGATCTTTATGATTTCTTGCCAAGTGGATTTTATACTTCTGAATCTTTGAACTAGCCAAACAGATTCAAACTTATATCACATTGAGTAAATAAACCTATATTCACTCAAATCTGTGTGAAATAATAAAGTTATAAAATCTTTCTTTAGCTTTGAACTCTATTGTCTAGGCGTTCTAACAATAGTTCATATCTTTTGTTACTTTCAACAAGTAAGACTAGTTGTCTTAAAATGATCTAGAAATCAATCAACTTTCAAAAGTCCATCAAAATAGAGCTTTTTGAATGTTAACTTGTTGATATGGTCTAAGCAACAATGCCAAAGATTAGTGGAACTCAAATCAAGGGGTTGATTTGAACCTAGTAAAGTTCTTTAAAGAGTTGTTTGTTTTAATCAAGCATATTGACTCAACCTGTAATTGACCATTTCATTCAAATAAACAAACAAACATTGTCTTTGTTTTTTCTTGAATGTGAGTCTTTCTGTGTTTGAAAACAGAAATTTAGGTATGTTGATTATGGAACAAAATAGCCATTAAGTTCCAGCCTTTGATAGGACTTAAAACAAACTAGATGACCCTACAACTAATGTAGCATTGCCATGCTTCATTTCCCACTTGTAGGTCATTAGTGTATCCTAGCTTCCATTGTTTGAGTTATTACCGAAGTAAGAACCTCAAGCGGTATATGATACCAAGGAAGTTTGATTGCTAGGTCACTCCTCTTTAAACATAAACTTATAGGTAGAAACGGAATCGTAAATTCCTTTCATATGTTCCTTTGTTTTCCTATTTCTTGTACCCTTTCTTATAGTCTTAAGAATTGAATTCTTTAGTGTTGACTTTTATACTTTGTTAGACATGTCCAATGTCACCAACAAGGTTCTTTTCCATTTTAATTTATGTTGAATATTCTGTTTCAACTAGATGATCTTACAAGAAGCTTCTAAAGTTCTCTAAGCATCGATCTATTCGAATGTCTAGGGACTAGACTCATTCGAGAATTAAATGGACAAAGATATTAGGTTGTTAACCATTGGTAAAGCTGAGCGTTTAAGCTCAATGCTTTATGATCTCAAAACTACATTGTATTTTGAATTCACAAGCACCAATTGGTTTGCCATTCGATTTTGATCTTCGAAAACAACCATAAAAGTCGCTAAAAGAAACGTACATTTTAAATTGCTCACTTTCTCTCATTTCCGTGAATCGTTCTTGGATTCACTACCAATCGAGGAAATTTACTGTTACCTTTCTAAAAGGATTTATTGCAGTGCAAGATATTTAATTATAAACAATAATTAAAACATACATTGAAGCATGCAAAGTCTAAACATTTATCATGAATAATAACTTGAAAATTAAAGCAATCATGCAATTTCAACAAGTTATTAGCATTTTATTCGAATTTATTGTTCCGGCAGGTGTGAATAAAATGATTCCAAGATCCTAAAATCATTGAAGAACTAAGCACAGTTTGTCGACTTAATCCTAAAACATCTTAGGTAAGCAAAAGCCTTTTGCTAATAGTCTAGAAACTACTCTTGGTTGATAGGTACGTCTAAGAACTTATTAGGTAAACCTATCGATTTTGCCACGACATAAAAGGACTCCTTACTTATATCGTTGAGTTTCACCAAAACTAACATGTACTCACAATTATTTGTGTACCTTGCCCCTTTAGGACCAATAAGTAACACCTCGCTGAGCGAAAACTATTACTAGATTGATGTAAAGGATATCCAAGCAAGTGTATATTTTGGCATGGCACCTTATAACTCAATTTTTAAGTTTGGAACTTAAGGCTCTTACTATGTTGGTTAGATTTTAAGTGAACTAAAATCCTTAATCATGCAACATAATCAAGCTTTTGATCTCATGCATTTTAAGACATATTTAAAAGCAATAAATAACTTAAAACATGCATAAGATAAATGTGATCTAGTATGGCCCGACTTCATCTTGAAGCTTTAACTTCAAAGTCCGTCTTGAAAATCTCCGTGGGAGGCACCATTTTCTTCAAATAGGATAAGCTATAACTAATTACAACTATTTGATGGTACGCAGACCATATTTGAATTGAAAAATAACTTTGGTACTTTAGACCAATTACATTCAAATTAATGGTACGCAGACCATATTTTCTATCCTATTTGGGCCATACTAGTCACTTCATAACCTGCAAAACAGTACATATACAATATATACCATTCACCCATTCATTATCATGAATGGCCCACATAGCTGGTTAGTAAAACACATTATGCATCACGTAAATATTTGCAGCAATTAATCAAGGGCACCAATAATCTACCAATTATTCAGTCCTTATTAATTCTAATCAAGTTGTTTTAACCTTAAGGATTTGTAGACCTAATCAAGAGTTTATGACTAAAAAGCGCTCCCACTTAAACCAATAAATTTATATGCTTTACTAATTTTAAACATAAAAATGTATTTCTAGTCTAACCGGAAACATACAAATTTAATTAAAATTTAAAGCTCATATAAACTTATAATTGAATCCAAAAAGTTTAATTTAATTTCAGTCGTATTTAAATTAATTCATGATTTTAATTTTAGTAAAATAATTAGAATAAATAAAATTTATTATAATTACAATATTCAAAATTAAAATCCAAGAAAATAATTTAAATTATTAATTTTAAAATTAATTAAAATTACGTGAACTGGAATTTTCAAATTAAACATTCAAAACGATCTTTAATCGTAACGCAAACACCCTACGCGTTGCACGCCCATGGGCCGCACGCACACAGCCATTGCTGGCCATGTGCGCGCAGCCCATGCGCTCGTCGCATAGCTGCTGCATCTCCATCGCAAGCCTCCGCACGGATAGGTGCTCGCTGTGCGCGCCAGCGTTCATCGCACGCGAGCTATCGCTCGCAGTGCGCGCGCGACATCGCTCGCTGGGCGCGCGAGCCATCGCTCGCTGGGCGGGCGACATCGCTCGCTGTGCGCGCGAGCAATGCTGGGCGCAGCGCTCGTGGCACGCGAGCTTGCGCTCGCTGCGCGCGAGGCTGCGCGCTCTTGTGCGAGGCAGCGCGCGTTGTGGCGCAGCTCGCTTGCTGCCAACACGCGACTGCCTTGGCTCGCCCTTCGCCCATGCCCATTCGTCCATGCCCATTCGTCCATTGCTCGTGGCACACGACACAAGGCAGGGCTGCTGCCTTGTGCTCGTGCACTACGTCCTTGCTCATTGCATTCGTGCCGCACGGGCGACGAGCTCCCTTGCTCGTCGTCGCATGCCCGCATTATACAACACCCCTTAAGGGTAACACGAAGCGTCCATTGCTTTGTGCGTGCAAGTTATATGAACGAATCGCATAAAAAATTTAAAATTTATAAAATTAATGACAAATTAATAAATATTATTAATTTCATAATTTTAGGGCGAAAAAATCGAAAATTTATTATCCAATTGATTTCCGATTGTTATGGATTCAAGTCTAGGTCATAAAAATTTAAAATTTATCATAAATTTACAATTTTTATGGTGGTTTTTAATCATAGGTTTCTAATTAAATTACAATTAATTATGAAAATCAAATTAATTCTAAATTATTCTAATTTTCAACAAATTAATCATAATTACAAATTAGATTGCATAATTAACAAGACTAGGCATTCAAACTTGTTAAACATATGCAGTAGGTCAATAAAAAATTTAAGATTTATCAACAAGAATCGCAAATATTTAATTTAACATCTTAAATTTACGAAATTTTGCATTCGAAAAACTAAAACCTTCGAAAAGTCATAGTTAGGCTTCGAATTTGAGAATTCTGGGTTCGGCAGAAAAATACTATTTTTGTCAAAATTTTAGAATGCCTTTTACATGCGGAATTGACACAAAAATCACTCAATTCGGATGAGTAAAGAAGAAATTGCCGAAAAACTGCGCACGTATAATTAAATAAACGCAATTTGCAATTAATTAACAATTACGAAAATTAATCACCCCTTTTAATTCTTGCAAATTTGTAATATTTAACCATGTTCATGCAATTTAGATTATGAAAATAATAAGGGGCTCGTGATACCACTGTTAGGTTATGATACATATGATATTACATAAATCATGCGGAAACAACCATTAACCCAGGATTACATATTATTTACACATAATCATATAGCATAATTTAGATGCATACTCTTTGTTGCGTGCCCTCCCTAGCTGCGCCCGAACCGAGCAAGAACAAGTCTTTAGGACTCCAAGTGTCGTCCCTCCGTAGATAGTCCACAGCACGTCCGGATCCGCCTTAAGATTGACCAACTAGAATCGCCCTTAAGGTACTAGAATTTTCGGCACTTTTGAGCAAGATGTGTGGCTGAATTTTTCTCTCAAAAACTCACTTTGAATACTTTGAAACTCATTATAAATTGTGAGCCCTAGCCTCATATTTATAGGGATATGGAAAGGGAATCGAAATCCTATTCAGATACAAATTAATTAAACCTAGAATCCTACAAGAACTCTAATTTAATTAATTTATCAAATAGAATTAGGAATTTAATCATTAACCGAACTCTGCATGTTTTAGGAAACGTGCACGAACACAAACACTTGCACACACACGCACGGCAGCCACGATGGGTCCCCATGCGTGCGCGCGAGCAGCAGCCCACGCAGCGCCCCCGCGCGCTGCGCGCTGCGCGTGCTGTGCGCGCTGTGCGCGCTGCGCAGCCTGCTGGGCCTGGCCTTGCGCTGGGCCTGGCGTGGCTGTTTGTGCGGCGCGCTTGGCTTGCTGGGCGATGGCCTGGCTTCGTGCTGGGCCTCGTCCGGCAGGCCTCGTCCGATGCTTATTCGTACGATGCGCTTCCGATTAAATTTTCCGATTTCGGAATTCATTTCCGATACGAACAATATTTAATATTTCCGATTCCGGAATTAATTTCCGTTTCGAACAAATATTTAATATTTCCGTTTCCGGAATTATTTTCCGATTCCGGCAATATTTCCGATTCTGACAATATTTCCGTTTCCGGCAATATTTCCGATTCTGGCAATATTTCCATTTCCGATAATATTTTCCGATACGTACCATGTTTCCGTTTCCGGCAACATCTACGACTTGGATAATATTTATATTTCCGATACGATCCATATTTCCGTTTCCGGCAATATCATCGTTTCCGGAGTATTCATTTCTTGCCTGTGACGATCTTAGCTCCCACTGAAACCAAGATCCGTCGGTTCCGAATATTCATAGATGGAGTATTTAATGCCATTAAATACTTGATCCGTTTACGTACTATTTGTGTGACCCTACGGGTTCAGTCAAGAGTAAGCTGTGGATTAATATCATTAATTCCACTTGAACTGAAGCGGCCTCTAGCTAGGCATTCAGCTCACTTGATCTCACTGAATTATTAACTTGTTAATTAATACTGAACCGCATTTATTAGACTTAACATAGAATGCATACTTGGACCAAGGGCATTATTTCCTTCATCCGATGCCTAAGTAAGAACGATGCTCGGATTCTAGAGAGAAGTTCTCTAGAAGAGTAGTCTTAAGGCGATAAATTGGACGTACCTTGAGGTGTGAGCCTTGGTGGCCTATTTATAGTTTTTGCATAATAAATGCCCATAGGTCATTTATTGTTATTGGGCCTTGGGCCTTAATGGATGGCTGACTAGCCATTGGTAGGTTTGATGCTGTTGTTTAGAGCCATTGGGCTTTAGACTTAGTGGCCCAATTGAGAATCAATTGGGAGCCCAAACAACATGCCCCCCAGACCCGGTCCATTTAGAATTAAATGGGTGGGTTTCCAGTTGTCAGAAGTCCAAAAGTTCCCTCTCTTTTTTGAAAAGGGATGATTTGCATTGATGACAAGTGTTGGGATTTGCATTGTGTCGTGGAGATCGTGGGTTGAAAAGAAGTTGATACGCTTCCCTTTTCTATAAATACTGGGCGCTAAACTTCCTTCAAACTTTACTTTCTCTCTCTTCTAGACAAACTTCCTCTCTTTTTCCGGCGATCGCAGTTTTCGAGTTTCTTCAGATCTACGAAATTCAGCCAGCTTTAGACTTCGGGAACTTGTGTCCTTCGTTTTGTCGGCGAATTCCGCTTCGGAAAAAGGTAATTTGTTTCTGAATTCTCCTTACTTCTTCGTTCTTTCTTCTACTCCTCAATCTAAACCCTAGACCGAGAATTCGCGACCATGGCAAAGAATAAGGGCAAAAGTAAGTTCGTCGTTGGCTCCTCTAGTGAGAGGGAGGATGTGCCTTCGGGAAGGGTACAGAAAACTTAAAGGGGTTGGCCTTCGGAGAGGCCGGTGGAGAAACGTTCGACTGGTTGGGACGCTTCCAAAGATGGTGCTGTTGGCGGGTCTGGCGTGTCTGAACGCGCTACTTCAGGTAAGAAAGCTGGTTCTTCGGGTGTACGCCGTCCTTACCCTGAGTTTCCAGTTCATTGGACTGAAGCTGATCCGAAGGGCAAGTATGCCCCGATCTTGCATGAGACCACCAAGATCGATGGTCCGTTGGAGAAATCGGTCAGTGGTGACTGGTTAGTGGAGGCGAAGCTGGGGAACTACCATCGGAGGGCCGAGGAGCTATACGGAATCCAGGACGCCTTGGGGTACTGGTGTGAACTTCCCGATCAGGAGCGTCCTCGGGTGACTCATCCGCCGAGGGGGTTCATCTCTGTGTACACTCATCACTTGGAGAACGGTCTCCGCTTTCCCTTGGATCCGTTCATTTCCGAGCTCCTGGTGTCGTACAACATCAGTTTGGCCCAACTTACACCCAAGTCTATGAGGCACATCATCGGATTTAGATGGGTGTGCGACTTCGTTAACTTTCCCTGCTCTGTCTCCGTTTTTCGGGATCTCCACGATCTGTCTTTCAACCATGCTTCCAAGGGTGATGGGTATGGTTGGTGGACCATCATCAACAAAAAGTCCCGAAGGAGAGGGGAGCCGAACTATATTACGGCATACCCTTACCTTAGCTCTGACCATAAATGGAAGACGGAGTGGTTGCTTGTTCGCGTGCCGACGGATCCGAAGCACCCCAATTTTTATCGCCCTCCAAAGTGGTTTGTGACTCCTGATCCTGACATGGGGGGCGTGGCTGCTCCGGATCGGAACCATCAACACTACGTGGATCTCCTCCAGTGGTTCTTGGCTCGGGAGGATAATTATAAACTGCCGTCTAGCTGGCTCCCGAACCTTAACTACATCTTGCGGGAGGACATACTTGCTGTCGCCGGTCTCAGCAGGATTTTTGACAGGGGTAGGTGTCTTTCGGCTGGGACCGTGTTTCAGTGAGTTTGTCCTCCTCTTTTTTCCTTCGTTTTACTGATTCGTTTTGTACTTTGTTTTTGCAGAGTACGGCTTTAGCTGCCTTGATCCTGAGATTTTGGGCATTTCTTTGGATCTGAAAACTATTCACGACTCGGCTCCTGATTACAAGTTCGGGAAAGAGAATCCTCGTAATCCTCGCCTGAAGGATTACGTGTTGTCTCCTTCGGGTGTTGCTCGGATATCCGAAGTTCGAGCTGATCCGTGGGATTCTGCCTCCTCTCCCGAAGCTGTTCCAGTGAAGGCCGTGCTTCCTGTTTTGAGGACAACTTCGGATCCGGTGAGTGTTTCTATCGGCTCGGTTTTTGTTTGTCTTTTCTTTCTCTTTGGTTGGCCGTCGGCTAACGTCTTGGTCCTGGACCATCTTTCTAGGGTCCTGGGACTGAAGCTGTGCCGCGTGCCGTTCCTTCGGTTTCATCCCCGGCTCGGATAGATATCTCTTTATCTAGGAATCGGGTACTTCGCCTTTTTCCTTTCTTTTCCTTTATCTTCTTCTGAATTTACTGATCCTTTGTCTCCTTTTCTTAGGATCAAAGAAAAAGGAAGGGTAGCACTCTTCTGAAGTCTTCTGCGCATCTGAAGAAGGCGAAGGTTTCTTAGTCCTCGGAGAAGGTATTTGCTCTGACTTAGGACCTTTCTTGTACTCCGTTTTTTTTTCTTTTCCGAAGCTGATCTTTGAACGCTTGTTTGGTAGGAAACGGCTTCGGAAGACATGCCTCCTCCTAAGAACCTTCTTCACTTCATGCCCTTTCCAGGGCAGAAGTTAAAAAGCGTGGTGGTTGCGGAACTACCACCCGTGGATCAACCGCTGGCCGAGGAAGATACCATCCCTTCTCCGCTGAAGCCGTCTACTGCTTTACGGATCGAGGTCCAGGATATCACCAAGGTGGTGGAGGCGATTGAAAACGACTCTGTTCCTGGCTCGGATGTCCCTATCGTGGCCGAGGAGAAGAAGGAATCTGCTGACGTTCCTCTCGAAAGAGAAAGAAGTCCAGATAAGGAGATGGTGGATCTCACAGGCCCCGATGTTGAGATTCCCGAGGCTGAGAAGGATGTTTTCTCTGCTGAAGAGGAGCAGCCCGAACAGGGTCTGACGAGAAAAAGGCGTCATTCAACTTTGGGGTCTACTTCGACTTCGGCCCTGGACAGGTTGATCCTGTTAGGTTATGATACATATGATATTACATAAATCATGCGGAAACAACCATTAACCCAGGATTACATATTATTTACACATAATCATATAGCATAATTTAGATGCATACTCTTTGTTGCGTGCCTTCCCTAGCTGCGCCCGAACCGAACAAGAACAAGTCTTTAGGACTCCAAGTGTCGTCCCTCCGTAGATAGTCCACAGCACGTCCGGATCCGCCTTAAGATTGACCAACTAGAATCGCCCTTAAGGTACTATTATTTTCGGCACTTTATAGGCAAATGTGTGACTGAATTTTTCTCTCAAAAACTCACTTTGAATACTTTTAAACTTGTTATAAATTGTGAGCCCTAGCCTCATATTTATAGGGGTATGGAAAGAGAATCGAAATCCTACTCAGATACAAATTAATTAAACCTAGGATCCTACAAGAACTCTAATTTAATTAATTTATCAAATAGAATTAGGAATTTAATCATTAACCGAACTCTGCATGTTTTAGGAAACGTGCACGAACACAAACACTTGCACACACACGCACGGCAGCCACGATGGGCCCCCATGCGTGCGCGCGAGCAGCAGCCCACGCAGCGCCCGCGCGCGCTGCGCGCTGCGCGTGCTGTGCGCGCTGTGCGCGCTGCGCAGCCTGCTGGGCCTGGCCTTGCGCTGGGCCTGGCGAGGCTGTTTGTGCGGCGCGCTTGGCTTGCTGGGCAATGGCCTGGCTTCGTGCTGGGCCTCGTCCGGCAGGCCTCGTCCGATGCTTATTCGTACGATGCGCTTCCGATTAAATTTTCCGATTCCGGAATTCATTTCCGATACGAACAATATTTAATATTTCCGATTCCGGAATTAATTTCCGTTTCGAACAAATATTTAATATTTCCGTTTCCGGAATTTTTTCCGATTCCGGTAATATTTCCGATTCTGACAATATTTCCGTTTCCGGCAATATTTCCGATTCTGGCAATATTTCCATTTCCGATAATATTTTCCGATACGTACCATGTTTCCTTTTCCGGCAACATCTACGACTTGGATAATATTTATATTTCCGATACGATCCATATTTCCGTTTCCGGCAATATCATCGTTTCCGGAGTATTCATTTCTTGCCTGTGACGATCTTAGCTCCCACTGAAACCAAGATCCGTTGGTTCCGAATATTCATAGATGGAGTATTTAATGCCATTAAATACTTGATCCGTTTACGTACTATTTGTGTGACCCTACGGGTTCAGTCAAGAGTAAGCTGTGGATTAATATCATTAATTCCACTTGAACTGAAGCGGCCTCTAGCTAGGCATTCAGCTCACTTGATCTCACTGAATTATTAACTTGTTAATTAATACTGAACCGCATTTATTAGACTTAAAATAGAATGCATACTTGGACCAAGGGCATTATTTCCTTCAGATCCATGCTGACCCTTGCTCGGATGTTCCGCTGAAACGGATCCCCGAGGAAGTAAGGGAGGCGATGGCTCGGTTTGCTAGGGCTCCGGTTTTGGGAGAGAATCCCCTGGCTCATGTGGGATCTTTAGTGGGTCCCGAATCTGCTCGGGAGAATCTTCTTCGGGCCAATCCGCAGTGGAGGGTTCCTGGAGCTGAAGAGAGGAATCCGGCTATGATGGCCCAGTACTACCTGAATGAGGTAAGTGTTGGTTTGCTCTTTGATTTGTGTCTTTGGCTTATGTTTTTCCTACTCTTTCTCATCTTTCTTTTGCTCCCAGGCTGTTTTCTGGTCCTCGTTCGCTTCCGAGTGTAGCTCGGTTGAGGAGAGACAATTGAGGAGATATCAGGAGGCTTATGCTCGTGATATTCCTATCTTGGACCAGAAGGCTGGGCAGCTCCTCTCCGAGCTTGTGGAAGTCAAGCAATTGTACCTTAAGTACAGTCGCGAGGCTAGAGCTACCGCTGAGCAGATCGGGGCCGAGGTTGGTAAGCTTACCTTCCGAGTCGAAGAGGATGCTGAAAAAATAGCTTCCTTCGACAAGGAGAAGAAGGATATGGCCGCCAAGTTTGCGAGCGAACTTGAAGAAAAAGACAGACTTCTCAAGGAGATGACGTCTAAATTTGAGGCGGCTGATAAGGAGAGTAAGGATGCGTGAGGTGAGGCTTCAGCAGTTCGTCAAGAATCGGGAGATGATTCAGAACCAAGCTGACAAGGTGCCTGTTCTTAAGCTGACGATCCGAGAGAAGGATGAGACCATTCGGAAGTTGGAGCAAGAGCGAGCTGACCTCTATACTGCTGATCAGTGTAGAGAGAAGTATTGGAATGGCATCCTGGGTGCTCGGCGCATGTTTGCGAAGCACATGCCTCATTTCCCTTGGAATGAGAAAGTTCCTCTCTGGATGCGGGCCCAGGATCACTTGGTGGAATGCCAGGCTGACCGAGACGAAGCTGAAGCCGAACGCCAAACTGCTCTTGCAGTGGCTCTGGCCCAGAAGGCGGATTCCGAAGGTGACACTACTGCCGGGGGTTCTTCGAAGGATGCTCCCCTAGGGGCTGCTCCTGAGACTCCCAAGAGTTAGGGATTCGGGCAGTCGTCTTCTTCAGAGTCGGTCGGTTCCAGTTGAGGACTTCCGAATGTGTGCTTGCCTTTCCCCCTTTTGCCTCGGCGCTGCGTTGTACTTGTTTCTTTTTGCTTTTTAGTACTTCGGTAGGCCGGTATTATCTGTTGATGGCTGCCGATTTTAACTGTTTCATTTTATTTTCAATTTTTGAGGGTCCTCGGGTGTGTCCCGAGTTGGTTTGATGTATTTGTACTTCCCCCGAATATTGAATAAAAAATTAATGTTCGTTACTTGGCTGTCTCTTTTCAAATTTTTTTTTGTGCTTTCCAAAGTTTTAAGTCTGCCTTTGAACTTGTAACTCTCGAGCTTTTCTTTGTGGACTTGCTGAGGGATCCTTTGACCTGTAGATCTACTAAGAGACTCTTCAGTTTTGCGAGTTCTTCAAATCCGTAGATCTGCTAAGAGACTCTTTAATTTTGCGAGTTCTTCAAATCCGTAGATCTGCTAAGAGACTCTTTAATTTTGCGAGTTCTTCAAATCCGTAGAT
Organism: Spinacia oleracea; assembly: GCF_020520425.1. NCBI lineage: Eukaryota > Viridiplantae > Streptophyta > Magnoliopsida > Caryophyllales > Amaranthaceae > Spinacia > Spinacia oleracea. The sequence goes on along the minus strand of NC_079490.1, from coordinate 134,039,200 downwards.
CTGCTAAGAGACTCTTTAATCTTGCGAGTTCTTCAAATCCGTAGATCTGCTAAGAGACTCTTTAATTTCCAGACTCTTCAAATCCGTCGATCTGCTCAGAGGTCTGAATTGTTCTTCCGATCTCTTGTGGTTCGAAAACCTGGGCAAGAGATCGCTAGTCTGCCTCTTAGTTATGACTTTGGCGATCCGTGGATCTGAGCCGAAGTTTTATAACTTGATTCGAGCGACTGTTTGTTGCGAACAAGGTTTATCTGGGTATCGCGAATCCGAGGATTCTGGACGATTCCCTGAAGTGTATGATTTGGTCATTTCTTGCATTTTATCAAGGAATGGGCAAAGTCAACCTGCTTTTAGTCTCGGATTGATCAGATCCGAGGCTGCATGTATATATAAAAGGACAATGAATTTAAAATATAGAGATAGGTTTAATGAAACACATGGCGCCAAACGGCTTTCCTCTTCTCATTTAAACAACTTACTTGGTTTACAGACAGAGATCATACAAAATACTTCTTGAGAACATCGGTATTCCAATGGTTCTTCAAGATTGTTCCATCTAACTGTTTCAGCATAAACGTGTCTGGCCTTTTTTCGGAATGGATGATGTATGGTCCTTCCCAGGTGGCTGAGAGTTTGCCATGGATCCGTCCTTTCTGAACCGAGGCGGCGTTTCTGAGTACTAGATCGCCGACTTTTAGGGGTCTGGCGTTGACTCTTCGATTGTAATTCTTGTTGACCCTCTGCAAATAAGCTGCGTTGAGTGTCCTTGCATCGTTCCGAGCTTCATCTAGTAGGTCGAGAGCTTCAGACAGAAGTTGGTTGTTGCTTTCTCCTTGGAGTCCATCATACCTGTTGTATGCCTGGATCCTCAAGCTTTCTGTTCCGATTTCCACAGGGATGACAGCCTCGGATCCGTATACAAGGTGGAACGGTGTTTGCCCAGTAGCTTCTTTCTCGGTGGTCCGAAGGGACCATAACGTTCCGGGTAGCTCTTCCAGCCACTTGTTTTTGTCATCCTCGACTCTTTTCTTGAGTGCGTTGAGGATGAGTTTGTTTGCAGCTTCAGCTTGCCCGTTGCTTTGTGGGTGGCAAACTGCCGAGTAAGCTAGGTGTATGCCGAACTGTTTGCACCATTTTTGCAGCGGGGTGTTGTCGAACTGTTTCCCGTGGTCGAAGACCATCAGTCTTGGTATGCCGAACCTTGTGATGATGTTCTGCCATATGAACTTGCGGACCTGAGGTTCGGTGATGGAGGAGACAGCTTCGGCTTCGATCCATTTGCTAAAATAGTCTACTCCTACAATCAACCACTTTTTCTGGTTCGTAGCTAAGGGGAAGGGACCAATGATGTCTAACCCCCACTGTGCGAATGGTAAGGGATATAGTATTGATTGTAAGGTTTGAGCTGGTTGATGGATAGCTGGTGCGAACTTTTGGCATTTCTCGCATTTCCTTGCCATCTGCTTTGCCTCGGAAACCATAGTGGGCCACCAGTATCCGGCCCGAAGGGCTTTGTGTGCCAATGTCCTGCCTCCGATGTGGTTTCCACATATTCCGAGGTGGATTTCTCTTAGGATATAGTCAGCGTCTGCTGGACCCACACATTTTAGCAGTGGAGCGGAGAATGATTTTCTCATGAGCTCTCCTTCTGCGTCGATGATGAACCACTTGTTGAATCTTTTCAGCTTTCTCGCCTGTAGCTTATCTTCGGGAAGTTCTCCCCTTTCTTTGTATGCAATTACTGCGTCCATCCAGCTGGGTTCGGTACGTAAACTGCATACTGTGGGGAGTGGCAAGTCAATGCTTCTCTCTTTGTGAACTTCCACGTGGACCGACCTGTTTAAGTCGATGAGTGTTGAGCTTGCGAGCTTTGACAGTGCGTCTGCTTGCGTGTTTTGTCCTCGGGGGATGAGAATGACTTCAAAGGATCTTAACTTTGTCGTTAAGGATTTAATTTTTTCTAAGTAAGCTGTCATGCTGGGCCACTTGGCCTCATACTCCCCTCTGATCTGGTTGGCTACAAGCTGGGAATCAGTTTTGAGGCAAACATGCTCGGCCTCCAGGGATAAGCAAAGCTCTATCCCTGCGATTGCGGCCTCATATTCGGCCTCGTTGTTAGTTGCTTTGAATCCGAACTTCAATGCATACTCTTTGCTTTTCCCCGTTGGGGGGATTAATACAACTCCTGCTCCTGAGCCGTTTACTGTGGAAGATCCGTCAGTGAAGACCTCCCAAGTGCTTTTCGTATCATCCAACATTTCTTGGTATGAGCACTCGGCCAAGAAGTCTGCCAACGCCTGTGCCTTGATGGCGGTCCTCGGCTGATATTTGATGCCGAACTCTGATAGTTCGAAGGCCCAGGCAGCCAATCTTCCCGACCTCTCTATTTTGTCGAGTACTTTCTCGAGTGGTTGGTCGGTCAGTACTGTGATCTGATGGGAGTCGAAGTATGGCCTCAGTTTTCGTGCAGCTACCACCACTGCATATGCAACTTTCTCGATGAGCGGGTACCGAGTTTCGACGCCTGTGAGTGTTCGGCTGGTGAAGTAGATTGGCTGTTGCTTCTTCTCTTCTTCCCGAAGAAGCACTGCGCTGACGGTTCTAGGGCTGACTGCGACATATAGATACAGGGTTTCCCCCTCCTTTGGTCTGGCCAGTGTCGGCAGTTGAGCTAGGTGGGCTCTGAGTTGCTGAAAAGCTTCTTTTTGCTCCTGCTCCCATATCAGCTCGGGGTCCACCTTCCTCGGGACCCCCTTTTTCTTGACTGGTTCTGCTTCTCCCCCGGGGAGGCTCTTTGGTTTTAGTGCTTTGAAGAAAGGGGCTCCCTTGTCCGAGGCTTTGATATGAACCTTGTTAGTGCGGCTAACCTGCCGGTTAGCCTCTGCACGTCTCTCTTGGTCCTCGGCTCGGGTAGATCCAATGCTGCTTGGACTTTGTCCGGGTTCGCATCGATTCCTCTTTCGCTCACCATGAATCCGAGGAACTTCCCTGACTTCACCCCGAAGACACATTTTTTTGGGTTCAGCTTCATGCTGTATTTCCTCAGATTTCCGAAGGTCTCTGCCAAGTCTTTGACATGGTCTTCCTCCTTAATGCTTTTTACGATGGAGTCATCCACATAGACCTCGACGTTCCTCCTTTTCTGGTCGGTGAAGACGTGATCAACTAGCCTCTGGTAGGTAGCGCCGGCATTTTTCAAGCCGAAGGGCATCATTTTGTAGTTGAACACTCCTGCGCTCGTGATGAATGCTGTCTTCGCCCTGTCGTCGGGGTGCATGAACACTTGATGGTAACCTGAAAAGGCATCCATGAAGTTGAGCAGTGCATGGCCGCTGGTGGAGTCAACCAATTGATCTATCCTCGGCAGGGGATAACAGTCTTTGGGGCAGGCTCGGTTCAGATCTGTGAAATCCACGCACATTCGCCAAGAGCCGTTTGCTTTCTTGACCATCACCACGTTGGCCAACCATTTTGGGTACATGCATGGCTCGATGAATCCGGCTTCCTGCAACTTTTTTACCTCTTCGGCGATGGCTCTGTTTTTCTCCGAGGAGTAATTCCTCTTCTTTTGTTTGATTGGCCGAGCTTCAGCGTTGACGTCCAGCTTGTGACAAATCAGCTTCGGATTTATCCCTGGCATATCTGCTGCTGACCATGCGAAGATGTCTTTGTGATCCCTGAGCAGTTGGATCAAATCGATTCGGAGCCCCGAGCTTAGGCTCTTGCCTATTCGGACGCTCCTGTCTGAACCCTCCTCGAGGAAGATATCCTCCATTTCTTGATCTGGTTCGGGAGATAGGGTTTCGGGACGGGCATCGACCTCTGCGGGAGATAAGCTGCTCGTGCCTGCCTTTCTCCTTTTTGCCTCGTTCTCCTCTCCTGGAGCATCTTTCTCCGCCTCGGAACCGTCTCCTAATTTGGGCTTTCGGACGGTGGTGTGGCAGGTTCTTCTTGCAACCTCTTGATCACCTCTAATTCGTTCGGCGAATCCTGCGTCCGAGACGTATATCATCAGCTGATGGTATGTGGAGGGGACTGCTTGCATCTTGTGAATCATGGTTCTTCCCATGATTACGTTGTATACGGAGTCGCAGTCCATCACCAAAATTCGTCCCGAAGGGTTTTTGCTGCTTGGCCTTCGCCCACTGTGACTGGTAGGGTGATCTTTCCTCGAGGGATAGCTGCGGATCCGTTGAATCCGATCAGGGGGTAACTGACTTTCGTCAATGCTTCCTCTGACTCCTCGAGGATCAGTTGCTCGAAGCAGTTTCTGAAGATGATGTTGACGGCACTTCCTCCGTCGACCAACACTCGGTGTACGTTGTGGTTATTGAGGTCCATGGAAATGACTAAAGGATCGTCATGTTTGTACTGGACTCCGAAGCAATCATCGGCAGTGAAGGTCATGTTCGGGGGGCATGGTTGGTTGTCTCCCACTGCGCTGAAGTTGACTCGATGGGTGAGAGCTCTTAGGTGTTTCTTGCTGGCCTGGCCAGACTTCTGTCCCCCGAACACCACTAGGATGTCATTCTTCTTGTGCCCTGTTGCTTCGTAGACCCTTTTCTGGGGTTGCTCGTGTTGTTTGCCACTTGCGGCTTTTTCTTTTTCCTCCCTTCGGTCTAACAAGTATTGCTTCAGATAACCTCGGCGAACGAGGTCCTCAATGTTGTCTTTCAGCGAGTTGCATTCTTCGGTGTGGTGACCGAAGTCATCATGAAACTCGCACCATTTGTTCTTGTTTCTCCGAGCTGGGTTGGACTTGAGCTTCCCAGGTAGTTTCCACTTTTCATCATTTCTGTTGAGGCTAAAGATTTCCTTTCGGGGCAGAGTTAGTGGAGTGTAGTTAGCGTACTTGGGTTGAAGCTCACCCCTTCTCCCGTCTTTCTTCGGGCTTATTTCTCTAACTCCTACTTTCTCCTTCCCTTTCCTTGAGCTGCCCTCGGGCTTGCTCTGGACATTTTTCGTGTCTCTCGGATCCGACGATCCTTTCAACCTTGCAGCAGCTTTGTTGAACTCTTCGGTTCTGATGAATTCATCAGCCATTTGGAGCACGTCGGCGATTTTGGAGGGGTTTTTCATCGAGAGCTTATCACGGAATTTCCCTTCCTGGAGCGCGTGCTTCAAGGCGAAGATTGCCACGTCTGGCTGCAAGTTTGGTATGTTTGTTGATTCCTTCATGAATCTGGCCATGAATTCTCTTAGACTTTCGTCTCTTTCTTGTTGGATTGAGGTCAGTTCTGCTGTGGTTCGCTCGGGGCGATTGTTGCTCACGAACTGTGTGCAGAATCTCTTTTTCAGCTTCTTCCAGCTTTTGATCGATCCCTTCGGCAGCGATCTAAACCACTCTCCCGCCACTCCGGTTAGCGTGGTTGGGAAATATTTACACCAACATGCTTCGGAGTAGGGGCTCAAGAACATTTGCTGTTCGTAGGAGATGACATGATCCCTCGGATCTGCGATTCCGCTATATGTCAGGTGTGCTGGCAGCCTCACCTTCGGAATTTCTTCCATGGTCAGCTCGTCCGAGAAAGGGGATGACGTGGGAGTCATGATTCTTTTCCCGAGTCTAGCCCTGATGCCTTCGTTCGCCGAGGTTCTGTGGTTAGAACGTTCGGGCGTACGATGGGGGCTAGGGGTTCGATCATGCCTCCTGTCTCTTCTTCTTTCTCGGCTACTGACCTCGGGTCGTTCGCCAGATCTGCTTGATTCGCCTATCCCGAGTCTCGTATGGATCGAAGGTCTTAACCTTGAGTGGACCGAGGGCCTCAACCTGCTGAGCATCGAGCTCCGGATCCGAGTGTTATGAGTAGTCGATTCGCTTTGGAGAGCTGTTGGAGTAGGCGATGATCTTGCAAACCAGTCTGGTTGTTGTTGTGCCCTTTTTTGGGTGTCCCACGTGCTTTCCATCCATCTCGACGTCAGGTGTGTTCCTGTCAAGGGAGGGAGCTCTCGTTCGGGTCTGGACACCTCTGCACTGGGCGGTTCGTTCAGCCTTCGCCTGGTCCTCCTCTCCTCTCTGCGGTCTTTTGCCAATCCTTGCTGCTTCTCATTGAAGAGGAAGTTTTGCATGATGGTCATGGCCGCAGCGAGCTCTTCCCTAGTTGGAATCGGAGGTCCTGCGTTTGTGGCGGTCGTAGCTCTGCTTGGCTGTGACCTCGCCAGCGATTGAGGGTGCTCCTCTTCGTCAGATTCCGAATCTGACCGCACTATCATATCGTCATCATTGTTGTTGACAACATCATTAACCATTTTGCAGAAAGAGGTGGTTAATGTCTTTCAAAGGCTTTGAAATGTTCTTCCCCACAGACGGCGCCAAATTGTTCCGGTGTTGTAAAGATGGAAACAATGGGCTTCTAATGATGGCCCTTTCGTGTGTGTTGAAGATCTTGCTTGATTGAATGAGTTGAGTCCGAATTCACCTGCACAAGAGCAAAGTCACTAGCCTCGGGGGTGTTTCCGAGGAAAGCCCCTCCGATGCCTAAGTAAGAACGATGCTCGGATTCTAGAGAGAAGTTCTCTAGAAGAGTAGTCTTAAGGCGATAAATTGGACGTACCTTGAGGTGTGAGCCTTGGTGGCCTATTTATAGTGTTTGCATAATAAATGCCCATAGGTCATTTATTGTTATTGGGCCTTGGGCCTTAATGGATGGCTGACTAGCCATTGGTAGGTTTGATGCTGTTGTTTAGAGCCATTGGGCTTTAGACTTAGTGGCCCAATTGAGAATCAATTGGGAGCCCAAACAATTAATATACAGTAGTACAAATGATGTTATTGTTTCTATAAATTGAAACCAAATGTTGCTTTAGTAGTCTCAATTGTTGTACGAAGTATGATATTGGACTATTATATTCCCTTGAATCCCGGCATATAATATATTTCTTCCGTATTTATTCAAGGGATACATTTGTCTTTTCCGGCCCTATTTATTTAAGAGATACACTTGTCATTTTTAATAACTTATCAACCCTACCATCTAATTAAATAATCTATCTAATATATCCTATGTCCCACCACCATATTAAACAAATAATTTTAGAACTACACCTCACCCCAACCCCTCTAAAATCATGTTTCCCACTTGTTTTACTTATTAAAATATCTACCCAACCCCACTTGTTTTATTACGGAGTACTTTATTTCATTCAATTTTTCTTCTTAATAATTGTGTCCAGCCAAGTGTATCCCTTAAATAAATACGGAGGGAGTAAAGAATGTCAATCCGTGCAAATATTGGGTTCTATAGCCAAAAATTACGGCATCACAAACTGATCATCATTGCCATTATTTTAAAATGTTATTTTACTAAACTAGTTGTTGGCCCGCGCGCTATCACAAGTTGATTACCAGAAAATTTCCAAGTTGAATATGACATTATCATCAAGTGGTTGATTTGAACATGGACAAACATGAAAATGAAGTTTTCTTTGTAGTTCAAGTACTAATGTATACACCGCTTAAATTGGATCACAAAAAAAGGATATACAAATTCCAATAGGCAAACCCAAACAATGAAAGTAATCAAGAAACTTTGCCCCATAGAAGGAAATAATCAAGCAACTTCATCTAAAGCAGCTCACAAGTTGATACCGAAGTTTGCTATTAGCACACACAAACATTTTTGTACTCTGGATTCAGGCTCCACGTATCATTTTGATGGCCCAGAAGTGGACTCTAACTATACAACTAAGATATGGAAAGAAAGAATAAGACAACATGAAAGCCATTTCGATAACTATTCTTTCCCTGTATCATACTACTTTGAACTCATTTAAACATATTGTCATAAAAGCTTCAATATCGTTTCCATTCTTCAGGCAGATTTTATATGTTCATGCCAAATTTCCAACAAGTTCAAGTATTTTTTACAGACCCGGGAAACAAGCATACACAGATGCACCCAATTATAACTAACTAGCTTTTGAGCCCGTTCAAAGAACGGGCGGTTATATGGTGGTTATTTAGTCTATATGGTTAAGTTCTGATTTGATTGAACTTGTGATTTTAGAAATAATATATGTTTTAAATAGAGGTATATTTTAAAAGTTGAAATAATACATAACTTAAATAGTGTATTAATATTGAGTGTTATTTGGGATGATAGAGTGGAAGATGTTGAATGAATAGATTGGTGAATTGATGTTGTATGAGGAAGATGGAGTGAAAAAAACGATTGGAGTTGTATAATATGTCAAACAACAAAGCAAAACTAAAATAAAAAACCAAATTAATGGAGAAAATAATGGATGCCACATTGCCACGTATCATCTAATCAAATGTGGTTTCGCTTTTTAAATACTAGGTATAGATTGAATGCATTTGACAACCTCGAAAACCATGATTACCAGGAATTTCCAATTGAATATTATGTTATCATTGGGTAGTTGATTCGAAAATGGATAAACATGAAAACTAGTTGTTCTTTGTGATTCAAGTGTTAATGAAGACATACATCTACAAAATAACAAGAAGATGTAGGAATTATGCTAATGTGGATCAGTAGATGAGACAAATACAACACTAAAGTCCCCAACAACGAAACATAATCGTTTAGAATATATCTACTACTGCACCAGAAATTGAAGAGAGAATAAAACAACTTGTTTCAAGACAATTGTGCTCTAGAAATGAGGATAAATCCCTTTGTGCCACCATGCACCTTCATTCCCCATTTTTTTAAATAATGCAAGAAGCATAATGATAAAAAAAAAAAATACACCGTGGAAGGAAAAAGGCCGAGCATTGGCCGTCTTGATTAAGTGCAGAAACAAGGTTACTAAACAACGAACTCATGCTACAACTTAACATAAGAAATGACCAGAAGACTTATCAATGTGTATTTCAAGGAATAGTAATAAATAACTAAGAGAGCAATCATACTAATGAGCAACATGGAGAGCGCCATTATTCCAATAATTTTCCTAATTATCTAGATTCCAGCTTACCCGTTAATGGCTCTAATTGTGAAGAACATATAAGAAATTAACCAAAAAAATTGATAAATATTTCAAAATCAAAAGGCTCCAAGCCTCTAATCCTGAAAGAAGAAATTTGGTAAAATATAGAAAAAATCATAATTTCAATTAAAAAAGGGGAAATTTGGGAACAAATTAAAAAATAAGAGGAAAAGAATAAACCCAGGGAATTGACCAAGTAGTGCAAAAAGGAAGAAATTTATCAGAATGAAGCGAAAGTTGTTCTTAGTGACTGCGAGATTTCTCCTCTTAGAACAAGGTTGCACATAATTTACAGGAAGAAATAAGAATCCACACATTCTCCATTAAGAATCAGTAATCAATAAAAATGAAACTACTAAATGAAAAATGGCTAAAATAACACATCATAACCTAAATCAAAATCATAAATTACTAAAAAGCTAGTGAGAATGGATTCTCCGTTCTAAGAAAGAATATACCATCAATAGAGTAACTAAATCAGAACAAATTTGACCTGACGCAAATAAAAATCACGAATTAGAACCCACAAACAAATAAAGAGAGTATTCAATTAACGAAGTTTGAAAAATCAGAAGAGATATAACCTTGAAAGAAGAAGATCCGGAAAACCCTAGCCACAATTGTTAAGATATGTTAAGATATTAGATATTATTCTGTGAATATTCTGTAGAGTCCTAACTATGGTAAGTTACTTAATGTGTACCTAGGGTTTAGGTAACTGAGTTGTACTATATATACGTGTGTTATTAATGAGAATAATACGAGATTACACAATATTTGACATGGTATCAAGAGCCTAGGTTAAAAACCCTAGATTTTTTTTCCGCACGAGTTTGAGAGAGTTTGGGAACAGCGAATTCCTTCGCTTGTTGAGTACTGCGTTCTGAGGAGTTACAAATTCCTAGGGCATAACAATGGGTAATGACGAGGAGCCACCACAAAAGACAATCGCCGCCGCCGTCGATCTGGACTACTATCTTGGGTCAGGTGACGGCCCCGGTATTGTCATCACCCCTGTAAAACTTCGAGGAGCGTCGAACTACGATGAGTGGGCCAAAGCGGTTCGTCGCTCGATGATTTCAAAATTCAAATTTGGTTTTCTTGATGGGTCTGTGAAGGAGCCCATTACGGACGAGACGAAGATGAAACATTGGATTGCGGTCAATTCGATGGTGGTGTCTTGGATCACAAACACCATTGACGAGAGTTTGCGTTCGAATCTGGAGGACTTTGATATTGCTCACGAGTTGTGGAGTCATTTGAGGACGCGGTACTGCGTCGTGTCGGGCACCAGGGTCTGCCATATTAAGATGGCTCTGAGTGGTTGCAAGCAGGGCACGTTTGAGGGCGTCATGGAGTACTATGGCCGCTTGTCGAAGGTATGGAAGGAGTACGTACAGTATGCACGAGTTCCCAGGTGTGTATGTGCGGGTTGTACGTGTAATATAGCGAAGCAGGTGGGGGACATTCACGATGAAGATCGTCTGCACTATTTCCTAATTGGCCTGGATGATCACTATGAAGCCATTCGTGCACAACTGTTAGCACGATCGCCGTTGCCAGGACTCGACGAGGCGTACCAGACGGTTATGAATACCGAGACCATGCGCGCCAAGGCTGCGAGAGGTCCGGAGAGTGTCATGGCGTTCAAGGTCGAGACTAAGGCTCGGTCGAGGTCGGGTGATGTCAGTGGCAGATTTTGTGGTCATTGCAATCGTGAGGGTCATGAGGAAGAAACTTGTTATCAGCTGATTGGATTTCCTGAATGGTGGGATGAGAAGAAACGAGGTGGACGAGGGCCTGGTCGAGGAGGCAGGACGTCGATTAGAGGAGGCAGAGTAGCTCGTGGGGCAGCGTCGTCGACCAGTGGTGTCGCTCGTGCCAATGCCGTGAGCAATGCCACAGGAGGGGCGACAACCACTGTGACGAGTGGAGACGGATCGCAGGGTGCAGTGACGACAACCAATCATGAGCTTGTTGGGGTGACGAAGGAGCAAGTCCAGCAAATAGTTGACATCTTGTCACGACCTTCAAACAAGTTGCAAGGTAATCTTGATTTACGATGGATTGTTGACAGTGGGGCATCACGTCATGTGACGGGTGATATTTCAATCCTGAGAAATATCAAGACATCAAGAAATCAACAGGTTGTGTTGCCGGACGGTCAACCTGCAAATTCAAACCAATATGGTTCGGTGGTCTTGGAGGATGGTTTCGTCCTCGATAATGTTCTATTTGTGCCTAAATTGAACTGCAATTTAATTTCTGTAACTCAATTAAGTGACGAATTACATTGTGCTGCTCAACTTACTAACAAAATGTGTGTTCTTCAGGACCGCTCGACGAGGATGGTGATTGGCGTAGGTGATCGACAGGAAGGACTATATTTTCCGTGGGGCTCCAAAGGTTCGTGTGCTAGCAGTGGAGTGTGTGGTCGACTTGTGGCATCAACGGATGGGGCATCCGTCGGAAAAAGTGTTGCAGTTACTTCCTCATGTGAGTCATAAGATTAGGAAGAATAAAACAATTTGTGATGTATGTCCGCGGGCGAGACAATGTAGGGAGATTTTTCCAGTTAGTGTTAGTCGTGCTAGTCGCACATTTGAATTGGTTCATCTTGATTTATGGGGACCCTACAAGACTCCCTCGTCTTGTGGGGCAAAGTATTTTTTTACCATTGTTGACGATTATTCTAGAGGTGTGTGGATTTATTTACTGAGTAATAAAATGGAAGTTGCATCGACATTTCTTAATTTTGTTGCCATGATTAAGTGTCAGTTTAATAGATCCCTTCGAGTAGTACGCAGTGATAATGGTACTGAATTCAATTGCTTACAAAATTATTTTCGTCAACATGGGATTCTGTTTGAGTCGTCGTGTGTTGGGACGCCTCAACAAAATGGGAGAGTCGAGAGAAAACACCAACATATTTTGAATGTTGGGAGGGCGTTACGTTTTCAAGGAAATCTTCCAATAAAATTTTGGGGGGAATGTATTTTGGCCGCCTGTTACTTGATAAACCGTACACCTACCCCGATCCTTGACAATAAAACACCTTATGAGATGTTGTTTGGTAAACCACCATCGTATGTGCCTATCCGCGTGTTTGGGTGTCTGTGTTATGCATATAATCTCCGGTGTAAAGGGGATAAGTTTGAGTCTCGGAGTCGCCGATGTGTGTTTTTGGGTTATCCGTTTGGCAGGAAGGGATGGCAACTTTATGATCTAGAGACACATGAGTTCTTCGTCTCACGGGATGTCAAGTTTCATGAAGGGACGTTTCCTTTTGTAGATGAATCGGATGTGTTGCCACTGGTGCATGATGGTCATGGGGGGCTTGACCATTGGAGTTTGGATGAGAGTGGGACTACGGGTCCTGAGACCGTGTCGTCGCCTGCAGGTGATACTGCTGGGGTGTCGCCGCCTACAGGTGATACTGAGGGAGTGTCGTCGCCTGTGAGGGAGGAACAACAACATGAAACACCTAGTCGAGTGGATTCAGACGTCGTCTCCTCACAGACAGGTGTAGAGGAGACGACGGGTAGTGACGAGAGTGAGACAAGGCAGTGTGTGGAGGATACGGAGTTAGGAAGGGGGAAGCGTGCGAAGTTTCCGTCGACAAAGCTGAAAGACTGTGTGATACATACAATACGGGAAAAATATAGTACTTCCGACAACACACCTACGGCGTCATCACTCTCAGGTACTCCTTATCCTATCACATATTTTGTTAATTATGAGCGTTTTTCGTCAAAGCACAGGCATTATATAGCAGCATTGCAAGAAGGGCAAGTTCCTAAGAGTTTTAAACAAGCGATGCAGCATGAGGGGTGGCGTCAGGCAATGGCTGCTGAAATCGACGCGTTGGAGGAACAGGGGACATGGACGTTGGAAGATTTACCGGAAGGGGAGAAAGCACTGGGGAGTAAATGGGTGTATACTGAGAAGCGTGATGAGGATGGGAATTTGTTGAGACTGAAGGCTCGATTGGTATGTTTAGGGAATCATCAGGAGGAAGGGTTGGATTATAATGAGACATTTGCTCCCGTCGCGAAGATGGCGACAGTTCGAACTTTCCTAGCTGTCGCAGCTGTCAAACAGTGGGACGTGCATCAGATGGACGTCCACAATGCGTTCTTGCACGGTGACTTGGAGGAAGAGATCTATATGAAGATTCCTCCTGGATTCCAGAAGAATCACTTTGACAAAGTGTGTCGAATGAGAAAGTCGTTGTATGGGTTGAAACAAGCACCTAGATGTTGGTTCCAGAAGTTGTCGACGGCATTGACGCACTATGGATTTCGATAGTCGCTGTCCGATTATTCGCTCTTTACTCTGTCTAAAGGTACGTTGCAGCTGAGTTGCTCATTTATGTGGACGACATGATTATCGCAGGCAATAACAAGTGTGCGCTTGAGAGTTTTAAGGCATACTTGAAGGAGTGTTTTAAAATGAAAGACCTCGGGGCTCTGAAGTACTTCCTTGGGTTAGAGGTGGCACGAAGTAGTCAAGGGTTCTATGTATGTCAGAGAAAATATGCCCTCGACATCATCTCAGAGGCCGGATTGTTGGGAGCAAAGCCTGTGGACTTTCCCATGGAACAGAATCATAGGTTGGCATTGGCAGACGGGCCAGACCTGTTGGACGGTGAGCAGTATAGGCGTCTGATCGGACGTCTGGTTTATTTGGCTGTCACGCGACCAGACGTTGCCTACTCTGTACATGTCCTATCTCAATTTATGCAAGCACCAAAGGAGGCACATTGGGAAGCAGCTTTGCGAGTAGTGAGATATTTGAAGAAGTGTCCGGGTCAAGGTATACTACTTCGGTCGGACAGTGCGTTGCAGTTGGAGGGGTGGTGCGACTCGGATTGGGCAGGGTGTCCAATGACGCGTCGGTCGGTGACTGGATGGTTTGTGTCACTTGGTATGTCGCCAGTTTCTTGGAAGACCAAGAAACAGCATACTGTTTCTCGGTCGTCTGCTGAGGCAGAATATCGATCGATGGCAGCTCTGACGTGTGAGTTGAAGTGGTTGAAACAACTACTACGCGACTTGGGGGTGACACACGACCAAGGCATGAGGATGTATTGCGACAGTCAGTCTGCGTTGCATATTGCACAGAAT